>NW_028270144.1:98219318-98563905 GCF_037043375.1 Chiloscyllium plagiosum | reverse complement strand
TCAGCACTCATGCAGACACCTAGTTTGCTACCAGTTCTGGAGCAATGAGAAAATAAAATGTTTACAGTATTACCATCATTGCTGCTGCAAAATCCAAGCCAATATTTCTGGTACCTTTTGTTGCATTCACATTATCAACATGATTAAATAGGCACAATAACAATATCATAAAATCATCTGAAACATTATCTATTTAGTTCATTATTCAAAGTCATATTAATCTGCTTTAAGTGGGCAAGTTTAAAATAACCTGAGTAAACAAATTCAAATACAGTAAAGTTCAGTTTAAACTTAAGTACTAAATTAGTTATAAACCATTCTTAAGCATTAGAATTCTTCGACCACAGTTTTCAGTAAATAAGGTGCTGTGAGATGTGGCTTGGTGGCAGAGTTTAAGCATCTTGCAATAACAGGTTAGAAAGAGCCTTACACTGATTCATGTACATCACACATGCATTGTTACTGAATGAACATCTACTACTATTCAGTAACCATAACATTAAAGCAGTCATAAAGCAGTCACAAACAATTGCATGCTCTCTTTTTGTCTTGCAGTTGTATGGGTTCACACTGTATAAGCCAATAGTCACGGCAAAGGTTGTAGCCATCAACCTCTTAGTCACTTTGCAAATGGTCCTAACTTACAAAGTCTGTCTGAACTACTTATTGACCCACAGCTGATGAGGGAAATAAACTGGCTGGCTGTAGGCTTATGGCATTTTTTCACTAAAGAGAAAGGACAGTCTTATCAGAAGTCCAATGACTTCTAGATAAACATTCAAACTCACTAGTTGATCAGCTACCCAAAGCCAATCTCACAGCAGGGAGAAGATGTCATTGACATTTTATTGCTATTCGCAGAGCAGTTATTTGTTTCCACCTGAATCCATCATTGTGCATGCCCCCTGGCTCCTGCTTGTCTGTAGTAACTTCCCCATTGCTTGACTAAATAGCAGTGTAAACAGCACTTATACTGAGTGTCAGGAACTCTTTTTAAAAGTACAACACTCTTTTCTATAAGCCTTTGTTATTTTCCTTTTTCAATAAAATTCCACAATAAAAATAGAGATGATCTTTATAGAGATGACTCTCAAATGTGATGTAAGTGACAACAGATGTTTGTAGCCACATCACCTTTCAATGACAGATACAAGTAAGCCAGCTCTGCAGTACAATGATTACTGGATTGGACAGCTTTATAATAATTTCAGATAAACTTGTCAATACAATATTGTGTGGAGAAATAGCAGGGAACTTAGCTGTGATATATGTTGGTAAATCTTATGATATTAATTAATTAATTAATTCAAGCAGTGCCCCTTCATGCAGTTCGAGGTTCTTGTCTGGACTCTTAATTCGTGACTGTGCTTTCTCACTGTAGGCAAGTATGGGTGTGTGGGAGGAAATGCATTTACTGTATTCTACCTATGTGAAGATTTTATTAAAAGTTGGAAATTCATAAGCATGGTAATGAGTTTCAGTGCTTCAGACACTTTTCAGACTGAAAAGAAAAACATAAACTACATTTCATACTCTTATAACCATAATTAGATAAATCTATAAAATATAAACTATTCAGCAGCTCAGATTGCTGTTTCTTACTGATCAGACTTGAAAGACAAAATTAAAATTTTGATGGCTCAGTGGTTAGCACTGCTGTCTCAGAGCACCATGGACCCGGCTTCAATTCCAGCCTTTGGTGACTGTCTGTATGGTATTTGCATGCTATTCCTGTGTCTGCATGTGTTCCTGCCAGGTGCTCTGGTTTCCTCCTACAGTCCAAAGATGTGCAGGCAAGGTGGATTGACCATGGTAAAATGTGGAGTTACGGAGAGAAGGTGGGTGCTGGGTCTGGGCGGAATGCTCTTTGGAGAGTCTGTGCAGATTCGATGGGTCAAATGGCCTCTTTCTGTGCTGTAAGGATTCTATAATTCTAAAATATGATGCACTTGTTATTAATCTCAGGTCAGAGATAAATGGGAAGAATAGTTCCAATGACAGAACAAAAATAAAATACCCTCCAACTCCTTATAATTAAAAAGGAAATACCACATCTTCTGACAGCTCATTTCATATATGCACTGACATTCATCTGATTTTTAAAACTGGAGACAGTTTGAGCTAAAATAGTTTTTCTTTTCATTTTAAAACAGACTTAATTGGCCACAGTGGTCATTTGATCACAGGTTGAGCCAGTTCTTGAAACTATCAATAAGCAGGACCTAGTCTAAATACGAAATTAAAAGTAATTAAAATGAAGTAAACTGGTCACACGCTCCTGTATTTGGTTTCTAGGTGCTTCACATTTTTATTTCCATCATATTTATGGGAGGGAAAGCAGAAGAATGGGGTTGAGAAACATATCAGCCAAAATCAAATTACCGAGCAGAATTGATAGACCAAATTCTGCTCTTGTATCTTATGGTCATAGGTTGGGATGAAAGTTACAACCAGATTATCCAGCTTTAGAAAAAAAAATGAAGCCAGACAGTGGAATACATAAAGGAGCTATATTTCAACAGGACGCAGAGAAAGGGAGAGGAAGAGATGAATGATAACAGGAGAACTGGTAGACTTGGTCTGTCCCAGTCCCTCAAAATAGTGCACAGTGATAAAGTAAACTGGAGAAACATCCATCCACCAGGAACACAAGGATATCGACAAATTTTGTCTCTGTTACGTGTACAACACATCAATTAAACAACTGTGGTCTCAGGTTTAAATCTAATACTGCAAGGACTCAAAGGACTTTTAAAACTGCCTATTCATGTTCTTCCTTTTTGTACTAGTCACCACTCCTTTTTAAACTTTATACCCGAGTTGTATGTGTTTGATGTTGCATTTTATTATTTATCCTTATGGTTAGTCAGTAATAAAATTACTCTTTTGCTCAAAATGAATCTTGTAATTGGCTCCTTGACAACTACTATGTTTAAATGAAGTGTGATGTAACTGGTTGCTAAAAAGAATGTAAAAATCTTTATTGCAGTCAAATGGCAAGGGGGGAATTAAAAAGACAGGAGCCAATGTGGAATGCAGTGGTTCAAGGCGGCAGCTCACCACCACCTTCTCACGAGCAACTAGGGATGGGAAATAATTGCTGGCCAGCCAGCTACACCCACATCCCACAAATGAATTAAAAAGAAAGTCATATCTTCTCCCTCAAGGTTGGTCGTTTAGGATGGGGATGAGGAAAAGATTCTCCATTTGGAGTTTAGTGAACATGTGGAATTGTCTACCACAGAAGACTGTGGAGGCCAAGTCACTGAATGTATTGAAGAGATATAACGGTTTGTCTTTAAAGGCATCAAGAGGTTCAAGGAGAAAATGGGAATATGATTTGAGATAGAGGATCAGCCATGATCAAATTGAATGGAGTGGAGATTCAAAGGGCCAAATGGACTACTCGAGCTCCTGATTTCCCATCACTTTGTAACAAACTTTCTTTGGAGTTTTGAAAACATTGATTTTTTTTTTCTAATTAATGATTTTTAGACAAATTTATCAATTGAAACAGCAAAGAAGCAAAAGGAAAAATGGTCAAGAGAAAAGAACATTTTGAAGTAAGTATTTTATCCATTTCTCTTAGTAAATAAGTATATTTTCTTGGAGACAAGAGGTGCAGCAAGCATCACCTTTGACAATCACAGTGCTGGTAGTTGAACAGTAGTGGAAGAGTTAAAAGTAATTACCAAAAAGGCAGGATGGGAACTGTAGAGATTTTGGATGTCAATGCTGGTTCAATTATTGCAATTGCTCTCCCACTTCAGGTCAATGTGGTAAATATTACCTGTATGTTTACATTGTCAATCTGTTTTCAAAATGCAGGCTAAATCAATTCCAATGACCAGCCTAGAAGTGTTGTTGGCAAGGGTAGCTGATAGCATGGCTGCCAGGATGTTCTACTATCGGTTCTGAAATGGGAAACCTGACCCTATTGTGGATGAATGGCAGGACTTCAGTTGGCATTTTCCTGGCAGTGGCAATTAAGAGACCTCCATGACAATCACAGTCCCTTCAAGGGTGGCAGCCCACTGCTCAGAACTGCAGCCTAGTTAGAAGTAGAATTCCTAACAATCCCATGAACCTCACTAAATCCATTGTTCCAATAGTATCCTTCATAAACACCTACTTACACTTATATAGTTAAAAATCACAACACAAGTTGGAAGCACAAGTAAACCTCTTGGACTATAACCTAGTATTGTGTGTTTTTTAACTTTGTGCACCCCTGTCCAACACTGGCACCTCCATATCATGACTGCACTTGTATAGCACTTTTAAAACAATGAAACATCCCGTGCTGCTTCACAGAAACATTATAAAAGTATAATAAGACATTAGGTCAGATATCCAAAAGCTTCAATGAGATAGGTTTTAAAGAGTCTCTTAAAGAATGGAATTGCGCTGGAGAGGCAGGGAGGTGTAAGGATTCCAGAAATTAGAGCCAGCCAGTACAGCATTGGAATAGCCAGTCTCAAGGTAACAAAGGCATGGATGAAGGTTCCAATGGCAGATGATCTACGACAGGGCTATTTTCTTCATTTTTCCATAGAACATGGGAATCGCTGGCTAGGCTAACATTTATTAGCTATTTCCAAATACCCTCGTTGAAGGTGGGGGTGAGCTTTATTCTTCCTCAAATTGCTCACAGCAGTTTCACATTCTCAACTGCTTTTCCTTTAACTATTTACAGTTTCTCTGCAGCAGTTTTTTGCTCAACTGTTGGTTGGAGAGACAGTTAGAAGCAATGAGGAATTTATAAGAGCAAAGCGATGTTTGGAATGGCAGTTATAGAAAGGGGAAAAAGTCTCAGATACAGTCACATAAATGGGTTTACTCCAGGAAAGATAAGAGAGGTAGGCAGGCAGTGCAGGATTCTTGTGTGGCTATCCTCATTTCAAACAAGTATGTTGTTTTGGAAAATGTAGGGGGTGATGAATTCTCAGGGGAACAGCCAGGTTTCTGGTATTGAGACTGGCCGTAATGCAATGAGGGATACATCGGGTTCCAAGAGATCAATTATGTTAGGGGGGTCTGTAGTCCGAGGTACAGACATATCTCTCTGTGGCCAGCAGCGATAAATCAAAATGTTATGTTGCTTCCCTGGTGCCAGGATCAAGGATGTCTCAGAGAGGGTGCAGAATGTTCTCAAGGGGGACAGGGGCCAACAGGAAGTCATTGTACACATTGGAACCAAAGACATAGGAAGGGAAAAGGTTGAGATTCCGACAGGAGATTACAGGAGTTAGACAGGAATTTAAAAGGAAGGTCCTCGAGAGTAGTGACCAGTGGAGTGCCACAAGGATTGGTGCTGGGTCCACTACTTTTCATCATTTATATAAATGATTTGGATGTGAGCATAAGAGGTATAGTTAGTAAGTTTGCAGATGACACCAAAATTGGAGGTGTAGTGGACAGCAAAGAAGGTTACCTCAGATTACAATGGGATCTTGATCAGATGAGCCAATGGGCTCAGAGTGGCAGATGGAGTTTAATTCAGATAAAAATGAGGTGCGGCATTTTGGGAAAGCAAAACTTAGCAGGACTTATACACTTAATGGTAAGGTCTTAACAAAGAGACCTTGCAGTGCAGGTTCATAGCTCCTTGAAAATGGAGTTGCAGGTAGATATGATAGTGAAGGAGTTTGATATGCTTTCCTTTATTGGTCAGAGTATTGAGTACAGGAGTTGGGAGGTCACGTTACGGCTCTACAGGACATTGGTTAGGCCACTGTTGGAATATTATGTGCAATTCTAATCTCCTTCCTATCGGAAAGATGTTGTAAAACTTGAAAATGTTCCGAAAAGATTTACAAAGATGTTGCCAGGGTTGGATGATTTGAGCTATAGAGAGAGATGCTGAATAGGCTTGGGCTGTTTTCCCTGGAGCGTCGGAGGCTGAAGGGACCTTATAGAGACTTATAAAATCATGAGGGGCATGGATAGGATAAAGTGTGCATGGGGTGTGTGTGTGTGTGTATATGTGTATGTGTGTGTGTGGTCCAGAACTAAGGGGCAACGTTTTCACGCGGAGAGTAGTACATGTATGTAATGAGCTGATACAGGAAGTAGTGGAGGCTAGTACAATTGCAACATTTAAAAGGCATCTGGATGGGTATATGAATAGGAAGGGTTTGGAGAGATATGGGCCAGCTGCTGGCAGGTGTGACTAGATTGGGTTCGCATATCTGGTCGGCATGGACAAGTTGGCCCGAAGGGTCTGTTTCCATGCTATACATCTCTATGACTCTATTCCTTCACCTCTACTTTTGAAACATTTGTCCAAAGCAAGTTAGTCACTGTTTTCCATTTCATTGTCTCGCAGTATGAATCCCAGCCCCACACCCTCAAACCCACGGGATGCAAGTGTATCTGGACCATGACTGGCCAGCACTCGGTCACAAATATGGTTTGACCACAGCACATTTTGATAGGATTTCTTCATATTTAAAGAAATTATCCACCTTGGAGGGTAAAGATATCAATTTCTTCATTATTAGGTCTAAGACTATCAATTAGTTTTGTCCATCCCTGTTGTTACTGTTCTCAATTAAATCATCCTGCCCCTTTTAATTTTGTCCCAGATCCCGGTTTCATCCTAGTTTCTCCTGCATCATAGTTCTTACTTTCTCCAAGATTATCTCAGATGGTCCTGTGATCCCTCTATCCTTTTCCAGTGATATTTCCTAACTGCCCCCTGTCTTGTAACCAGTTTCTTCTACTCAGGCTCTGCCTTGACCTCTTTCAAACCTATCATTCTCTTTTCAAAAAATAGCCATCCAACTCAGTACTTCAGTAATACATTCCATATTCCCCTTTTCTAAGCTTCATCAAGATATTGTCTCTCAGCTTCATTCCTACCTTTCCACTAACTCACCATTTTATTGCAGCTTCTGCTTTTCCCATAATATTGAAATAGTCCTAACCAAAGTCATAAAGGAAATGATACCTGATGAAGGGCTTTTGCCCGAAACATCAATTATCCTGCTCCTCGGATGCTGTCTGACTTGCTGTGCTTTTCCAGCACCACACTCTAGATTCTGATCTCCAGCATCTGCAGTCCTCACTTTCGCCTCATAAAGAAAACCCTCTGTTTCACTATCTTGCATTACCCCTCCTTGACCTTTTTGCAGCCTTCAAAATTTGCTATTTGGGTTTGCATAGAAGGTATACAAATGTACTGAGGTAAGAACAAGCGTTGATATTCAAGGCTCATTGATCATCTGAAAAGGAGTGTTGAAATAAAAATAGAGACTTGTTTGCATTGATCCTTGAGGTGTTGTTAGGACGAATGTTCCACTCAATTGGGGATCACAATGCTAGTAGATTTCTTCGGGTACCCATGCTCTAAGTAGCGAGAATGAGGTAAATGAGACTCGTTACCATTTGCATACTGATGTTACCTTCAGGGTGGAGGCCCAGTTACATTGTAGGCAGGATAAAATATAGGAAAGCAACTACATTTTGATGTGTTACCACACATCATTCCTTTGCATTGCAGCTTTGAACAGATTCTTAGGATTACCAAAGAAAATTCCACTGTTACACTTGGTAGATGTACATGGGTGCAAAGCAAAAATCAAATATGAAATAGCACTGCAGATAGATATCATGGCTAAGTTTTATTTAGTATTTTTTAAATGAAAAGGATGATGCATTAAACAATGATTTTTTTTTTGGATAATCTAGTTGTTTTAAATTCTTGCAGCTGTTGAATGTAGTGTTTTTTTTCCCAGACAAATAACAGACAATTATGTTTCCTTCAGAGAAAAGTACAACGTGCCAACTGCTGAAAGGATTTTGGATCTCAAGAAAGGACCAATCAAAAAGACTGTAGCGTTGAAACGGCTTCCAAAATTGAAACACTGACGTTAGAATATTATTGTGGATCAGACATGGTGATTTGTGTGTCAGAAGAACCTGTTATTTACAGTACTTAAATCCTAATTTTAGGTTAATTTAATTGTTGCTCATCTAAATTAGAGATATTTGGTTTTGTAGAATCAGTAATAATAGTTTGTACATCAGTAAAATTTAATAGATTGATTTAATGTATGCATTTTTAATTATTGTATTCATAACTGAACTTGTTAGTAAATTTCTATCCTTAAAAAAATGTTTCCCAGGATTGACTGCTGATAAATGAGTGAATAAGATTTAACAGAGCAGCAGGATCCCTGCTTCTCATTTATAAGATCATTACACCTCACGAGAAAGATTTGCTACCAAAGGGGTTTGACACTGCTGAATTTGCCATCCTGAAGTTGGGATATTAAACCACGACAGTATTTTCCCTCTTGGGTGTATGAGAAATAGCCCCATGACACAATTGTAAGAACAACTAGGAATTATTCTTGTAATTATGTTTTACATTTGTGACTCAACCCACACCACCAAAAGGGCCTTTTTTTGTTGTATATCTCTAGGACACTGCTCTTCAAACCTAGATTAACTGCTGCTTGTGAAATTTGCTGTTTGTAAACTGACTGCTGTCTTTCCTTATATTAAAGAGGCATATTACATGACAATGGAGTTTTTCAGCATCCTGGGTTCTATATAAATGGAGTTCTTTCCCTATGCATCCAGATATTTTTTCTTCATTTCAATTTTGCTCCTTGTGAAAAACAATTGTAGATTTTTACAGTAAGGACTAGATACTGTAATAGAATTCCTGCAGTCATTATGTAGGGGCTATATTTCAAGAGAGCATATTGTTTTGTCTGGCACAGCATAACTTCTAGTTTCTTAGACAGGCCTGTTAGGTTTGAATGTATTTGTATTTTAATGGCGACTTATTAATGAGTTCAAATTTCACTGTAATTCAATGTTGTCAGACCAAATGCCAAGGATTTAGTCCAGTGATAGTACCATGATGCTAACATGTCTCCCTCATGTTCTTACGTGACTAAGCAGGTGGAGTAAACCAATGTGCTCTGTGATCCTGCTTAACTATTCAATAAAATCACTGATCTTACCACTGGCCTTAGCTCCACTTTCCCATTGCACTCCATAACCCATGACTCCTTTGTCAATCACAAAGTACTCTAGTAAGTCTTTCCTGAACTACTTCCAGTGAAAGATTATCTCTCGTTAAGAAAGGAGACAGAAATTGTATATACTCCTCCAAGTGCAGCCTCATCAATGTTCTGTACATTGCAGTAAGACTTCTTTACTTTCGTACTCTGTTCTCCTGGGCATCAAGGTGAGACTGTAATTATTGAAATACCAAAAATGGCCAACAATGCATTCAGCTTCCTACCTGCATGTTTTACGCGATCATTCGCAAGATACCTAAATGCCTCTGTAACAGCATTCCACAATCCATTTAAATAATATCTTTAAAAAAGTGGACAATTTCACATTTTCCCACATTGCACATCATCTGCTAGATCCTAACCCATTCCTTTAATTAATATTCAATGTTGCCTTTAGGCTATGCACTTATTTGGAGGGTCCACATGAGGCATGTAAATACATTGGCCTCTGGTTTGGAAGTTGTTACTATGCATGAACTTTGGAGCTCCTTGCCACAACAAGAACATATTAGAGAGAATGATTTGGAGATGCTGGTGTTGGACTGGGATGTACAAAGTTAAAAATGACAACACCAGGTTATAGTCCAATATTAGAGGGAAGGTAGACTTTATAACTTTCGCACAGTTTTCTTTCCTACCTATTTTCATAGGGTCTTCAAATTTAGCTACAATAATCAATTCCTTCACCCACAACAAAAATATATGATTCGGAGATGCCGGTGTTGGACTGGGGTGTACAAAGTTAAAAATTCACACAACACCAGGTTATAGTCCAACAGGTTTAATTGGAAGCACACTAGCTTTCGGAGCAATGCTCCTTCATCAGGTGAGATTGGGAAATGTAAATATTCACAGAGACCTGGATGCCTTTATTCATGTTATCATGCAGGTGCAGCAAGCAATCAGCAAGGCCAATGGTATGGTGGCCTTCATCACAAGGCAATTTGAGTACATGATTAAAGATGGCTTATTGCATTTGTATAGAGACTTGGTGAGACTTCACCAGGAGGATTATGTACTCTTTTGGTCTCCTTATCGAAAGAGGGATAAACTTGCCTTACAGGGAGTGCAACTGAGGTAATGAAGGAGCGTCGCTCCGAAAGCTAGTGTGCTTCCAATTAAACCTGTTGGACTATAACCTGGTGTTGTGTGATTTTTGACAAAAATATAGATCATAAGTAGTTGAGGCTCCAGCACTGATCCTAAGTCTGTTACCCTGAAACTGAGAGAAAGTGAGGACTGCAGATGCTGGAGATCAGAGCTGAAAAATGTGTTGCTGGAAAAGCGCAGCAGATTGCGCTTTTCCAGCAACACATTTCTCTAACCTGAAACTGATCCATTTATTCTGTTTCCTGATAACCAGTCCTCTATAGATACTATTATATCACCCCCAATCCTATAAGCTCTTGTGTAGTGATCAATTGTGGCACCTTATCAAATGCTTTTTGGAAATCCAAATAACCTACACCTACTGGTACACTTTTATCCATACTGCTTGTTACATCCTCAAAGGAACTCTCTCAAATGTGTCAAACAAAACTTCCTTTTCACAAAACCATGTTGACTCTGCCTCAATGTTATTATCTGAATTTACTACTCCTACCTGTTTAATAACGGATTCTAGGGTTTTCCATATCCTTTTTACTTCATGTTTACATGGGATTGTGTGTAAAACGTTTAGTGTCCATATTCCTGAAATGCCAAGGAGTTGAACAGTTCATTCACTCATATTCTCCCCAACCACCCTCTCCCTTCCTTTCACATACTTCTTGAGATCCACTACTTTGACTAAGTAGTTGATTATCTACCCTTATATCTCCATGTGATTTGATGCCAATTTATCTATTAATGCTCCCATGAAAGGTCTTTTGATGATTGACTGTACATTTTGCCATATACAATTGATGAATATATTTGGGCACAGGATTTAATAAGCAATTCACTGTTAAATTGTCTAATTTATCCTGCTTGCCACTAATTATTTGAATTTTGTTTTCTCTATCAATTTATTTTTAAAATGGTTTCTTCCTTTCCTGCATTTCACTCGTAATCCTCAACTTGCTTTAGTTTTCAGTTACCATAATTTAAAGATTTGTTTTATTGCTTACCAATAAGAATTTTGCACAAGTAATCTGTATATATCTTCTTAAATTATACACTCTCTCCTTAGCAACAACTTATAGGAACTTGGAATCCTTATAATGTGGAAGCAGGCCTTTCAGCTCATCATGTCTCCAAACAGCATTCTGCCCCACACAGACCCAATCTGTGTGAGCAGCCGAAGAAAATCCATACAGACATAGAGACAATATGGAAACTCCAAATGGCTGTTTACTAGAGAGTGGGACTGAACTAGGTACCTGGTGCTGAGAGGCAGTAGTTCTAACCACTAAGCCAAGTGTTGCCACAATGATCTATAGCATCATTAAAATAGCAAAATGCTCCACGGTATTTTACAATTGGAATGAAACCCAAGGAGGAGTGGGAAGCAAGAGAAATTACCAAAATTACAATCAAAAAGTTAAAATAAAATGAAGAACAGCAAGCATCGGAAATCTGTAACAAAAATTGCTGGATAAACTAGGGCACTGAACCAGAAATGTAAACTGTTTCATTTCCACAGATGCTGCCAAACCTGAGTTTCTCCTGCAGTTTCTGTTTCCATAAGGCCTTAAAGAGGTGGAGAGACATGCATGAAGATGAATGGATTGTTATAGAGGTTTAAGATGTCGGGTGAATGGCTGAAAATTCTGCTTTAAATTATAAAGCAGAGAGAAGGGAAATATATTGTAATCTGGAATTAGAATAATGAATAGTCTGCTGCATACCTCTAACTAAAGAGGAGAGTGTGGAAAGAGGTGAAATGAATCATAGCACATTTCATACACAGCAAGTGATTCAAATCCGAGGATACATCCAGAGCCTGAGGTCTAGGAATGGACAGAGTGGATTGACTAGAATCTATATGGTGAAAATAGATTTGAAAGTAAATGGTAACTTGACCAAAGTTGTGTGTAGATATGTCCAGAGTTTAGGTTGCAAAATCGTTCAAGCCTGATAGTCTGTGTGCTTGGCTATGTCAAGTTAGCAGTTTCTTTAATTTGGGATCAAATCTCACACTGTTAGGATGATACTTGATGATTACAAACAGAGCTTAATCTATTTTTTACTTGTTAATATTCTACTAGGTGCATTTTCAAGTGAATTGCTTATTACTAAGATGGTAGCTCTGTGGTTTTGGCTAAATTAGCATTCTGTCAGATAGATATTTCCAATCAACCTTTTCAGAGTTGTTATTATACGGATTTCTTTCTGAAGGATATTAGGTAATCACTTTTATAAATGTTTCATTTGTGAGGCGAACACTTAGCAGGATCCCTGCTGCTTATTTGATGCGACTGAGTGCTTCAGCTGCCATTTGAACACAAGAGATAATCATTTTTCAAGAAATAAAGATTTGAATCTACAATTCCTGTATCTTAGAACACGGCAATGTAATCTGTACCAGCATGTAATGAAATTCCAAATGTTTCTAATTCAAACCAAGTATAATCATTAATGTTATAAGATTCTTTAATTTAATAACAAGCATAAAGTAGACAATGTTTGTTGCTTATGGTCTGACATCATTTCATTTCTAAAGTAAAGAACACTGTATTCCTTCAGCCTTCTGCAAACTTTAAATTGTGTTCTTGTTGACATTCCCTCATGCACTTGTTTATAGTCAACGTGATATTTTTCAAAGAAGCACTAAATCAAAGAAAGGACACACTGAAACCCAATCTCGAGCTATGTAATGTCAAAAGCAACACAGTTAGAAAGGCCTTGAGACCCAGTGGCAAAAACAAGTGAGCTATGATACATGACAATCGCAGCAAGTATGATCAACAGTCTATTAATGTCCTGAATAAGCAGCAACAGCCATCAATCTCAGACGACCAATGTCGGTCTCTATGAAATAGAAAATAACATTTGTTCCCCAGAATCACTGAAATTTACAGCAGGAGAGAAAGCCACTTGTTGCACCGTGCCCGTTCTAGTTGATAAATATACAGTCTAATTCCACTTTCTAGCATTTAATCCATGGCATTGAAGAGTTTTAAAAATGTTGAATCAGTTTTCATGAATGAAAGGCTTATTTTATGTTAGCCTATCTTGGTTTTTTCCAATAAATTTACACTTCAACTGCATATTCAAGACCCTTAAATATTCGGCATCAACATTAGCAGTGTGAATGGGAATGTTGTGTCCTAAATGGAATTTTGGGTAATTTCTGTTCAACATATTGCTAGCTAATTACATGGTGGGTGGCACGGTGGCACAGTGGTTAGCACTGCTGCCTCACAGCGCCAGAGACCCGGGTTCAATTCCCGCCTCAGGCGACTGACTGTGTGGAGTTTGCACGTTCTCCCAGTGTCTGCGTGGGTTTCCTCCGGGTGCTCCGGTTTCCTCCCACAGTCCAAATATGTGCAGGTCAGGTGAACTGGCCATGCTAAATTGCCCGTAGTGTTAGGTAAGGGGTAAATGTAGGGGTCTGGGTGGGTTGCGCTTCGGCGGGGCAGTGTGGACTTGTTGGGCCGAAGAGCCTGTCTCCACACTGTAATGTAATGTAATCTAATCTAATCTAATCTAATGTGGTCCTCAGGAACTAAACTCTTCAGGATACTTATAGGTGTGGTCAGTAGGGTGGTAGAGGGTGGTGCATATATGGAATGAGCTGCCAGAGGAAGTGCAGGCTGGTACAATTCAACATTTAAAAGGCACGTGAATGTGTATATGAATAGGAAGAGTTTACAGGGATATGCACCAAATACTGGTAAATGGCACTAAATTAATTTAGGATATCTGTTGGCATGAATGAGTTGGACTGAAAGATCTGCTTCCATGCTGTACATAAATCTATGACTCTACAATACTGGATGTGAATGATAAGCAGTCAAATAATTTATCCTGAACAGTGCTTCCTGATTACCACATGAGGTTGAAATAATTAAGTTTGTTCGCAGATATGATTCCTGATTTGTATTTTAATGAACTCATTCATTTGAACTCAGCAGGAATTTGATAGTGGACAATTTGTTTGTCTTAGCCCTCACAGACCTAGATTTTCAGTCCTGAGACAATGAGGCAGAGTTGAGACTTGCTGATTTGCCGCAGAGGAAAAAGTGCCTGGAATGTCATGTTTCTTCATTGCAGGCACAGGCTAGTGTTGAGCTTAAGTTTCTCCCCTGCACACAGATTGGAGGGGCTGCTGAATGCTGACTTGGTCCGGGTA
The DNA here is from genome assembly GCF_037043375.1 of Chiloscyllium plagiosum. Taxonomy (NCBI): domain Eukaryota; kingdom Metazoa; phylum Chordata; class Chondrichthyes; order Orectolobiformes; family Hemiscylliidae; genus Chiloscyllium; species Chiloscyllium plagiosum. The sequence continues at coordinate 98,549,592 of NW_028270144.1, read as the reverse complement.
AAATAACTCCCATTTTCTGGAATCTTGCCACAGTTACATAAAAATTAGGCCCTCTCGTCCCCCTACCACTACACTCTACATTTCCATACCTGCCAACTCATGTCAATCCATGTCCATATCTAGTCCACTCCTCACCAACTACCCTCCCCTCCCCACCCCACCCCCCCCCCCCCCCTCAACCTCCCCCCATGGACTCTTGTAGGACCTGCGCAACAACTCATGATCCCCATTTAGCCCCCGGTCCCTTTTAACTCCTTTGCCAACTTAGTGCCAACTAATGACCATAATCCTATGCCCTCCGCGTACTAATACATTTAGTATCCACCCGAGCAGACCTCAGGAGCTATCCAGAGACAAAGCAAAAAGCTGTAAATGTTACATACTTCATTATAAAATAATAAGATAAACAAACAAGCCCTTCATGAAAGATGATTCAAAAGATTTAAATCTTTGAGTACTTAGCTTATGAAAAATATTTGTGTTTATAATGTGTCAGTGCTTAATTCAAATGGTTCTGCTGAGTTCAGGTTCTCTCTCTGTGTAAGGCATGTCCTGCCCCGGTTAGCCAGCTAGCAACATTAGGGTCTGTTGCAAATGTGGACAGGACTTCTGAATTCAGCTTCTCAGCACAGTCTGCACAACTTGTGAAAATTTAGACCACAGTCAAAGGAAAAGGATTACAATTTTGCTAATAGTTTTGATTGGCTAGTTGATTTTGGACTTCTAAAACTGGGATGATTTAATACTTTTGCTTCTTGCCCAGCTGGGACATTCCAGAACAATCTAGAATTCTGAAGATAGACTGACGTAATCTGCTCATTATGATATGATGTTAAACGGTTTCAAATTTGCAAGTCAGCAAAGGGACTTTATCTCATTAATATGAATAGAATGTTATTGTTTGTTAATTTCTTTGTTACAAGGAATGTAAAGAAACAGATTAAAATTTACTGCAAATGTAAAGAATTACTATATCGTTTGGTTAAAAATAAACTTTGATCACTTCACGAGGGAGTGTGTGCATTAGTCTGGATTCCAGAATAGAGATGTCATGTGTAAGATCAAGAAATATGGGCATTCACTGTTATGACCCATGGGCTGCATAATCATATGACTTGACATTGAGCAGGATCACAAGGTTTGTGGTGACTGCGAATGAAAGAGAGCAGTACTGTTGAATCCAAAAGTTATAATTGAGGTCAGCAAGACAGACCTTTTCTCCAATGCAGTCTCTTATCTTCACATATAAAAGACAACCAGCACTATTATTAAAGAATATCTTACTGCATCTCTAGCTACAGCAAATTCTCTAGATTCTTTTGCGGTCTGCCTGGTGCTTTGATTTTACATCTATAATCAATTTCCTCAGCCTCACTCCATTTTTAATTGTAGAAATTTCTTTTTAACAAACTTAAAAGTAACTTAAATCAGAAGTACAAATATTTAGCTCTTCAGCTTTACAAAGCAATTTTGCATTTGGAACTTTCAATGCAAAGGACCTATCACTTAGATCAGTAAATAACTTGGGTGTTTCTCATTCCTTCAGCTGAGGTACTTCAGAGAAAGAGGCCCTTCAACCATTTTGTCCATACCCTTCAGCATGGACGAGATGGACTGCAAAGTCTGTTTACATGCTGTACATCTCTATGACTCTATAATCAGACCTTTTGTATAGGAGTTGGGACATTATGTTGAGATTATACAAGATGTTGGTGAGGCCTCTTCTGGAATACAGTGTCCAGTTCTGGTTGCCCTGTTACGGGAACATTATTATTAAACTGGAGAGGGTGTGGAAGAAATTTACCAGGATGTGGCTAGGAATGGAGAGTTTGATTTATAAAGAGAGGCTAGATTGGCTGCGACTTTTTCCACTGGAGCATAGGAGGTCGAGGAGTGACCTTATAGAGGTGTGTAAAATCATGAGGTGTCAAGATAAGGTGAATGGCAGGTGTCTTTTCCCTAGAGTGGCAGATTTCAAGACTGTAGGGCATATTTTAAGGTGAGGGAAGAAAGATTTAAAAAAGACAAAACAGGCAACTTCTTTGTGTTTTTATATACAGAGTGGTTCGTGCATGGAACAAACTTCTAGAGGAAGTCGCAGATGCAAGTTACAACTTTAAAAGATGTGCACGTTAGACAGATTGGCCATGCTAAGTTGCCTGCAGTGTTTCAGAATGTGCAGGCTAGGTGGGTTAGCCATGCATGGTTACAGGAGTAGGGGGATGGGTCTGGGTGGGATGCAGTTTGGTGGGGATTCATTGGGCCAAATGGCCTGTTTCCAGACTAAAGGGATTCTATAAATTTATGACATTTAGATAGATGTATGAATAAGAAATGTTTGGAGGGATATGGACCAACCATTGGCAGGGGGTCTTTGTTTAGTTTGGGATTATGGTCAACATGGACTGTTTGGACTGAAGGGTCTGTTTTCATGCTGCGTATCTCTATGATACAATGGATGTTTAAGTCACTTCAGATCATAAAAACTAAAGAAACCTGTAACAGTGTTAAGTCATCATATTAGAGGAGAAAGTGAGGTCTGCAGATGCTGGAGATCAAAGTTGAAACTTTATTGCTGGAACAGCACAGCAGGTCAGGCAGCATCCAGGGAACAGGAGATTCGACGTTTCGGGCACAGGCCCTTCTTCAGGAATGAGCAGAGAGTGTTCAGCAGGAGAAGATAAAAGGTAGGGAGGAGGGACTTGGAGGAGGGGCGTTGGAAATGTGATAGGTGGAAAGAGGTCAAGGTGAGGGTGATAGGTCGGAGTAGGATGGAGGCGGAGAGGTCAAGAAGAAGACTGCAGGTCAGGAAGGCGGTGCCGGGCTGGAGGGATCCGGCTGAGACAAGGTGGGGGGAGGGGGGATGAAGAAACTGGTGAAGTCCAAGTTCATCCCCTGCGGTTGGAGGGTTCCCAGTCGGAAGATAAGACGCTCCTCCTCCGACCGTCGGGTTGTTGTGGTTTGGCGGTGGATGACTCATCCACCGCCAAACCACAACAACCCGACGGTCGGAGGAGGAGCGTCTTATCTTCCGACTGGGAACCCTCCAACCGCAGGGGATGAACTTGGACTTCACCAGTTTCTTCATCCCCCCTCCCCCCACCTTGTCTCAGCCGGATCCCTCCAGCCCGGCACCGCCTTCCTGACCTGCAGTCTTCTTCTTGACCTCTCCGCCTCCATCCTACTCCGACCTATCACCCTCACCTTGTCCTCTTTCCACCTATCACATTTCCAACGCCCCTCCTCCAAGTCCCTCCTCCCTACCTTTTATCTTCTCCTGCTGAACACTCTCTGCTCATTCCTGAAGAAGGGCCTGTGCCCGAAACGTCGAATCTCCTGTTCCCTGGATGCTGCCTGACCTGCTGTGCTGTTCCAGCAATAAAGTTTCAACTAAGTCATCATATTACTTTACTAAATAGGAAAAGTACTAACAAATCAACACTTGAACTATGTAGATCAGCTTATTTTTACAAGATAAAACCCTCATGATCAATCACTGTAATACACCCATGACTGTGTTGCCAAATTCTGAATGAATGCCATCTACAAGTTTGCTGACAATACTACCATGGTATGATAGATATCGAACAATGACGAGTCAGAATACAGAAAGGAGACAGATGGTTTGGTAACATGGTGCAATGAGAACAATCTCTCTCTCAAGGTTTGTAAAAATAAAGAACATGTCATTGACTTCAGAAAGAAAGGAGGAGAACACATCCTCCTCTACATCAACGAAGTAGAGGTTGAGAGGGTGGACATCATCAAGTTCCTAGGAGCGACAATAACCAACAACCTGTCCTAGTCTTCCCATGTAGATGCAATGGTCAAGAAAACACAACAATGCCTCTTCTTGCTCAAATGTCTCAGGAAATTTGGCATGTCCATAAGGACCTTCACCAACCTTTACAGATGCACCATTGAAAGCAAAGTGGCTGGGTAAATAACAGCCTGGTATGGCAACTGCTCTGTCCAGGACCATAAAAAGCTAGGAGAAGATTGTGTGCACAACCCAAACCATCACGGACGCCAACATTCTATCCATTGATTCCACTTACACAGTTCATTGCTGTGGGAATGCTGCTAACATCATCAAAGACCCATCCCAGCCCGGTAAAGCTCTCTTACAACTTCTTCCATCAGACAGAATATACAGAAGCTTGAACACACGCACCAGCAGATTCAGGAACAGCTTCTTCACTGCCATTATTAGACCGATGAATAGACTCTCTAACTTGCTAATGTTGATCTTGCCTAGTACATGCCCTGTGTGATGTAATGTATATGCCTCTAAGTTTTCTTTTCACCCTATGATCTGTATATCCCTGCTCATTATGATTTGTTTTTTCTGCTTGTAAACAAAGTTTTTCATTGTACTTCGGCACAGTGACAATAAATAAACCAAATCAAATCTTATACAGCATCAAATGACACTTAAAGTATCATCAAAATATTTAACACTAACCTGTCAGAATGTAGCTGACATCTCAGCAGGCTTGACTCAGTGTTCACAAGGTCTGAATCAAGGTGAAGTTTCCAGATACTATTGGTCCAGTTGAATATCAGAGCCCAGGAAATACACATTCTTCCTAGTGCTGGTTACAAGGCAATCCCAACGTCAGAAGATCTGCAGCCTGACTTTAACCTGAACTTCATTCTTCCCCATGTAAAGATTGTGTGGGCCTCTTTATATCCAGAAAACTTAGCTCTGCTTCAGAGAAAACAATATTTAAGTGACTCCTGACTCGATTCCAACTCCAAGACACAAAAATCCAGCCTTGTTAATGACCACTGTTGCACAAGGTATTCCATATTTGTGTTTGACACATCTGTCTTTGCTCTTGCCTTAGGAATTTTTCATTCTCCTCTATTTACTAAAAAGAATGCCCATGGTATCCAAAAACAGTGTCTTCATTGTCGAGCACATTTTCTTGAATGGTACAAGTGCAAAAATTAAATTCTGGCCACAAAATGAAGATCAAATTCACTGAAAACACAACATAAGTAAATTAGAAAGGATCAAAAGACATCTTCAAGGCTGGTCCCAAAGCTTCAGAATCACTGTCTAATCCTACAGGTCTCACCATGAATGAAGTACAACTATACAAAAAGTACAAGGCGTTAAATTTTGGGAAATTAGTTCCCTTCATCAAGTTTACAATAATATTTGTTCCATGGACAGAAACTTTGGGATGATATACTTAAAGCACAAAGAAAAGTGCAAAAGCTCAGTAGCTTAAAGCTCCCTAGTTTATGCTGCCTATATATCTGGTGTACTGGAGTGGAATTTCAATCCACAGTCTTTACTGAACCAGATTTTGTGCTGCTGTCATTATCAAACCGATTTCACAATTTTCCTGTCGATAGCACATTCAAATGTTCAATCACAGTGAAAGTAACACGACTAACAGCAAGTAAGCAAATAGCTTGACAGCTACGTTATTTGAAATTTTAAAAATCTGTCAGTTTGAAGATGTACCAAAATGTGATACTTGAAGTAAATTATGTGCCTGCCAGTCAACCAAATCCTTTTCTATGAAGAATATTACCAAACTGTCCAAGTCAACTGTAAAAAAAAACTGTTTTCATATCAATTAGATTTAATGCATACAAGTGAAAAGATTTATTTTCATAGTATTACTGCCCATGAATTATTGTTAAGCATATAAATTACACACTAATCCTACAGGTAAAGGTTTATGGACTGATTGATGTATTATTCTGATATTGTAAATTTTGATCAAGTGAAACTCACCAAAGCCTTTTTTTTTAGCTTCATGAACCAAGCTTGCATGGAAAAGGAAGAAGTTACTCTCGATCTCTCATGAGTTTAGGGGAATTAGAAAGGAATAGTACAAAAGGTAGAATGATTGGTTGAACACTACGATAAAAAGTTAACCTTGTACAGGTACACAATCCTTTATCCAAAATCCAAAAAACTCCAAAATCCAAAGTTTCTTCCATGGAGTGTCATTTTGGCATGCGAACAGGTGACCCAACTCCACACTCACTCGAACCAAGTCACTCAGATGTGACATGGCAGCGTGGCCCAGCACTGGCATGCGTCAATTGTGTCTCAGCACTCATACTATGCACACATGCATCTGCTGTTAGGTCATTTCTTTTTTATTTCATACTAAAAATGCCATTTATTTCAAAATCTGAAAAATTCCGAATTCTGAAAAACAAATGGCCCCAAAGGATTTTGAATAAAGGATTGTGTATCTGTACTAATTCTACTTGGTAAAATACTAAAAGAACTAATTTAACGTAAAGACACATGAAAGTATGCACCTTCAACTAATCGAATCAATACCTTCCTCAGACTATTTGCCCTAACTCAAATTAATTCTTTGTAAAAAGAGAAATCCTGCAAAAAGATGAAATTCTAATTCGTCTTTTCCCCAAGGGCAAGTGTAAAAGGCCAAAGTATTGATGCGTCTTTTCCAACCAAAATGTTCTGAAGAGGAGTCATTAGACTCAAAATGTTAACCGTTTCTCTCTCCACACTTGCTTCCTGCTTAGTTTCTTCACCACTTTGTTTTTATTTGATAACATTCATAAGCTGTGGTTGTGAAATAGTTTCTTATTAATCTACACATTGAGTCATGTCTAGGAATTTGCTGCCAGTGGTAACAGGATGAAATTTATCATTCTTTATACAGACCGGCCGCCATATTCGTGGGTCCGGTTTCCGTGGTTTCAGTTACCCACGGTTTGCTGCGATCCGAACATATTACAGGGAACGTTCCAGAACCAGGGACCAGGGGGCTGCTGCGAAAGATACGTTTCCCATTCATTTAAATGAATGGTCTGCGATTATCCACGGTTTTGGGTTTCTGTGTAGGTCTTGGAACATATCCCCCACGGGTTGCGGGGGAGGAGGGGGACTACTATACTTTATGTTGGCTCTCAAGCACCATATTATGGTAAATACAGACCACTTCCTGTACAGATCTCTACACAGGGGTTCTGTCACATGTATGAGCATGGCAAGCAACAGTATGACTCCTAAATTATATACAAGAATCCACACTGAGATACAGAATCTAAATCAATCAATAAATAATAGAATAATGTAAATCTGACAAAGAAAAAAGAATCAAGAAAGACACAGAAAAACATATCAGGTCGGCATGAACGAGTTGGACTGAAGAATCTATTTCCGTTCTGAACACCTCTATGACTAACTAATCTAACAATAATTAAATTCTTAAAGAATGAGATTTCACATAAAAAACAATTCGAGCTAGAGAGATTCTATTTAAGAGTGAAGAAATTAAGACATGTCACAGCGTCAAAAAAATCTAGTTACACTGGAATGCACTAACCTTAACATTTTATCAGTGTGCTGAATAGGTGTGTATCCCTTACTGAGATCTCAATGAAGAGTCTCTTAGCAAGGTGCCTGTGTGTACCTATTTGTAGAAGGAAGAGTAAGTTGTGTAGCAACTTCCAGGTTTCCATATTTAACTGTGCATACATAAATACCTGAATTTTTTAAAAAAATTGTTCCACAATACCAGTGAGCACTAATTTTCATTACCCTACTTTTATTGAAAAATTCCAGGTCATTTGTTCGACAAACAATTGACCTCGAAGTCTATATGTTCACTGTGTGAACATTGTTTATACTGTTTATACCACAGGCATTTCTTACTAATTTAAGACCCTATTATTCCTAGTTCAGACTTCAGGTAGAACACCTGATGAAACAAGCTGCCATCTTTTGCTAAGCTTTCAAAAACATCAGCGATCAGTAAAGTGTGGGGTTGGGGCTGGGGATGGAGAGTGAAAATGTGGGGTTCAGTTGTCGGCATAGCAACTGTAAATATGTAAGGGCTGTCCATATTTGAAACACACAAAATGGCTGACAAGGCATTGTCAGGGATAAACAGAATTAAACAGCCTGTTTCAGCATTAAATGAAACAAAGGTATATTTGAACAGGGTTATTCTAAGGTGAATGGGCAGCCCTATACAAACAGCCATCTGTGACAGTTTGTATCAGAGGATGACTAAGGATAGATACAAGTTCATTAAAATATGACAGATGATTGATTCCAGCCTCATTAATGAAAGGATATTGTCCCATTAGGTGAATAGTGCCGGTTCGAACAAGAGAAGTACATCTCAGTCCATGTGACAGTCAACATAACTCATAATGCAGCTATGAAAACAACAGCTGAAGTTATTCTATGGTAATCAGTTGTTTCTTTGAAGTTATTCACATTAATAAGAAATAGGTTCAAGTTAAAGATTCTTCTGATAATCAGAGATAGATTTCAACATAATTACAGATACACATATATAACCAAATATAATAGAAGCATTTGGGGGGGTGGGGGGGAAGAGGTCATTCAAACATAGATGTGGAAGTTAATTAGTCTCAGGAAATACTTTTCATATCTCTAAAAAACATGCCTGGCACATCCAAAAAGAAACAGATTGTTCGCAATTTACTGGTTAAAAAGTGCTAACTGTGAGAGTAGCTGTAAAACTTTACATACAACTTACTTTATAATAGGAATTAACACTAAATCTTATAGCAATTAGTTAGAACCAACTGTCTTTTGCATATATATTATATACATGTATATAAAATTGGGACAGTGAATGATAGTGCTCGCAAAGGAATACAAGTAGTCCCTCAGAAATAAGCAAGCCTGGGACAGGTCTGAAGGAGTATAACCAGTAACTTTGGAATGCAAATTAGTAGGATGCATAGAAAGATCCCATGGCCTGCAGATTACAGTGTCTGTGAAATACCATAAGAATGTCCATCGTTGAGTAGGTGTTTCACAGGATTGGATGCATAGAATAAGGGTAAGGATGCAGTGACCATGTTGTATGTGATTATTGTAATACTAGATGCATAAAAAGTCTGTATTTCACCGCAAAAAAACAGAGCATGTTATTGATTTCTCTTCCAATCTGAGCTAAAGATTAAGGGAATGACAGGGTTCTCATGTCAAGGCCAGATTTGGGGAAGATCTTTGGCCCTTTCCCCGCATTAAACCGGTCGTTTCTTGAATAGGAATAAAGTCTGCCACATGCCTGAATCCTGCCTGCCTCCAGTTGGAGTGGGGGTGGGGTAACACTCACACAAGATACAATGTCAATCTTGCTTAGGAATAATGAATTGGAGATGCCGGTGTTGGACTGGGGTGTACAAAGTTAAAAATCACACAACACCAGGTTATAGTCCAACCTGTCCAAGTGTGCTTCCAATTAAACCTGTTGGACTATAACCTGGTGTTGTGTGATTTTTAACTTTGCTTAGGAATAATAATGCCAGAGTGACTCTATGTGAGCACAGGTCACTACATTTAACAACACTGATTGGAAGAAATGGGAGTGAGGGGAATGGGATAGAGGGAAATCACCGTCTTAAACAAAAATATAAAAATAGAAGATTCTGAACCCTCAGATTGATCAATGTTAGACAATTGGTAATTGACAATAGTTCACAGTCTTGTAATCTTATTCAAAAAAGATCTCTCTCTCTGTCTCTCAGTCTTTGAAGAAGTGACAGTCTGTTCACTGAGAAACTAAACAGCATTAAACTGAATTATCACTGAGTAACAGTGTAACAGGAATCACTGCAGGAGTATTTCAGGGTTGTATTCTAGATCCAAACATACTCAGCTTCTTCATCAATACCCTTCCCTCCATCATAAGGTAGAAATGAGGATGTTCACTCATGATTATGCAATGTTCAGAACCATTCATAATACCTAATATACTGAAACAATCAGTGTCCGTACGTAGCAAGGTTGCTACAGCTTCCAGGCTTGGGTTGTTAAATAATAAATATTATGATCCCAGCTGATGTTATTATCAGACAGGTGAGATCCCGGACTGAAACCTGGCTCCATTGACCATATTTTGATTTGATTTGGTTTTAACTGGTCTCTCACTGAAACATAAGCATGCAACATTGCAAGTTTTGTTTTAATGGGAAAATAGAATTTTATTAACATAAATCAAACCATTACTTAATAATACAAATTCAAAAGATTTTTAAGTGCACAGTAAAAGAATAATCCTATTAATCCTAAAACACTCCTTCGTGCATTGAAAAAAAAAGAACAATTTTGTATAGTACACAACAGTAGTAGTAGTAGTAGTAGTAGTGGTAGTGGTATAAAGGGTGCCAGTACCAAAAATAGCATTCTTACAATACTCACAGCAGAGTCCCCATATTTAACAGTTTATTAAGTTTAAGTCACTTGTGACTTCCTCTTTAAGATTGGAATTGTAGATAGCTTCCTCCTGGAGCTATTATACACGTTAGCGTCAATGTACGCAACTTTAAGTAACCTATTCATGGCTTTATCCCAACACTTCTGATATGAAACAAAAACTAACTCTTCTCTAAGGTAATCTAGTTTGGTACGTAATAAAAACAAATTACTGCGGATGCTGGAATCTGAAACCAAAAGAGAAAATGCTGGAAAATCTCAGCAGGTCTGGCAGCATCTGTAAGGAGAGAAAAGAGCTGAGTCAGCTTTGACAAAGAGTCAGTTAGACTTGAAACATCAGCTCTTTTCTCTCCTTACAGATGCTGCCAGACCTGCTGAGATTTTCCAGCATTTTCTCTTTTAGTTTGGTATGTATCCTTCCCTTCTCAGGTGCACTGGTCTACATCGCTATCTTTTAATCGAGGACTTCACGGGACTGCTCGAAACTCAAAGTTAAACTCAAAAATGTTTCCCTCTGAGCTATGAGTGTTTTCTTAAAGTCAAATTCCTTTAGTTTCAAAAATAAATTCCAGAAGTATTTAGCAAACCTTGTGGAACCATTATTTAACATTCTGGGTCACAGAACAATTCAAACAAAGAAAAATAAATCCAATAGTAGTGCCTGAAAGCTCATTCAATCTAAGATCCAGCCTCAAAAAACGTTTTAAAGGAAATCACTATGGCTACAGAGAAATTTGCAAATTAATTATCAACTTCAAACACAGAAAATCCATAGGTGTACACAGTGAACTACCGACAAGATGCATTGCAGTAACTCACCAAGATTCCTTCAACAGCACTTTCCAAATTCGTAGCCTCTAATCTAGAAGGACAAGGGCCGAAGACATGGGAACACCACCATTTGCAAGCTCCCTTCCACTGACATTGCTAAGTCAAAATCCCAGAACTCCCTTCCCAACAGCATTCTAGGTGTCTTTACAGTCTAAGGACTGCAGTGGTTCAAGAAGGCAACTCGCCACTACCTTCTCCAGAGCAATTAGAGATGGACAACAATGCCACCATCCTGTGTTGAAACTACAAAGCAACATGCTATCTATTCATTTTGTTGATTGATGATTGCTGGTCAACTGCTGAATAGCTCTGCTTGTACTTAAGCATATCCATTAAAAAACATTGTGCCCAACATTATAGTGAAGAGAAAACCTGTAACCAATACATAGCCTGTGATGAATCCATGGCTTGTGGCCTGGCATCATTCTTGATGATTTAGCTAACAGTTCATTCACATAGCACCATTAGAATAAAATGCACTTTATATTTACACTGAATTGAATGTGAAACAGTTCAATGAGCAGAGTTAGGTATCATTCATTGCTAAACCTGCACTGTAAGGTAAGCTCCCTTCTTCAAACAAATATTTTTAATAAGGAGCACATTAAATGACTTGTCTGATTCATCCAGAAGTGTGTGTCATGGCATTAAGATTTAACTTTCTTACATTATCCTCAACTCTAAAGTCAGTTCTTTGGACGAATAGCTACAAATCCAAGTTTTTCAGGGAGAACAGGTCACTGCAGATTGTCCACCTTTTGGACTGCACTGGGGTTTCCTCATGCAATGCGGTCAGGGGAATCTTGTACTTGCTGTTTTCAGTAATGAAGAAAAGAGGCAGGGCTGGCAATTTTGTGTCACACCAAAGTTTCTGTCAGTATCATTGCCCTTGTATACAATTTAAAGAATAATCTTCAGAGTTTCACATAACTCACCATGATTGGCAGAGATGGGCCTCGAATTTGTTTGAAAGGCTGGTTTCCTTTGCTCCGCAATCACCACATTTTTAAATCATCTCTCCAGAACCTTGTGCTTGACAGCAGCCCAAATTTCCTGTCCCCACTTAGCAGGTAGCATGACTATGCTACTAATGGCATAAGTGCTCATCTATTTTATGTCATTAACCTGATCTCATGGTGGTTAATCTGGTAGTTGGAATCAAAGGCAGAGTGGTCATTGGGTGAAAGTTGGAGTGGCAGTGGAGTAGGACCTTTGTGTTTTCAGACCTATTAACATTTATCCCAGGTTTTTAAAAACAAAATCAAATGAGCATAGTTGACAAGTATGATCTACTTAATTTCCGAGTTCACTTTTAACAACTTGAGAGAAATGTTATCAGGCCATTAGTCTAAGAAACACAAGACTTTCTGATGCTGGAGATTAGCCACAATTGATAACAATATCATTTCACAAAGATTGTTAAAGAGGCAGACAGTACTCTAAGTTTTTTTTGTAAACACTTCCCTTTGCATACAGAAGATCAAATGCGAAATTAACCATCATAGTTGAGGAGGGTTACCTTGCATTAAATTGTATAGATAGTGTCATAGGAACACAGGAACTGGAGTAAACCATTCAGCCCTTCAAGCCTACTCACTATTCAATGAGATCATGATTGATCTGTGGCCTAACTTCACATATCTGCATTTGGCTCATACCCCTTACTACTTTGCTAACCAACATTTATATAACTCAGACTTACAATTAACAGCTACAAACAACATCCAGCATCCAAAGAGAGTTCCAAGCATCTATTACCCTTTATTTGTAAAAATGATTCCTAGCATCTCTCCTGAGATCGTAATTCCAGGAGTATACCGCTAGTTCTAGAGTCCCAACCAGAGGAAATTGGTTAGATAAACTGTCTATTCCTGTTAGTATCTTGAAGATATCAATCAGATCACTCCTTAACCTACATTCCAGAGACAACAGCCCTAACTTGTGTAATCTCTTCGCAAAATCTAACCACTGATGTCCAGGTATCATTCTTGTCAACCTACCTATTTCTTCCTAAGGTGTGGTTCCCAGATCTGCTCACTGTACTTCAAGTGGGGTCTAATCAGGATTTAATAGAACTGAAGCATAACTTTTGCATCATTGTATCCCAGTCCCCTAGACATAAAAGCCAGCATTCCATTAGTTTTACTTTCTGCACCTGTACGTAACAGCTTAAAGGTCTATGTACCTGAACCCGCAAGTATCATTGGACTTCCAATGTATTTAAAACCAGCTGGAAAGTAGTTGATCTTTTTTTTGGTCCAAAATGGAAAACCCCACACATGCTTACACTGATCTCCATCTGTTGTGGTTTTGCCCATTGGTTTGTCAGGCATTACTTACCAGTCATGAGCCCATGTTGACTTTCCCTGATAAACTGAAATTTCAAGATATTCAGTTACCCCATTCTTGATTACAAACTCCAACAATTTCCCCATCACAGATGTTAGGCAAACTGATCTTTAAGTTCCTGGCTTTCCTCTCTAACCGCTCTTTTAAAAAAAAAGTGTGACTTGTAGTTTTCCAACCTGGATGGATGACTCCTGTAACAAGGGAACTCTGAATGATTACATTTAGGACATCAATATTGCAAGCCCCTACTTCCTTTAACACCCTCGGATGGAAACTATCAGGTCCATGGATTTGTCACTCTTTAATTGCTATGAATTTCATTACCAATGTTTTACTTACATCAATTTTATTTTGTCTGTTCCCAATCCACAATTAATTTCCACAGAACTTCAGGCAAGCTGTCATCTTTTGCTACTGTAAATATAGAGGCAAAGTAATTATTCATCATTTCTGCCATTTCTCCATGGTTATTGACAATATCCCCACTTTTAGTCTCGATGGTGTCAACATTGCTCTTGACTATTTGCTTTTCCTTTATGTAAGTAGAAAATTTCTTCTTATTGATTTTGATTTATCTAGCAAATTTCCTTTCATAACACCTTTCAGGAGCTCTTATGAGCCGCTTTGTGGCTCTTTGTACCTTTCCTGTTCAGCAGGATGGTTTTTTTCTCTCTCATGGGTTTAAACTAAACTAATCAAAACAGGAGTCAAATCAGAGGGCAATTTGGATTAGGACGTATATTTTTGACATAATTTTAAAGTCACATATAATGTCTTACTTGTATGAAACTCTAGTTTTATATATAAACAAAATGGCAAAATCTCCAGAGATTTCAGCAGGAGTTGGTTGTAGTATATTAAGTGATCCTTCAGTAGATGTATACCATCACTGGCAAGAGCTTGCAATTACAGCATGACAGTTTACATGTTGTAAATATGGTCATGGATATTACTGATACAATTGTTGACCGAAAAATTGTGATAACAGAAAATACCGTTTTGTCGATAAGCTGCATGCAGACATTCTTATGAGAAATTTCTCAGTTGTTTTTAGAACAGTCTGTTGACAACCAACACATCCATATCAGTAAAAGTGTGTTCTCATCCGAACTGACACTAGTTGTATCCTCTTATGTGAAATTAATGTCTAAATTACAGAGATAATTACATTTAAATATTTCATAATCACACCAATGTTATTTAATTTTCTAAATTAATTTCAAATCTATAATTTGCTTATTTTTCCAACTTAATTATTCTCTTATTCTGAGGTTTTCTACTGTTTTCTTTCCTATGTAGATTGCCACACTCCTGTCAGAAATTTCAGGTCTCCCCTGAAGTCCTTTACCCATTCTTTAATTAATAATAGATGGCAGAGTAGGTATAAGGATTAGAAATTCCAGTATAATTAAGACTAGAGACATTTGTTATCAGGACATAAATAACCTGCCTATAATGAGAAATTAGGACAACTGGAATGATTTCTTGCAATTATAAGAGATTAAAATGAGTGTAAAATTAATCCTAGGATTAAACAGGATTGGATAAAAGTCAACATTTCGATATCTTAATGCAATTTGAGGCAATTGTTCAAATTTATCCTCAATTGAGGGGTTTGATTAGCTTGGATAGCTGGTTTGCAATGCAGAGTGATGCTAGTTTCAATTCTCACACTGGCTGAAGATACTGTGAATAACTCTCCTTCCCAGCCTCTCCCCTCATGTGTGGTGATCCTCAGGTCAAAGAACCACCATGGCCTCTCTCTGATGAGAGCGCATCCCTCTGCTCTGGTAAGACTATGGAGATTTTATCTTCAACTATTAAAAAGTTTGACTTGTAATTTTCCAACCCAGACAGATGACTCCTGTAACTAGGGAACTTGGAAAGATTATAATTAGGGCATCTATAATGTGATTAACTTGGTTTCTTCCAAAGCATTTTATGGTACAAATAAATCACATTAAAGACTAAAACACTTCCTGGATTGTACATTTGTAATGTTTCTAATGTACAATGAAGTATGGCTAAGTGTCAGTAAACCTTAATATTCACATTTAAAAAGGAGGAACATGACTTTACTGCATCTTCCTTGGGCCCTACTGTTTGAGTTTTCCCCTGACTGACTGACTATACTGATTCAGTATACACAAATATCGATCAAATGGGTATATGATTTGATCTAATTTTAAATAGAACTCCTACAGGAAAGCCATCCATCATTTACAATTTCATTAACATTCACACAACTGTAATTAGATTAGGTTAATTATTCTGTTGTATATTCTTAATCTCACCATGAATTAGGTTTGAAAAGAATACTGAAAGCCATTACAACATAGTACTCTTTCAATATTTTAGGCATTTGGCAAAGGCAAAGTAAAAACACATACGTTTATGCAGCACCCTTCACAATCAGAACATATCAAAAATGCTTTTCAGGCAAAGTACTTTTTGAAATGTATTCAGTGTTGTACTATAGGTTAACAACAGCCAATTCACACACAGCACACTCCCAACAAACATGACGAGACACACTGTACTTGAAATGTTAATTTAAGGAGAAACATTAGCAAGGACATTAGGGAGAAGTTTGATACTGGTCTGGGTTGCCTCATTATAGGCAGGATTTGGAAGCTTTAGAGAGGGTGCAGAGGAGATTTACCAGATGTTGCCTGGATTGGAGGGTATGCCTTGTGAAGAAAGGTTGAGAGAGCTAGGGCTTTTCTCACTAGCATGAAGAAGGATGAGAGGTGACTTCATAGAGATGAAGGGCTTTTGCCAAAGTGTCAATTCTCCTGCTCCTCAGATGCTGCCTGACCTGCTGTGCTTTTCCAGCACCACACTCTTGACTCTAATCTCCAGCCCTTACTTTCGTCAGAGGTGCACATGGTGTTGAGAGGCACAGGTACAGTGAACAACCAGGGCATTAATGGCTATCAGGAGGGGACATAATTTTAAGGTGATTGGAGGAAGGCTTAGGGGAGATGTCAGAGGTAGGTCCTTTACACAGAGTGCATGGAATGCACTACCAGCAATGATAGTAGAGTCAGATACATTAGGAACATTTAAGCAACTCTTGGATAGGCACGTGGAAGATAGTACAATGAAGAGTATGTAGATTAGTTTGATTTTAAACTGGAGTATAAGGTCGACACTACATCGAGGGCCAAAGGAAGGGCCTATACTGTTGTATTCGTCTTGGTTTAAAAAAAAGTGCTGCGGGACCTTTTACATCCACGTTACAGAATAGAGGAAACCTTGCTTGAACAGCTAACTTGTTAGCACCTCTAATAGGTTCACAGTTCTTCACCCTCAAATTAGATCACTGCTTCCCAAACTTCCACTCCCGCTGTCCTATTACAAGGCTTGAAGACGATCAGGTACGAGGAAGACAAGACCAGGAAGTGGGGAATACAGCCTTCTTGATCCTCCTTTTAGGAAGTTCTGATCCAGATTTTGTGCTCAGGTTTCTAGGTGTAGATCAAGACTCCACTGAGATACAGCTGACATGAAGGAAGATGCTTTCTGAAGTTGAATTAGCACCAGAATGTGAAAAACAATCCGGAATTCTAACCATGCAATCATTAAATTTAAAAAAACACTACACGGTAACTTTTTAAACCAAGTATCCATAGAAAGTTAACAACGCCTGTGTTTCAACAAGAATATTCTGAATGTTACAACTTCCATGGCGACCCATTTCACAGTATCAGCTCCTATTCTTGACAGCCTCTTAATTTCTTGAAGATTTACGCATCACTTTGAATTGCTCGCTATGTTTCATAATAAATTCTTTTTATCTTCAAAAACTCAGCTGTTTTCGATTTCATGCCTCATTCACGCACCAGAGCTGAACATACATTTTACAAAAAAAAAATTAAAAATAACCTCTACCCAACCTAATTAGAATCCTAGCACCCTCCCTATATTCACTGCGAGAGGGGCCCCCCGCTGTTCATTGTTCACTCGTGATTAACGTGGTGGTAAGTGGCCTTAGAGGAAACGTAATGTAAGGTTTCTATTGTAGATGATGTACTTTTGCTATTTTTATGTTCCTAATTAATTTCCCGTACATTTTGTTTTCTCGTTTTTTAAGTGCTAACCAAGTGAAATGGTATTTACCCCAGCAGAAATCCGTGCTGTCTCCTGACAGCACTAAAAACAGACAAGAAGGTTGTGTTTTTCACGTGCAAGGGAACTTGCCAAGTTGATTGCCTTCCTCGCCCACAAAGTGGCGTCCGCTTCCCCCAAGCAGTGCTGACACTGCTTTCTTTCCAGTAATAAGTTAAACAGATGCATCACGTTAGCCATGCTTTGTTGTTTAAAATAAGGGTACGCATTGATTTGTTGGTTGGTAAACAGAGCGTCTATAACTAAAAGTTATACTATTTCACATAAATTCATCTTAGGCGGCTGTGGCTCGTTGCATGGCATCCCCACTTTCGAATTAGAAGGTTGTGGGAGTCAAGTCTCCCTCCAGAACTTTGATACAAAAATCAGTGTAGACGTTTCAGTGTCGTATTGAGGAGTGCCATCTTTCCGCTATGGCATTAAACTGAGGCACTGCCTGCCTTCTCAAACACCTCAATATCTCATGGTGCTATTTTTAAAGAGTATTTGTTTGATGTCCTGGCCAATATTTAACTCTCAATTAGTAATGCAAAAGCACAACACCATGGATGCTGAAAATCTTGAAATAAAACGATGCTAGAAATACTCAGCAGGTCAGGCAGTGTGTGTAGATTTGAGAAAGGCAGAGGCTCATCCACCTGTAACATTAACTCTGTTTTTCTTTTCACAGTTACTGCCTGACAAGAGTATTTCCAGTGTTTTCTGTTCTTACATCATGAACAGATTTTTAGGTCATTTTTCACATTACTGTTGTTAGGAACTTGCTGTGTTCCCATTAGCAGCCATATTTCTTACATTACCTCAGTGACAACACTTTAAAAGTGCTTAGTTGTCCGCAAAGTGTTTTGAGATGGCCAGTGATTTTGAAAGATACCATATAAGCTTCTTACTAAAAATGTATTTTAATATTTCTTGTCATCCTTAAATCTCAAATGCTCTCTGGTGTTTAAGTTTTCAGCACAGTTATTAATGATGTGGATTTGAATGCCTTGGTACTTCTATCCATTCTTTCCTGTAAATCAAGTAGAAAACCACACTAGCTTTTAATCATCTCAAACCATGAAAAAAATGAAAACATGTATGACTTCCATATAGGTGGGTGTTAAAATGTAATTATTGTAAGCTATACATTTTCTTTCATGCATATATTTGAATAAAATCCAAATATATTAACAACAGTATCTGAGTGCATATATAAGGCACTATTCTATGGGCACTTTCAGAAAACAACATTGTTCCATAAATCCCACAAATCCATAGCAATGAATGAAAACTAAGATTCCAGCCATACACTTGGGTGAAGCAGGAGCACAGAATATTCTATTTTAAATACTGTATACATGTTTTCTTCATCTTTCCTCCTTTTCTCTTGAAGGGATTGATGTATTGTTAGAGGAATATTCTGATAATGTTAATTGTCTTCTGGCATTTTATCTAATTGGCCATTGTTTATTTCTACTTTTAATACTTGGCTTTAAATTACTTTAAGGTTTCTGTTTGTCAGTGTTGTTCCAGACAAGAGATTGTGTAACAGCAGTTTTGAAGGCATTCTTTCGGGAATAATAAATATACTCATTATGCAGAGCAATTTGAATGGTGAAAAAAGATTATCAATGCACCAAATGGGAAAAGATTTCTGTAATCATCACCTTCCCAAGTTTAGATATACAGCTATATATAAATTAAAAACTGGCTTTAAATGAGGCTGGTAATTGCAATTCTTTGTCTAGGTAGAGTGTAATAGCCAATAAAGAGAACTATTCTTGTTCATCTGCATGCTCATTAAGATAATTTCTACTGGCAACTATAGTTGAATTGTTTGACTGTGCAAGTAAAACAGAATGCAGAATCCTTTTTTAGATGGTTCTTTGACAAATTATAGCAAACCTGTAAATTTCAGTTCCTATAGATCAGACTTTATGAATAGTTTCAATAGCTAGCCAGTGTAGATATGTGAAATTTTGGTGAAATTGAAAAAAAAAATTATATGAAAGTAAAGTACTGCAGGTGATCGAAAATAAAACAAAGTGCTAGAAAAACTGAACAGCTCTGGCAAGACTTGTGGAGTGAGAAACAGAGTAAATGTTTCAAGCCCAATGACTCTTCTCCAGAATTGATTTGCTCTGTAATGCTCCTAGGTCATGGTTCTACAAGATAAGTCAGATTCCAGAAAGCTGACTTGATAGTTTTAAAACAAAAAATTTGGTAATTTGATGGTCATTTACTGAAACTTAATCATGCATGAATTTCTTTTAAAGCAGAAGTCTATTGCGCAAGAAAACCTGTTTAAATATCGACTGTAGTTTGAAAGATCTTAAAATGTACAGCAAAACAAAATCTCATTGTGATTGCTGACACTACCCATCACAGAAACTCAAATCCAGAGAAATGGCTGCTCTATATCAAATCTTTAACTTTGACTTAACTGACTTTCCCCATTCTTTCCAGTGTATTATAAGTACTTTCACAAGAATACTCTGAAAACTGAAAGCTTCAACTTTCTCTGCTTCTGACAACCTGTAGATTTTTTAATCAAATACTCCTGGTCTAGATGTGTCACTAATTAAACTTTACTACTGAGGTAACTGTGCCTTTGCCTGAACTTTAATACGCTCCTTTCTAAGAAATAAACTGTATTTGCTTCAGACTCCAGTTAGATCTGTTCCAAACTGCCCTAAAACCTTCAATCTCTGCATTTCTTAAGCTAAAATTCAATCCTTGGTTATCCTGAACCAAAAATAAGTCAAATACCATTAATCTGTAACCTATATCACTGTAAGTAATCTAATCTAAATCTAAATATGTTAAAAACCACAACAGTAGACAATTGTTCCATACTCTGCAGAGGTATTTGTTATCAAACAAAACCATACTTTGTGAAGGGGTTGAGCTGTTGCAACTAATCTGGTGTTGCATTGTCTTATCAGTGGTTGTGTTACAATATTAAAGTTTGTAATGTTATTATATTTTTGGGTTGTAACTGTAAATTTGGTGCAAATGAAGTGGGTCTTGTGACCTTATCTGAACTCTAAATTCCAGTCAGGTTGTGTGGTTTGATTGTTGGGAACAAGGGACAAGGTATTTATGCTTGTAGACAATAGGAGAATTCTGAGTTTACCTTGATAGACCTTTAGTCTCTGAAATGTCTAGGTAAAAACAATGACTGCAGATGCTGGGAGCCAGAGTCTAAATTAGAGTGGTGCTGGAAATGCACAGCAGTTCAGGCAGCATCCGAGGAGCAGTAAAATCGACATTTCGGGCAAAAGCCCTTCATCAGGAACCCAGGCTCCATCTCTCTGAAATGTCTAGAAAGGTGTTGTTGGTATTGGGTTGTACACAGTTATGTTGTCGCAATCACATGTGTTATAGTGACACAGGAGACTATTTGGCCCATCATGCCTGCACTGGTTCTTAAAACAAGCATCATTCTTTAGATCCAATCACTTGCTTTTCTCCAAACCATTGCAAACTATTTCTACCTAATGCCCTGTTGAATGCCTCAACTGAACCTGCATCCACTGCATTTCCAGGCAGTGCATTCCATACCCTAACTATAAACTGATTTTTTTTTTCTCACATCATCCTTGCTTCATTTGCACATCACTTTGAATCTAAGCCCTCTCATTCTTGTTCCTTGTGTAAACAGGAACAGTTTCTCTCCATTTACTTTATCCAGCCTGCTTATTATTTTGAAAACCTCTGTGAAATCTCCTCTTAGCTGCCTTCACTCCCAGGTGACTACTGCCCAATTCTTCCATTTATCCTTACAATTGAAGCTTCTCATTCTTGAAATGAGAAATCTTTAGAACTGTACCTCCAGTATTGACTTCAAAGTACGCCACCTCACACTTCTTAGCACTGAACCTCATCTGCCACCTATCATTTCACTCACACCAACTGTCCACACTGTCTTCCTCACAGTTTACAACTTCTCCAAGTTTCATATCATATGCACGCTTTAAAATTGTCTCCTGCACACCAAGACCCAGATCATTAATATATATTAGGAAAACCAGAAAACTGACCCCTGGGGAACTCTACTACAAACCTTCCCTCAGGCTGAAAAATATCCGTTGACCATTGTTGTCTGTTTTCTACCACTTGGCCAATGTTGCTAGTGTGCCTTTTATACCATGATCTATGACTTTCCTCGTGAGTCTGTGCTGTGGAATTGATTTAATGCCTTCTGGAAATTCATTTGTACCTCATCAAGCCTTTCCGTTATCTCTTCAAAAAGGCCCAGCACATTTCTCCTTTAGAAATCCATGCTGGGTTTATTTAAAGATAAAAAGGGGGGGAGGGGGGCTATTGGGATGAGGAATAGTATGTGACCTTCTGCCAGGCTGCTTGTTTTTAATTCTAGGAGATCATGTATTTTAGTATAATTTTTTTTCAGAAACAGCCCCGGTGACAGTGTTCAATCCCACTGGTCTGGTACTGGAGTCTAGTACAGAGGATTGTATTTGATCCCACTATTTTGGAATTAAGTTGGACTGGTGAAGGGTTTTCAGATTAGTCATGATCTGCACTTAGAAACCTTCTGTTTGAATGGGCTGCTTTGGGCTTCACAAGGCCCAAAAGTTCAGGCAGGTGTCTTTGGTGCTAGATGGATGTTCATCACTCATTAAATGAGAATCTGTAGCAACAACAATTTTCAGTATAAAGCCAATGGAACTTTGATATTCTGCATCAGATTCTCTACTTTGCTCTCAAATGCAATATTGAGTTCACTTTTGGTCCTCTCCTATGATGAATGATACATAGACCCTGATAAGGAAGGTCACTGAAAGTCTTCTCTAGTTTAAGAGCCTTTTTGTATTACGATAGCTGGGTTCTGTTATTCTAGCAGTAGTTGGATATAAGCTATGTCTGCTTTGAACATATCATTTGGGAACAGGAGTATACAATCTGGCCCTTTTAAGCCTTCTCCACCATTCAGTAAGATGATGTCTGATCAAGTTGTGGTCTCAGCTCCACATTCCAGTCTGCATTCCATAATCCTTAGCTTTATTCATTTAAGTCAACTTTGAATAAATAAATATAAAGAAGCAGCCTCCATTATCTTCTTCAGAAGAGAATTCCCAAACAGTAACAACCCTCTGAGAGAAAATAAATTCTCCTTAACTTTCTTAAAAAGGAGACCTCTTAAATAATGTCCAAAAGTTTTAAACATCTCCACAAGAGGGAGCATTTTCCTAGTATCCATCCTATTCAGCCTTCACAAGATCCTTATAGTTCTGTCAAGATCTCTCATTCTTCTCAACTCCAATAGATATAAACCAAAACTGTTCAACCTTTTTTCAGAAGATAAACCTTTTATCCTATGAATGAGCCAAGTCAACCTTCTCTGAATTGTGTCTAAAACAATTGTACGCCTTTTCATATAAGGAGATCAAAACAGTACACAGTGCTCCAGATGTGGTCTCACCAAAGCCATGTGTTGCTGCAGTTAAAATTCCATATTTTTATATTTATTCCCCTTTCAATAAACAACAATATCTCATTTGCCTCCCTAATCAATTGCTGCATCTGCATTTAATTCATGTGCCAGGATACCCAGATCCTTCTGTACTACTAAGTCCTGCAATCTCTCTACACTTAAATAGTATTCTGCTTTTCTGTTCTACCTGCCAGGATGGACAAGTTCACATTTATGTATGTTATAGTCCAGCTGCCTCGGTTTTTCTAACTCACTTAACCTGGCTTTATTCCTCTGCAAACTCTGTCTTGGCTTAACAGCTTAATTTCCTTGAGGAAAAAGTGAGGTCTGCAGATGCTGGAGATCAGAGCTGAAAATGTGTTGCTGGAAAAGCGCAGCAGGTCAGGCAGCATCCAGGGAACAGGAGAATCGACGTTTCGGGCATAAGCCCTGAAGAAGGGCTTATGCCCGAAACGTCGATTTTCCTGTTCCCTGGATGCTGCCTGACCTGCTGCGCTTTTCCAGCAACACATTTTCAGCTTAATTTCCTACCTATCTTTGGTGTTGTCACCAAATTTAGCTACCATATGTATAGTCCTGTCATCCAAATTATTGATGTAGATTGTAAATAGTTGAGGCGACAGCACTGTTCCCTGTGACATTCTGCTAATTACAGCTTACCAACTTGAAAGAGATCTACTTATACCTCCTCTTTGCTTCCTGTTAGCTAAAAATGTGTTGCTGGATTCTATCTCGGGCGACCGAATCAACACGGACATTTACTATAATCCGACCGACTCCCACAGCTACCTAGACTACACCTCCTCCCACCCTGCCCCCTGTAAAAACGCCATCCCATATTCCCAATTCCTTCGTCTCCGCCGCATCTGCTCCCAGGAGGACCAGTTCCAATACCGTACAATCCAGATGGCCTCCTTCTTCAAAGACCGCAATTTCCCCCCAGACGTAATCGACGATGCCCTCCACCGCATCTCCTCCACTTCCCGCTCCTCCGCCCTTGAGCCCCGCCCCTCCAATCGCCACCTGGACAGAACCTTATTGGTCCTCACCTACCACCCCACCAACCTCCATATACATAGTATCATCCATCGTCATTTCCACCACCTCCAAACAGACCCCACCACCAGGGATATATTTCCCTCCCTTCCCCTATCATCATTCCGAAAAGACCACTCCCTCCGTGACTCCCTCGTCAGGTCCACACCCCCACCAACCCAACCTCCACTCCCGGCACTTTCCCCTGCAACCGCAAGAAATGCAAAACTTGCGCCCACACCTCCCCCCTTACTTCCCTCCAAGGCCCCAAGAGATCCTTCCATATCCGCCACAAATTCACCTGCACCTCCACACACATCATTTATTGCATCTGCTGCACCCGATGTGGCCTCCTCTATATTGGGGAGACAGGCCGCCTACTTGCGGAACGTTTCAGAGAACACGTCTGGGACACCCGGACCAACCAGCCCAACCACCCCGTGGCTCAACACTTCAACTCCCCTTCCCACTCCACCAAGGATATGCAGGTCTTTGGACTCCTCCATCGCCAGACCATAGCAATACGACGGTTGGAGGAAGAGCGCCTCATCTTCCGCCTAGCAACACGACGGTTGGAGGAAGAGCGCCTCATCTTCCACCTAGGAACCTTCCAACCACAAGGGATGAACTCAGATTTCTCCAGTTTCCTCATTTCCCCTCCCCCCACCTTGTCTCAGTCAAATCCCTCGAACTCAGCACCGCCTTCCTAACCTGCAATCTTCTTCCTGACCTCTCCGTCCCCACCCCCACTCCGGCCTATCACCCTCACCTTGACCTCCTTCCACCTATCGCATTTCCAATGCCCTTCCCCCAAGTCCTTCCTCCCTATCTTTTATCTTAGCCTGCTGGACACACTTTCCTCATTCCTGAAGAAGGGCTCCTACCCGAAACGTCGACTCTCCTGCTCCTTGGATGCTGCCTGACCTGCTGCGCTTTTCCAGCAACACATTTTCAGCTCTGATCTCCAGAATCTGCAGTCCTCACTTTCTCCTTCCTGTTAGCTAAGCAATCCTTTATCCATGCTGACATGTGACCTGATACCATGTCACAACCTCCTCCTCAGGCTAAACCACCACCAGTCATTTCTCTCTAATAGAGAGCAGCTCTATGGTCCAGTCAGACAATGGCAACTTTACTTGTAGAGACTCTGTCTGTTAGTTTTTAAGTGTTAACTGGTTAGCTTTCTCTCATTCTCTGATTTCTGCCTCATTATCTTCTTAGTCAATGTTGTTTTGGATATTAAAATTGGAGAGGTTATGGGCCATGAACAATTATGTACGAAGCATTGCACTATATTAGACAATCAGTAGGAGTTATCAATACTTGGACTAATTGATATACTTGTGTAGTTAATACAACTGTAGAAGTCCAATAAAACATTTGACATATTGCTATAGGTGGGAGGTTGAACATGTTCTACTTCATAGTTATTATAATGCCCTATTTTTGTTTGCTTGTAATTCTCTGAGAGAGTGCCCCAGATTTTAAAAACATTTCTGCACGACATTGCTTGGAGGTTTGGTTGAAGTTTTTGTGCCTTTTCCAAGAGATTGCAGAGCAGAGGTTTGTTTTTGGGGTTGCAGCACAAAATAGTGTGGAGAGGAGCGGGCAAGGCGAGGAATCAGCGATAGGCAGTCAATATCACAGAGAGGAGTGGGTGTTATGAGGACTCTGCAACTTCATTTTGAGGTTGTACAGAATGTTGGTGAGGCCTCATCTGGAATATTGTGTCCAGTTCTGGTCACCCTGTTATTGGAAGGATATTATTAAGCTGGAGAGGGATCAGAAAAAAGTTACCAACACCTCAGGAGTGTTGCTGAACAAAGAGACCTTGGAGTACAGGTTCATAGCTCCTTGAAAGTAGAGTCGCAGGTAGATAGGAGAGTGAAGAAGGCATTTGCTATGCTTTCCTTTATTGGTCAGAGTATTGAGTATAGGAGTTAGGAGGTCATGTTGCGGCTGTACAGGACATTGGTTAGGCTACTTTTAGAATATTGCACGCAACTCTGGTCTTCTTCCTATTGGAAGGATATTGTGAAACTTGAAAGGGTTCAGAAAAGATTTACAAGGATGTTGCCAGGGTTGGAGGATTTGAGCTGTAGGGAGAGGTTGAATAGGCTGGAACTGTTTTCCCTGGAGTGTCGGAGGCTGAGGGGTGACCTTATAGAGGTTTATAAAATCATGAGGGGCATGGATAGGAAAATTGGACAAGGTCTTTTCCCTGGGTTGGGGAGTCCAGAACTAGAAAGCATAGGTTGAGGGTGAGAGAGGAAAGATATAAAAGAGACCTAAGGAACAACTTTTTCACCAGGATGTGGTGTATGGAATGAGCTACTAGAGGAAGTGGTAGAGGCTAGTATGATTGCAACATTTAAAAGGCATCTGGATGGGTATTTGAATAGGAAGGGTTTTTAGACATATGGGCCGGGTGCTGGCAGGTGGGACTAGATTAGTTTGGGATATCTGGTCGGCGTGGATGAGTTGGACCGAAAGATCCGTTTCTGTGCTGTACATCCCTATGATTCTATATTGCTGGGAATAGAGGATTTCAGTTGTAAGGAGAGGTTGAATAGGCTGGGACTTTTTTCACTGGATCGAAGGAGGTTGAGGGGAGACTTTGTAGATGTTTATAAAATCATGAGAGGTATACATAAGATGAATGACAGGTGTCATTTCCTTAGGGTTGGGGATTTCAAGACTAGGAAGAACGTTTTTAAGGTGAGAGGAGAAAGATTAAAAAGACAGGACAACTTTTAAGAGTGGTTTGTATATGGAATGAACTTCGTAATGAAGTGGTGGATGCAGGGACAGTTACAACATTTAAAAGACATTTGGATGAGTATGTGAATAAGAAATGCTTGGAAGGATATGGGCCAAGCACTGCTAGGTGTGACTGGTTGGGATTAAGGATGGCATTGACCGGTTAGACTGAATGGGTTTGTTTTCGTACTGTATAACTCTATGATTGGCAGTCAATATCACAGATGAGGTGAGGACCTGGTGACAAGTGGTCAGTATCACAAACAGGAGTGACCAATAAAAATAAAAATTTTAAAAAGTTACATTGCAACAATATTAAAGAGGAAGGTATCAAGCCCTGTATAAAGGTGATTGAATGAATGTATTTATTGGTAAAATTTCTGACATTGTGTACTGATTCCTGTTATAAGTTTCAATAAAAACTAATTCTTATAATAAACAAACTATGGTACTAAAGTAGGATCTTTAAGTATTTGTCATTGTTTAAAGTTTTTTAAAAATATGCATGTATGAATATGTGAATATGTAGAATTAGTTTGCAATACAGAAAAGTTTGAACCTGTGATATTAGTATTAAGAATAATTACTGTGCTGTTTCTGCAAACTTTCAATTAATTACCATTCTAAGAAAATCTTCCTTTCCCCGTGTTGCCAATCCCAACATCTTTCCTTGTTTTGACTAGTAATGTTCTTTCCTAAGTGTTTACAAATTTTGGGAACAATTCCCTTCCACAGTATTACCAGTTAACCCCTAGGAATAGGGCGGCATGGTGGTTCAGTGATTAGCACTGCTGCCTCACAGCGCCGGGGATCTGGGTTTGATTCCGGCCTCGGATGACTGTATGGAGTTTGCACATTTTTCCCGTGTCTGTGTAGGTTTCCTCCGGGTGTTCCGATTTCCTCCTTCAGTCACAAAGATGCGCAGGTTGGGTGAGTTGACCATGCTAAATTGCCAATAGTGTTCAGGCATGTGTAGGTTAGGTGCATTAGTCAGGGATAAATATAGGGTAGGAGAATGGGTCTGGGTGGGATACTTTTCGAAGGGTTGGTATGGACTTGTTGGGCCAAATGGCCTGTTTCCACACTTATAGGGGTTCTACAATTCTTTTCTTTCAAAAACATGTTAGGTTGGTCTATCCAAAATGTGGCCAAACTGAAGCATCCCTCACTGCCTCTTACAATCTCCTTAAATGTGCCTTGTTTTGATTGTCACATCATTACCTCTCCATTGTTGGATTTCCTCTTAACACCACTTCCATTGTCTTATTATTCATGATCAGACCCACTAAATTATCAACTTCCTTTCTAAAGAAAGTATTGAATGATAAGACAAATTGTTATCAGTAAGGTTGCAGTTGCACTGTGGAAATTCAGTTATCACCAGTTTTCCTTAAAGAAATGCGATCTCTCTTAAGAGCAGTGAATGGCTCCACAGTGTCTTGCAATACCATTTTGAAAGCTATGCTCTCTATTTTACAGCAGAACATTGGTGGATTTAGAGACATGGATTCATTGAATGAGACCCTAGTAAAAGATAATTTAGTATCAACTGTAATTGGAAGGTGAGTTCATTCTGAGTTCATATTACAAGTTCAGAAATTGATAAAACTAACATGAAAGCAATCAGGATCACAAGGAATCCAGCCCAAAAGTTATTGCTTGGAATGCTTTGAATATTCTGCATACAATTATTTGTGATTTTATTTTGGTTAATTATTTGTGGTTTATTTTGGTTATTTCTGTTTCAGCTCAATTTTGTAATTACTGGTTGAACTGAAATGAGATCATTTTTCATGTAAAAACAGTGAATTCCAATCAGAAATCTATTTATGGAAGAGATTTACATAAATCCATCAGTACACGTGACAACAAATCGACCAATCAAATCTAATAGCTTGAATGTGAATCACAATAATTCCGCTATGAATACTTAAAATAATGACTTTCCCCAAGTAGAACTATTTTCTTCATGAATGGGAAAATATTTCAGGTGATGATTAAATTTTGGCCTAGAGGTTACTCTTCTTGAAAATTACACAAGCTACAAAAAAGGATCATTGAACTCTATTGCAGATTTCATACAGATCTTTTTGTGGTGAATAAAGGTACTAATTTGACAAGTCAAGCCCTTCATCTCTTCATTTCAATTTCTTGGTCAAGAGCAACTGAGTTAAATAATAATGTCTGTTTTCAGAGCAGTAAAGAGGCTGCAAAAACAGTGAAATATGATATGATTCAACAACATTTGTGCTTACTTAGCTCAGAATCTGAAGAAAATGGTGCATTACATGAAATAGAGTCACCCGAATCCCCATCCTCAGAACCCACCTGCAAGAAACGTTGTGTGGATGCATTATTACATAGTGACATTGAACGGATGAGAAGGTAACAGGTTGTTTGTTGAATGTAAGATTAAATTAAAATTAATTGGAAGTGTGCGTGTCAGAAATAAATTGTGATTCCACTTCTTACTTATTCTCGGGAGGTTGGTGTCAGTATTCATTTCCCATCACTGATTGACCTTGAGAAGTTGGTGGTGTGCCTTCTCCTCCAACAGTTGCAAGCACTTTGGTATAGCTGAGTGGCCTACCTGGCAATTTCAAAGGGCATTAAAAAGTCAACCACATTGCTGTGGGTCCAGTGTCACATATGGGCCAAACTGGGGAAGGCCAGTAGATTTGTTTTCCAGGTGAACTAGGTGTTTTTTGTTAAGACAATCCAATAGTTTCGTGGTCATAATTACTATTATTAACTTTCAGAATCCAAATTGATTTAATTAATTGAATTCAGATTCACCAGGTTTGAACTCAAGGCTGCACATTATTTGTTCAGGTCCTTGGATTACTTATCAAATAACAATAAATTTGATCCAATACTCATCATAGGGATTATAGGCATTTAGGTTGTCCAGGAAAGGGAGAAGACAGGAGAGGTAGTTTTATGTATTTTCTATAATTTGGATGTCAGTAAATTTGAACCAGTATCTTGGGAAGGCAAAGTATATATTTGAACTCAAAAGCAAGTAGAAGATAGAATTAATAATTAGGAGTGGCTAGAAGGAGAAGATCATGGATTTGTGAGAATAGGGAAATCCTAAACTGATATTCATGCAAAGCGACCGCTAGCGGTGACAATAGCAAATAATGAAGTGCACAATAATGAAGATGTTAATTATCCAGTATTATAGCAGTGAAAGAATGCAGTGACCACTTTAGTTAGCACAGAAAATGGGAATAGGAATGCAGATTTTGATAATGAGCAAGAAAACAAGCAAAAGAAAATGGTGTAGATGGTAGATAGTTTAATTGTGGAAGTCTTAGCCAGTTAGTTCTCCATTCTGCTTTGAACTGGGACTTGCAGTGATCATATATATATATATACATACGCAAGAGCACACATTCGGATGGAATACTTTGACAATAATTGTATTCTGATGTGACTTAACAAAACAATATTTGGAGACTACATGACAAATGGCTTATTCTCTGTTATACTGCCCTTGTCTGCTGGTTAAGATATCTTTGCTTTAATTTGTAACTTGGGACTTTGTGTGGATTTAAATGACCAAGTTTCAGGTTATTGCTGAGATCTAAGGACACTGCTAGGTTAACCAGCATTTACATGCCAACCAGAGAAGTAGTAGAGGCTGATTATAATTACAACATTTAACAGGCGTATAGATTGGTCTATGAATAGGAATGGTTTAGAGGGATATGGGCCAAATGCTGGCAAATGGGACTAGATTAGGTTAGGATATCTGGTCACCATGGATGAGGTGGACGAAAGGGTCTGCCTTTCCATGCTGTACATCTCTATGACTCTGTCACCACCTGAGAGTCATGTTTTATTTAGAGCCAGAATGGCAATG
This sequence comes from Chiloscyllium plagiosum, assembly GCF_037043375.1. Lineage (NCBI taxonomy): Eukaryota > Metazoa > Chordata > Chondrichthyes > Orectolobiformes > Hemiscylliidae > Chiloscyllium > Chiloscyllium plagiosum. The sequence goes on along the minus strand of NW_028270144.1, from coordinate 98,518,974 downwards.
CAGTCATCCACAATCTGCAGGGCATAGCTATTGACTGAATAGAATGAAGACCCTGGAGAGAAGTGGTTTACCAACATAGTGACTTTATGTATCTTTGAAAAGGGAAAATGTTTGATTAGACAACTAACCCATGTAAGTGTGATATCAATAGTGCACAAAATAGTCAAAAAATTAGTTCACTGGATTATGGCCAATAATTTATTCATTGATTTAGCACCATTTAGAAGCATTTGATGTTGTTCTACAAGTTCTTTGAGATGTTAAAATTTAAGTAGAAAGTGAAACACCTTACATTTAGACTTTTGACATTGTCAGAATTTTATTTCAAGTTAATGGGATCAAAAGGCAAGTCTCAGCATCATGAAAAATAAGTAATAAACAATTATGTTAAAAAAAATCAACTTTTATTTAAAGAATAATAACCATTTGAAATCATCTATCAGGTGTGGATATTAAATTAACACTTGGACAATTCCAAATGTAGTTACAATAAAGGCAGCAGGAGAACATTAAAGTTCAAGCCTAATGGCCTTGACTCATATTTCAATAAGTCTTTCTTATGTTTTTATTGGAATTATGAAGGAATTCATAACGTTTTTGGCATTTACTATCAGGGAACGCATTAAAGATTGCTGTGACCAGTTACGAATGCTGCTGCCTTATGTGAAGGGTAGACGAACTGATGTGGCATCCATTCTGGAGATGACTGTGGAATATATGAGATACATTTATGGTAGAATACCAAGCAATGTTATATCACAGGTAAAAAAAACCATTGAAAATTAGGGGGTGAAAAAAGAAGAATATGCAGGTGCTTTTTAAATTCAAGTTTTTTGTTTGATAATTAAAGCAAAATATCTTTTGGGAATGTCACAAAATTGATTTTGGTTTTAAAAAAGGTGTTTGAAACTTTGTGGTAATAAACAAACAGGCTTTTTCCTTCTGAATAGAACATGATGTGTACTCATGAGCAATGGTGAAACAGAGTTATGTGTGTAACTGTGGAATATTGGACTACCTTATTTGTATGTTGAAATTGTGAGCTATAATCCGATTTCTGTGTTAGGAAGAACATACCTGGTGGAATTTTTCAAGCCCCTGAACAAAGGTGATTCAGTTGGGAAAATAGGATGAGACTGGCAGAAAAGGACTTTGTGACATAGAGAAGAAAAAGACTGATTTTCCAACCAAGTATTGAACAGAGAAACAAAAATCTTGATAGTATACAGTGAGAGGTTGATTTGCATCCATTTGCATGAATTAGTATGTCATTATTACATACTCTCACCCCACTGATATGAAGTTTCCCTTTCTCCTACCTACTTGATAGAAACCAAAGGCCAACAACCCTCAATATGAAAGTCAGAGGGTGAACCTCACCACATGCTTTTCCAACCCTCCATCTTGGGCAGAAGTCACCAGCACCTCAGGGCATGCTCCATGGACAGTGACTGCTTGCACCCTGGCTTTGCTTGGGTGGGGGAGAGGTTGGAGAACAACGCAGCGAGATGTTTGACCTGGTTAAGCTGTAGATCTGTGGCACAGGGGGTAATGTTGAAAGATGGGCTTGTAATTCAAAGAGGTGTTTTGGAATGTGTAGAGGATCAGAACTGATGGGTACAATAGGGGGTGACTGGAAGAAAGGAACATAGAGGCTTGGTGGGGCCTGTTCATTACCACGCTGAGCCTGTGACTCACTCCACCAAGCCTGAGTAGCATTGCTTTCAAAATTAATACAATTCTTAAATACAAACTGGAAATAGAAAATGGTTGTGACCGTGTCAGCATGGGTAAAGTAGTGTCATTTTTTTGCCTGGACACACTTGTGAATGATGACAGTCCCTTCCAGTGGCAGTTACATTAATCTTTCACAGTACAGGCTGAAGTCATCTGTAATCATAATACCCTACAGGTAAAGCACAACTGTGTGGGATACAAATCCAGGTCACATGCATATGAAAAAGAGTAGGCCACTCATCCCTTTTGAGCTTATTCCGCCGTTCAATAAGACCATGGCTGATCTGATTTTAACCTTCCTGCTATCGGTAGGATGTTGTGAAACTTGAAAGGGTTCAGACAAGATTTACAAGGATGTTGTCAGGGTTGCAGGGATTGAGCTACAGGGAGAGGCTGAATAGACTGGGGCTATTTTCCCTGGAGGGTCAGAGGCTGAGGGGTGACCTTTATAAAGGTTTATAGAATCATGAGGGGCATGGATAGGTCGAATGGACAAAATCTTTTCCCTGGGTGGTGAGTCCCAAACTAGAGGGCATAGGTTTAAGGTGAGAGGAGAAAGATTTAAAAGGAACTTAAGGGGCTACTTTTTCATGCAGAGGGTGGTACATGTATGGAATGAGCTGCCAGAGGAAGTGGTGGAGCTGGTACAATTCTACCATTTAAAAGGCATCTGGATGGGGATATGAATAGGAAGGATTTAAAGGAATATGGGCCAATTGCTGGCAAATGGGACTAGATTTGTTTAGCATATCTGATTGGCATGCATGAGTTGGATCATTGGGTCTGTTTCTGTTCTGTATCATCTCTATGACTCAGCTCTATATTCTGCATATTCCTGATGATTTCCCATCCCCATAGTAATCAAGAATGTATGCCTTAAAAGATTTAAACATTCTACTTCCACTGCCTTTTGAGCAAGTGAATTCTAAAGACTTGCAGTCATTAGAGAGAGAAAAAAAATCCCATCTGTGTTAAATGGGGAATCCCTTCTGCTTAAACTATGATCCCTGGTTCTAGATTCTCTCACAGGAGGGAAACAGCCTTTTGACATCTACTCCCTCAGGATGTTATATGATTGAATTAAGTTAGCTCTGACTCTTTAAACTCCAGAGGATATAGGTCCAGCCTGTCTAGACTTTCATTAGAAGCAATCTGCTCATTACAGGTATCAGTCTAATAAACATTCATTGCTTAAGTATGGTGATCAGTACTGTGCACTGTAGTCCAAATGCAGTCTTGACCATGTCCTTGGTCATTGTGGATTGAAGATAGTCATCTCAGTGAAACAGGAGTAATCACACCTGGCATTAGAAATGGCACCTATTGGCCACTATTCACAAGATAATCCAAGGTCTCATCACAGAATCACAGAATTGTTATGGCACAGAAGGAGGCCATTTGGCCCATTGTGTCTGTCTCTTCAAATGGGCATCCTTGTCTAGTGTCAGTGCCCTGACTTTTCCCCATACCAGTGGTTCAATTCAACCTGCATCTACTGTACTTTTAGGCAGCCCATTTCAGATCATAACTGAAAAGATTTTTCTCACATCACTTTAAACCCACGCTTTCTAGTTTTCTTCCCTTTTATAAGCAGGAATAGCTTCCCCCTTTCTACCCTATCCCACCACACATTTGAAAACCTCTGTCAAATCTTGTCTCAGACCTCTCTCTAAAGAAGAACAGCCCCAACTTCTTCAATCTCTCCTCATGGCTAAAGTTTGACATTCCTGGAATCATTCTTGTAAATCACCTCTCACTCTCTCCAATCTCATCTGGTCCTGGTGCCTTGTCAACTTTAAGCACCAACAATCTATCCAAGACTTCTTCCTTACTAATTTGAATTCTTCTAGTGACAGGGATTCCTCCTCTGTCACTATGGCCTCAGCAGCATCCTCCTCTTGCCATGCCCCCGCATCCATCTGTAAATCCTCTTTTTAATCACTCTGAATTCCTTCTTTAACCACTCTTTTATATGCCTCCCCGATAACTCTGGGACTCCCCTTCATGTTTGCTGCTCATATTTTCTCATAATTCTGCTTTACCTCTGTAATTTGCTTTATCACCTCCCCTCTATACCTTCAGTAATCCCCTGGGTTCTCAATTGTATTTCTGCTTTATACCTGTCATAATCCCACTTTTTCTTTATAATGTTACTTTATATCTCCTTTGACATCCAGGGGTAGCTTGCTCTGCAATCTATCAACACTTAGATAATATACTTGTTTTATATTCTTCCCGCTAAAATGAGTGATTTCACATTTCTCACATTATGCTCCATTTGCCAGATCTTTGCTCACTCACTTAGCCTATCCAGGATTTGTTTGTCCTGCCTTTCCCATCTGAGGGAATATGCCATAACTGTACTCAAACTGTATCCCCTTTGAAGGTAGTCCATTAGTTAGTTACTATTTTCCCCACCACTCTCTCTTGTTCCAGTCAATTTTGCACAGCTCCATTCTTGCCCCATTAAAGTCAACTCCTCACCAGTTGAGTTTTCCCACTGAATTGTTGCACATTGTTCTCTAACACCATCCTGAACCTTATGATACAATGATCACTGTCTCCTAAATGTTCTCTGACACATGATCCACTTGGCCCACCTCATTTCCAAGGATCAGGTCCAACAATGCATCCTTCTTTGTTAGACTGGATACTATACTCCTGTAGGAAACTCTCCTGAACACATTTTGGAACAATTGCTCATCACAGCCCATTACATTATCAGTATCCCAGTCCATATTTGGCTATATGAAGTCCCCCGTTACATATATCTGACAGGCTGCACAAAGTTATGCAATTGATTTCCTCTCCCCTTGAACTGTGCATATTCATCAACATGTTTTTAAATGAAATGTTTGTCTTTCTTGGATGATGTAGAGGATGGAAAGACAAGGTATCATTCATCATTAATCGTACAGCATTTATAATCTCATACTGTGTTTGCAGGACATGGCTTATTTTTTGGCCCAATGACCCTTCTAAGGAAGGATCACTGGACCCAAGACATTAACTCTGATCTCTCTTCACAGATGCTGCTAGACCTGCTGAGCTTTTCCAGCAACTTCTGTTCTTGTGTGTAAACACTGACTGTTTGGATTCTTAAAAAACATTGTGCTGTAAATGCTACCTTCCTGGTAGGAAGGTTTTTTTAGCCTTGACCTTTTTATAAGGCATTTGAAAACTATATGGGAGCTATGGAATACTGCTGCAATAATTCTCATGTTGTTCCGTGTCAATTTAACTGCTCTTTTCAGAGATTACTTGTTTATCGCTCTGCTGAAAGTTTTTTTTCTGCTTTTCCAAGTGATTTTTCTCCTATTGAGAACCAAATTTTGATTCCACAATTTGGGACATGATCAATTTTGAAAAGAATAAGAGAAAATGAGACAAGTTCAGACATTTATTTTTAAATGAGTACCTCCTGCACAGATTTCCTGGTTTGTTAGTGAAACAAAGGCATGAATCAAAGTGGCACTTCATAGGGCTTGGTAAAGTTCTTAAGTCCATTACGAATAGATACTTAGGGCCTACAGATTTTTTTTTCAATTTCCTTTGGAAAACATTGACAGCAATACTCCTTCTGAGAGACATGTTTGTACTGCCTGGAAGCATTCACACAGACTTTGGTGACCAAATGCATAAAAATGACACATCAGGCTATCCATTGTGACCATGTCTTAAAACAAAATATTTCTGCAGGAAAAATAGTCACTTTTACTCAAACTTGACTTGAGATTATGTTTTAAGCTGTGAAAAGCAGAAAGATAGAAATGACTCAAAATGAGAAAAGGTCGCTCATCTTATTATCCATGCTGCATTGGCAGACGGTGTTGAGGTTACTCGAGTAACAAAACCTGAGACAAATTATTGATTCCATGTGGCAAGATTGCACATGAATATTCCTAGATTGTCACTCTTAATTAAACCTCAGAATATTTATAGATCCTCAAAGTGGCACTGTCTATTGGTCTGTAAGCATTTTTTTATTACTTGTAGCCCCAACTGCAAAAAATCTGATGTATCATCTGGGTGTTTTGATAATTTCACAGGTTTAAACCTATCTATATAACCTTTTAATAGTATTCTGTATGTGTATTAATCTAATTTATTTCTGAAAGTATTAATCAAGACTACATCAGCAGCTTTGTTTGGAATTTAATCACCTATGCACAATTGTGTGGGAATCTTACCTCACTTGATACTAGTTGATTTTGAGATTCTTAGTTCTCTGCTTCTTTCTAAAGCTTTCAAAACACCAAGCCAAGAAAGCTTAATAAAGTAATGCAGTCCTGAAGACACAATGGAATTAAAATGCAGTGCACAATATTCATGTACAACAGCACACAAACGTCCAAATGATCCATCTAGCTAAAGCTTCAAGCACCACCTGCCCACACATGGCAAGATCAGCAGATCATACATTGGATGGAATTAACAGCCATGTCTGAACCTATTGACCTATAGTGGAAACAGGTAATCCTCCATCCTGACTGTCTAAGAAGAAGATGGTCATAAGATGTATATGTAAATATAAATTACAAATCAGAAATGCAATCTTATAAATACCAAAAAAATGGATCATAATTATTTGCAAAGTTTTCTATGGTCACTCTAGTCTTTTCTCATATCTGAGAATCCCTGGATTATCCTGGTCATGCTTCTGAATTATTTCAGGTGCACCCTTTTTCAAAAAAAGGTTGTGAAAATTGTGCACATCAATTCACATTTGATTGCAGCAGTGATGAATAAATGGTTAATATAACTTCCTTTGACTTATTATAAAGTGTCCTTGAGCTATATTCTGGCATTTAATTTGCTGTGTGGATAATTGTTCCACACTGATTGGAAACTTCCAGTGAAAAATCATGCCTCAATCCTTTCACCCTTTCATTTTCCACTCTTGCTAATAAGGCTCACCATACACTGCAGGGATACACCTATTGACCCATTAATCTGTTTTGGCAATATCAAGATCAAATCTTAACTTCTCAGTGCAGTTGGAATATAACTTGTACAATGGCCACTTTTTGTATGATTCTGAAATAATTTGGTTATTTAAGATTTGGCCATCAGTATATTTGTATTTGTTTTAGTTGCATTTATTTTATGTATAACTTATCATTTGTAGAATGGCTTGACAGGGTTACACTGATGTTAAAAAGAAATATAAACCTAAAAATTGAGCAATGTTAATCTTTGAAAGCTTTAATATATGTTTGCATTAAATTCATGTCTCTTCAATTTTAAAAGGTGTGTAATCTCTGTGTAAAATGAATAGGTTAATATCCCCAGTTAAATATATTGTAGAGGGAAGCTTCTTATAACTGCATAAAGCATTCATGAGATTACATCAGTCAAAGAGGTTTCTAGGTTATAGGCTTAGCATAATTCTTCTCTTGCTTGAAGTTGATAAATCATTTCCCATCTACTAATGAAAGATCACTTAAAAGAGTCCAGGTACTCATATACATATTAATTCTCAAAATAGCACATTAATTTGTGGAATGTTTTAACATTTCAGATTATTGAAATCTTTCAGACAAATACAAGATATTGTAAGTATGTATGGAAACCAAATGATCATAAATATTCTCAAAATCAGTTGCCACCCAGGATTGGTTTAAAACCGAGGTAAGAAACATTTAAACATATTAGTTGCTGTGTGATATTTTGTAAACATGATTGGAAACTATTCTTTGCAGAAGTATCCACAAAGTGGTACTGCTACATACTTTAATATTTGTAAATTTATTTGGTAAAGTTTGAATCTATTCTACTTATCATAAAAGAAAGTATATTTTAAGGATAGTTAGCCAGCACATCAAAATAACTTTGTGCTATAATGATTTTCTTTGGGAATGGAATGTGAATTTCTAGCAGGGCATTTAGTTTGTTGCTGCAAAATTGCTAGTGTGACATTGTTTGTTATTTATTTAAATTTATAGCTCAGATGGACAGTTTAATGCACAATTAGCTGAAGTTTCATTGGCTTGTTTTGGAAGGTTAAATTTAAATGGATGTAGGCTGATTTTCATGAAATAAATCAGTGTGAGATTGGGGTCATGCTGATAATGAAGAGCAGCTTTAGGAGACTATCCCATTGTAGGCTAATTTTAGTGTTTAATAATTGATTTCAGAACAGTGTGTGCTACTAAAGGGAGTGTAATGAATTAGTGTTGAATTAGTGTTCTGGTTTATTTTACAGGAAGAGTATCTTCATGGATGATTCTTCAGAAAAAGTAAAACTGAATGCACAGTTTGCTCCGTACCAATATATGGAAAATGAATATTTCAATAATTACAGTACAGTTGGTATGAATACTTTCTAATTATACACATTGTTATAAAGGGAGTTAAAAATCATTGTGTCCAGTGTACTATCAGTTAGTTCAGTTTTCTGGACTGCTGGTTTGTGGTGTAGCGTGATGCTAACAGCATGGATTCAATTCCTATACTGGCTGAGGTTACCATGAAGGAATCTCCTTCTCAACCCCTCCCCTCGTCTGATGTGTGATCCTCTGGTTAAACCACCACCAGTCATCTCTCTCTTTTGAGAGATCAGCCTTATGTTTTGGTGGGACTGACGTGACTTTACCTTTACCATGGAAGGAGACTATATTGATCAATGTAGACCAATTTGTTTACTCAAAAATGAAAAGAGAAAAAGCTAGGAACTAGAAGCAATAACGAGTAGCAATTGGCATGAATTTCAGCTTGGAGTGTCATGTTTGACTGAATTGATTAACTTCACAGAATTTAAAGAGCAGATAGGGGCAACGTGATATTATTAGATTTTCAAAAGGCCTTCCAAAGCCAGACAATACAAAACAAAACAGAGTAAAGGTTAAGGGTAACTATTTGGATTGGAATAAAAAACAGAGAGTGGTCCCTCATGGATTGATGCTGGATGCACTGTTGTTTACACTTTACATTAATGATTTAGATTATGAATCAGAAGTATGATTTCAAAATCTATTGACAATTCGAAATTGGAAGTTGTTGTCAGTATTAAGAAGAATGTGATAAGTTATTATTACAAGTTATTAAGACATTATTACATTTGAAGAATGGGCAGTTCATTGGAAATGAATTTCAATACAGATAAATGTGAAGCGATATAGTTTGGCAGATAAATAATGTGTCACATACTGCTTGGATATTAAGGCCTGGATTTTTTGTGGAGTGAGAAAAATTCCAGAACTATTTAAAATTGGAGGATGGAACCCAATTCTGGCAATCTAACCTCTGTTCACTTCGACTTTGCTGAGTCAGGATAAGGGTGAGGGTAGTGAGCCCACACGGTTCCACTCCTGACAAGGATGGATGGATTATGGGATTGGCATATCACAGACAACCATATTTTGAAAAGAGTCAGGGCAGTTTTACATGACTTGTGGTTCATGGATTGTGGAGAAATCATGAACTATAATTTGGATTTAGGAACCTTTCAAAGGGTAAGTTTAAAATATCTGACCTTTGAACCTTGAAATAACGCCACAGAGGTTGGTAGCCTGTCACCAAGTCACCCTTTATTGATGTGTGCATTGTGCTTGACACTGCTTCGGCTTCTTCAGAGCTAGCTCTGAGTGAACAGAACCTGAGATGCTCCTGTTTATATGAAGGGTGTCCAGAAATTTTAAAACCACAACCAGTGGTGTATCTGCCAGTGGAAGGCAGCTCAAGGCATCTTCATTTTACACACCTAGAATGAGAACCCACCACTGAATTCAACCTAAAGCTATCGACAGCACGGCCTTTATTCTTTTTGAGTAGCCCCAGCAGGGGTTTGTGATCTGTTATTACAAATTTATGTCCAGAAGGTATTGGTGGAACTTCTTCACACCAAAGATGACTGCCAAACCTTCCTTCTTTATCTGGGTGTGTTTGCGCTCTGCATCAGCCAAAGTCTTGGAAGCAAGCACTATTGGGCGTTTCTTTCCGTTGGGCCATCTGTCAGCCAATACTACCCCGATATCATATGGGGAGGCATCATACATCAGCACCAGATCTTGCTTAGATGATAATACCTGCTTCATCACTTTCCTAAAAGCTATGCGACTATTTTCAAGGTGGACCCTTTTTCATAAGTAAGGGTGCCAGGATTGAGGCCTGATTACATATGAACTTTGCATAATAACTCAGTACGTTGACAGGCCGACGAGGGGAGAGGCCATTCTAGACTTGGTGCTTGGAACCGAGCCGGGGCAGGTATCAGATCTTGTGGTGGGAGAGCATTTTGGTGATAGCGACCACAACTGCCTCACATTCTACATAGCTATGGAGAAGGACAGGATTAGGCAAAAATGGGAGGATATTTAATTGGGGAAGAGGAAACTATGATGCGATTAGATATGATTAAGGAAGCATGGATTGGGAGCAATTGTTCCATGGTAAAGGCACTATAGACATGTGGAGACTGTTTAAGGAATAGTTGTTGCAAGTGATGAATAAATATGTCCCTCTGAGACAGGCAAGATGTGGTAAGATAAAGGAATCTTGGATGACGAGAGCAGTGGAGCTTCTCGTCAAAAGGAAAAAGGTAGCTTACATAAGGTGGAGGAAGCTAGGGTCAAGCTCAGCTCTAGAGGATTACAGGCAGACGAGGAAGGAGCTCAAAAATGGTCTGAGGAGAGCCAGGAGGGGGCACAAGAAAGGCTTGGCAGAACGGATTAGGGAGAACACAAAGGCATTTTACACTTATGTGAGGAATAAGAGAATGGTCAAAGAAAGAGTAGGGCTGATCAGGCATAGCATAGGGAATTTGTGTGTGAAGTCTGAGGAGGTAGGGGAAGCTCTAAATGAGTTTTTTGCTTCTGTCTTTACGAAAGAAACAAACTTTGTAGTGAATGAAACCTTTGAATAGCTGGTGTGCATGCTGGAATGGATAGAGATAGAGGAAGCTGATGTGCTGAAAATTTTGTCAAACATGAAGATTGACAAGTCTCCAGGCCTGGACAAGATTTGTCCTCGGCTGCTTTGGGAAACGAGAAATGCATTTGCTTCGCCACTTGCGAAGATCTTTGCATCCTCGCTCTCCACTGGAGTCGTACCTGAGGACTGGAGAGAGGCAAATGTAGTTTCTCTCTTCAAGAAAGGAAATAGGGAAATCCCCGGCAATTACAGACCAGTAAGTCTTACATCTGTCGTCTGCAAGGTGTTAGAAAGGATTCTGAGGGATAGGATTTATGACCTTTTGGAAGAGCATGGCTTGATTAAATGCAGTCGACATGGCTTTGTGAGGGGCAGGTCATGCCTCACAAACCTTATCGAGTTCTTTGAGGATGTGACCTGAAACGTTGATGAGGGTTGAGCTGTGGATGTGGTGTATATGGACTTCAGCAAGGCATTTGATAAAGTTCCCCATGGTAGGCTCATTGAAAAGGTCAGGAGGAATGGGATACAAGGGAACTTAGCTGTCTGGATACAGAATTGGCTGGCCAACAGGAGTGGTAGTAGAAGGAAAATATTCTGCCTGGAAGTCTGTGGTGAGTGGTGTTCCACAGGGCTCTGTCCTTGGGCCTCTACTGTTTGTAATTTTTATTAATGACTTGGATGAGGGGATTGAAGGATGGGTCAGCAAGTTTGCAGACGACACAAAGGTTGCAGATGTCGTTGACAGTATAGAGGGCTGTTGTAGGCTGCAGCGGGACATTGACAGGATGCAGAGATGGGCTGAGAGGTGGTAGATGGAGTTCAACCTGGATAAATGCTAGCTGATGCATTTTGGAAGCTGAGTACAGGATTAAGGATAGGATTCTTGGCAGTGTGGAGGAACAGAGGGATCTTGGTGTGCAGGTACATAGATCCCTTGAAATGGCCACCCAAGTGGACAGGGTTGTTAAGAAAGCATATGGTGTTTTGGCTTTCATTAACAGGGGGATTGAGTTTAAGAGTCGTGAGATCTTGTTGCAGCTCTATAAAACTTTGGTTAGACCGTACTTGGAATACTGCATCCAGTTCTGGTCGCCCTATTATAGGAAAGATGTGGATGCTTTGGAGAGGGTTCAGAGGAGGTTTACCAGGATGCTGCTTGGACTGGAGGGCTTATCTTATGAAGAGAGGTTGACTGAGCTCGGACTTTTTTCATTGGAGAAAAGGAGGAGGAGAGGGGACCTAATTGAGGTATACAAGTTAATGAGAGGCATAGATAGAGTCGATAGCCAGATACTATTTCCCAGGGCAGAAATGACTAACACGAGGGGTCATAGTTTTAAGCTGGTTGGAGGAAAGTATAGAGGGGATGTCAGAGGCGGGTTCTTTACACAGAGAGTTGTGAGAGCATGGAATGCCAGCAGCAGTTGTGGAAGCAAGGTCATTGGTAACATTTAAGAGTCTACTGGACATGCATATGGTCACAGAAATTTGAGGGTGCATACATGAGGATCAGTGGTCGGCACAACAGCGTGGGCTGAAGGTCCTGTTCTGTGCTGTACTGTTCTATGTTCTAATTCACCGAACCAAGGAAAGTCTGAAGCCCATGTACAGACATGGGAGCCAGTTCACTTATGATTGCTCTCACTTTATCTTCCAACAGGTGTAACCCAGTTTTGTCAATTCTATAGCCCAAGGAGGTCACTTGGGATGTCTGGAACACACGTTTTTCTCTTATAAGGTGCACACCCACCTTGGAGAAATATCTGAGGACGATGTCCAAGTTCTTTAAGTGCTCTTTATTGGTCTTCCTTGTTGTTAGCACATCATCCAGATAAATGGTGACCTGGGGTAGACTTTGTAAAATGTTTTAGATTAGATTAGATTCCCTACAGTGTGGAAACAGGCCCTACGACCTAACAAGTCCACACAACCCTCCGAAGAGTAACCCACCCTGACACATTTCCCTCTGACTAATGCACCTAACACAATGGACAATTTAGCATGGCCAATTCACTTGCTTGCACATCTTTGGACTGTGGGAGGAAACCGGAGCACCCGGAGGAAACCCACGCAGACACTGGGAGAATTGTCTACTGAAAAATGACACAGGTTGATGATACCCCAAATGGCAGTCTCGTATATTGGTACAAACTCTTATGGGTATTAGTTGTAGCATACTTCTGGGAATCATCATCCAACCACAGTTGCAGCAATGCATGGCTCATGACCAGCTTCATGAAGGACAGCCCTCCTGCCAGTTTTGCACATAAATCATCCATGCGAGGGAGTTAGTATTTATGCAGCTGTGAGAAATGATTTACTATTTGTTTAAAATCCCCACAGAGGCAAACTGAGCCATCAGACTTCACAATCAGTGCAACAAGTGCTGCCCATTCTGCAAACTGGACTGGTTAGATGATTCCTTCACTTTCCAGTCTCCTGATTTCTGCCTCTACTTTTGCACATGTGGCAAATGACACACAGCGGCCCTTGCTGAATCGTGAAATTACTTCCTGGTCAACGCGCAAGTTGGCCTTGGCTCCTTTGATAGTCCCTGGACCTTCCTGAAAATCTTCCAGGTATTCAATTAGGACTTCACTCAGGCAGCCATTTTCTAATCAAAAAAAATGTTGAGCTAATCAAGTTGAATCTTTGTCGAACAATTTAACCCCATCAGTGGTAACTGAACCAGCTGCTTCTCATTAGAGACTAGATCTGAAGTTGTATCTTTAATCTGTAAAGGTTCCCTGATTGTAGGTTCTCAGTCTCGTCGAGGCCTTAAGCAAGCTTCAGGTTTGGAGTCCATGGTGAATTTTATTAAAAACTGGTTCTGTGATCACTGATACAGATGCAAAACCTCCATTGGAACCAACTGACCATTTAGCTACATGTTTATTCCGATTGGTCTGATTTGAATGTTACTAAGCAATTTAGCTGTTCCAAGCCAGATATAGATGCACTTTCCAGGGTGTGCACTCTCCTGGATACTGGCCTAAGAGTTCTCGTACTTATTTCAGGCCTCGTGGGACTCTTTTGCTGTCTTGAGTCTGCACAGCAGCAAGAATTACTGGCTGGCCTGGATCCTGAAGAAAATGTTAACTGTTTGGTGGAGGCTTGAATTTGTTTTGGAATTTTGCTGTGGGATGACCTAAAGTCCCTCTGTTGAGGATGTGCCCTGAGTGAGGCTATGCTATTGCATTCCGTCAAGTGGTGTCCCCCAAGTGCAGTTGGCCTAGTGATGGTGTCCACTCCATCAACGTGCCCTGTAACGTATATACTCCACTTGCCACATTTTCTAATGACAAAGCCATTTGTAGTGTCTGTTTGACGTTCAGTTGGGCTTCAGTTAGTAAGCACTTCTGCACGGTCGCATCATTGATCTCACATACCAAACAGTCTCTCAACATCTCATTAAGGGTTAAATCAAAATTACAAGCCTCTGCCAGTCATCTTAATGTCATCAAAAATCCCGACACTGATTCCCCTGGTTCTCGAACTGCCAAGTAAAACCGATAGCATCTCAGAATTAGCAGAGGCTTGGGGTTGTATATTCCTTAGTTGTAAATTCATGAAATTTTGGAATGTTTCAGTACCTGGTGCCTCAGAAAATGTTAGGCTCCTAATAACTGAAAAAGCTATGGGCCCACAAGCTGTCTGGAGAATTACCTATTGCTTTTCATTTGCTCCAATACAAGGCAACCTCAATTATCCGAATGACACGGGCGGGGAGTATTTTGTTCAGATAATCAAATATTCAGATAACACAGTTCACCCAAGCATTGGGACCTTGACATCTTGTTTGGATAATCCGAAATTGGGATAATCAAGGCTGTTCTGTATCATTTGCCCAGAAAAAAAAATGCATGTTTTCCATATGCTTGGCCCAATCTTCAATGGCAGAATCAAACAAGTCAAGCTTCCCACATAATGGCATGGTGCCAGAAATGCTTACCCCAACTCATAAGGTTACTGTTACGAGTGAATCTCTTTAAGTGTATTTTTCTTCTCATTGCAACTGAAATAACTCCAGAGGCCGGTATCCCATCACCAAGTCACCCTTTATTTACATGTATTATGGTACTTTGCCCTGCTCCAGCTTCCTCAGAGCCAGCTCTGAATAAACAGAATCTCTGACACTCATGTTCTTATCTGTCAGCCAAGGCTCCCTGATTGGACCAGATTAACTGCCACAATCAGGGAACTCATACGCTGTGGGGTCCATCTAGCTGAACTTGTTACAATAACTATACCCCTATTTTGTACATCAAGTATGTGGGGCGAATATGCATGGAATAGCCATGAGTCAGCATGTGGGCTATACGAAGCCTGAGAGAATTGGCATGGGAAAATGGAGCTGGCATTATGAGTGGTCAGGAGGTGAAATTCTGAGTACAATGCACATTCTGGTTTCGATAACATGGAAACAATATGGATGCATTACAAAAGTACAAAAAATGATTAGCGAAGGTGATACTGGAAGTGAAAAGATAGCTAGGAATCGTTTCACTAGAAAAAGGAAAGATGTTTTGATAGAGGGCGCCAAGATAATGAAAGGGTTTGTGAGAGCAGCTGTACAAAAATCCATTCGGCTTGAAGTGAATGTCAAAATTAGCGGTTGTAAAAATAAGAAAAAAATTCTTCACCCAAAGAGTGGTCAGAATATGAAGCACATTACCACAAGGAGTAGTTGAGGCAAGTAGCATAGGTGCATTTAAGGAGAAACCAATAAGTACTCAAGAGAGAAATCGATTTAAGATACTCTAATAAAAAGTGAGAAGAAGAGTGGAAGCAGGCTTATATGGCCCATGTAGTCTACAGCACAGAATAGCCAAATTCATTGCTATTTCGTGAGTGAAATATGCAAGAGAAATGATGTTTTTAGATGTAGAACTTGAGTAAATGCCACTATTGTGCACCTACTGCTAACCTCACCATGTTGGATTTCATCTTATTACTAACATCAACTATCAATTTGATTCTCTAATTTTAATTCGCAAGCAGAGGAGTGGCAAAATATAGTTGATTATTTGAGCTAATTACCATTTTTTGCACATATTTCAAAAAACGCTCTGTTTAAGTCCAATATTTGAGTGATATGTAACACACCATTGAAAGGTACTACACCAATGGCTGGGGTGTCAACACACCTCAGTAAACCCTGGTGACTATATCGCACGCTGGGAGGGGGAGTGACAATTGCTTCCCAGGACCCTTGACAACTCTCCCCACGTCAAGTCTGCTTCATCCAGATCAAATAGGCAGGTCCCAGTAAAGTCTGCCCTCCAGTTAAACTCCTGGATGGGGCTAATTATGGTCAGTGCTCTGGCAGTTTTTGGATGTGGGACACTCTACATAATGAAGGTGGAAGCCATGACTTTGGATAAACAGGTTGTCTGACAATCCTCACAGTGTGCTTGTGACTTTCCGAGCTAGCGGAAGTGTTTTTGCCCCTAACTTTCAGCCACTGGGCAGCACCATTGCCTCTGCTTATAATTCAGTCAGCTGTGCGCATACTGGTTTGTCATGGTTACATTTAACAGTGGGGCACTAATTGTGAGGTATTTTGACTGTCAGGAGGATAGGGACATAAATGCAAGATGTTTAAATTGAGTATTCAAAATTGACTGTACAGTATTTGTAGTGAACGTTGTTTTTTTCTCCCTAGCTGCAGGTCACATGATGTACAACAGCAGAGTTAACGAGGCTGCATTTGAAACAAATCAATACTGGGTTCCTGCTACAGAAAGATTAGTTCCACAAATTCAGACTAATACTTTGTCTCCAATTATTCCTCCTTCAACTTTTTTTCCTAGACCATATGATGTTCAAAATCTTTCACTCCCTAATCTAACAAATATCTCAATCTTCCCTTCTGTTCTGTGCCCTAATGATTCTTATTCAATATTTGCAGATTCTAATGGAAGTTTGTGGTCCGCTGGTATTGCCAGATCTGATATCGGATCCTCTCCTTTTCTATCTTCTAGTAATTGCTCAAATTATTTATCTTCACTTCCTTCAGATTATTCTGCCAACCCTGTTTCTATAGTTTCCACCTCTCCTGCACAGACAGCAGGAAGAAACATTCAGCTCTGTCCTGTTGACACACCCTCTTCATCGGTAATTCTATCCAATAGCACAAATCATACACAACCTACTGTCTCAGCTGTATTTCCAGCAAAACCTCTTGCAACAGATTGGACAACCAATGGAGAATGACCAAGAATGGAAGAAAGAGCTACGTAATTGATTACATTATCACTCGAAGGTATGCTACTTGTTTGCTATTGTACATATAGCAAACTTAATTATATATATTAATCAAATTTTGATAACATGGTCATGTAAAATATATTGGTGGTTGAGGAGTGGGATTCTTCACCAATTCTGACAGAGCAGGATCTCCAACTGCACTTCCTTATTCTCCCCAACCTATTTACTCGGTTGGAGTTCATTCATGGGCATCAATGGCATTATTAACATTCAGATGTATCCCCCCAAGTACACAGTCTTGACCATGTTACAATAAGAATGCCGCTACTGCAGCAAGTTATCTTAAATAGCTGAAATGCTCCAAACATCAGAAGAAAAATTCCAACTGAACACCTCAGCAGACGCACTAAACTTCAGTTAGTCGAAAGACTTACTGTAGGGAAAGGAGGCCATTAAAAAGCATTAGATGAGCATTTAGGACCTAGGAAATCTTATAAATGTGTTGGAGAGATTAAAATATACACATGACATCTGGGAAAGGAGCACCCAGTGACGTTTCTGGTGAAGATGTGGGGAATGGACTAAAATGGCACCAAATTTTTCAACATTGTTTACCTTATTCCCAGTAGATTTTGTATACACTTTCAGAGAAAAAACAATCTCCCATAACATCAGCTGTGCTCATAGTAATATTCTGGTTTGCAAGTCAATAGTCTTGAGGTCAAACCTCACTCTATGGAATTGATCTAGATATAAATGCAGTGCTAAAGTGGGTGTTGCAATATTAGATGCACCATGTCTTGAAGACCACTATTCAAATGACAGCAGAAAATATGTTTTGGATTCCTGACCTACATTTATTTCTCAACCAAAATGCTAAAATGGATTGACTGGATTCTGACATTCTGGTACCAATGAATATTGCTAGCCATTTGTTACACTTACACTTGCATACAGATATTTTATTGCCTACTGTACCAGAATGTGTGATATTTAGAAATCCAAATCAGTGCACTACTCTCTACAGAGGTTCTTAACCCTCTTTGAATAGGGCAAGCAACTACATTCTCCTTGACTACTTGAGCAGTTCTTATTTAGGCATGCAGAATCTAAAAGAGCGAATTAAAGTTTGCATAAATTTAATTCATTGTCAAATCTTTTAGAAATTGACATCAAGAGAAGGAAAATAATAAAACCTAGATAAAATGGCCAAAAATAAAAGATATATATTTTTAAAAATTCTACTTAGAATTAAAGTCTGAGGGCATGAGATTCCTCACTGATTTTATTAGTTTTCAGTGCCAGAGATTTGATTTGAGATTTAAACCACCCTGTTAAAACTACAGTTATGTTTAATTGACCCAGGACTAACTTATCTGGCACGTTTAGTGAGTAACTAATGGATAATTATCACAAGCTCAGGTCCTTCATGTATTTGAAAATATATTTCAGTGAGATAGTATTGTGCAGCTTCTGGAGGAGCTGGGAACTCTAACAACAAATTCCTGATCTCTGGATTTAACAGTGATATGGAATTGGTGCAACTTTGTCTGACTTACCACTTATTTTAAAATAATGGTAATTGATATAATTTCAGGCCATCTTGTGTTGATTTCTGTAGTGGCTATACAGCAGGATTGGCCTGCAGCAATGATGTAGACACGTTGAGATCAAACCAGTATTGATGATCATTTCGTAATGTTTGCTACTGAAGAAAATCTGCTGTGCTGCAGCAGTCTGGCCAATGTGTGACTCCAGATCCATAACAATGTGATTAACTCATAACTGCCATCTTGAAATGGCTAGCAAAATACACAGTTGTATGCAAGAAGGCAGTTGACCGCCATCTTTTTTTGAGGGCTATTAGGGATATACAATTAAGTCTGGCCTTATCACTGATGCCACTACCACATAATTTTATTTTAAAAGGCGTGTTATATAGTGATGAATGCCATTATCTTCCCACTTTGTACACTGCTGGTGAATGCATGCATACCAATACATTCACCACGTGGCACCTGTTAAATCTTGAACTAAAAGTGTAGTTGGATGTCTATTTCGAATCAAAATGACACTCGTGGAACTAGAAAACTAAGGAGTCAAATTTTGCAGCTAGATTGCTTCATGGGTTGCTTTGCATTACAAGGTCAATATTTAAAAAATAAATTATATAAATTTTCATGGGCACTAATGATGTTTATTTAGCAGAGCAGTTCCAATGATTACATTATGATGCATTCCCACCTCTTAGTATCATATGTTTGGATTGTGACATGACAAACTACAAACCTGATGATATCATTGACTAAACTTTTGGAACTTGCAATATTCTAGTTTTCTGTTTTATTTTTGGAGCATTTATTATAAATGACTCAACTCACAGATAAGTGCAGTATGTTGATTTTCATTTTTGTATATCTATCTATCTAGGGAAATTAGCCTGCCAAATATTACCACTGAATGCAAAGAGGGAGGAAGAAATTAGGAAATGGTTAGAAATCTAAAACCATTTAAAGGAAAATCTTTGAACACAAATGACAATCATATGACAATGATAATGATAAATGATAATGACAATGGTTGAATTGTATAATGGCACCTGCATTAGTTATTTTAATTATTCTAAGTCCTATTATTTTGACTTATTCTACAGAAATTGTTTTCTCAACTTTAGTCAGTGCTCAGATTTGTGACTGGTGCTGGACATATCTCCGTTATATTTGGTGACTGGAAATTCTGTCTCAGTCAAGAGTTCAGCTTTGTTGGTGAAAGAAGCAAATACACAATTTCAAGCTTATTACTTGTAAAATGAGATTACTAACTTGTTATTGAACTTTATACAAGCTAAAATCTATGTGCTATTATAATTGTGTTATATCAATATGTAGACAAAGGCTTTTAGTCTCATGAGGTAAATAGAAAGACAACTTGGAAATTTTCAGACAGTTATTTTGAGACCAGCAGAGTAATTCTAACCTAACCCCCAGAAACATGATTGCATTGAGTAGAATATCTGTTTTGAATGTGTTTGATTTTTCGCTCCGTTACCTTCATTATAAAATTGGGCAAGATGAAAATTGAGTGTTTGATCTGAATTCACCCCATTGCTGCTGGACTGTTTCAGTTAAAGTTGCCTCCTTTGTGAAAGTATTAGGTTTGACAGTTAGTTGACCTAAGTGCTTTTGTTATTAAGTGAGAAAAAGTTACATATGATCTTTCAGAATAAAAGATTGATTAAATATAAATATTCAGAGAGTAAATGGAATTTTATTTTGAATAATAGAAAATGCAAATACTATATTTTTGTTTTGGGGTTTCTAAATTTTATAATGCAATGTAGGCTGGATTTACATATTACACTTGTACTTATACTAGCAGACAATGGAATTCCTATCTAATATAGGCATTATCAATATCTACCATATCAGATTTAAGATATTTTTCTTAAAATGTCATCAACACAGTGAAACAGACAGGAAATATTATCAAATAGTAAGTATAGGTTATTTTAAACTTATGAATATATTTTTCACGAAACATATCAATTGTCTTTGGAATGTGTATCCCATTGACAGTGGAACAATTGTAGCATCTGATGAAATCTTTATTGGACAAAATAAAAGAGAAGCTCTCGTGCTAGGGGGCTGAATTTCTTTTGATGTAGAAATTTAAAATTCATTGTTGAAGAAAATGTTCCACTAACTGGATTGAGCTGAGAAACTCCTTCCTCCAATCTTGTTAGTTGATTTTTTTATCAATTGCTCTCTCAGTAAAGCGATAGTCAGTTATAGGGATGGGACTATAAAACCCATTGTCACCATCAATGTTATGTTATGTTATTAATCACCATATTCCAATTTATTGCTGAAACAAAATTTGGAAACATATTTTGCTGGTTTATATTTCAGGTTTGGATCCTTCAGGGCTCCTTGAGGTCTTATGTTCTTAATAGCCAACTTTTTCTTGTTAGCTTTCATTTCCCTGAAGTGTATAATTTGATACTAGCAATGCTAACAATATCTAATGTATAAGCAGTTTCCAATATGTTGTGTAATCTACCCAGTTTGTTTAGTTGCTGTACTTTGTTTAGCAGCAATAATTTAGTGTTATTGTGATTTTTTTGAAACCGAATATTAATTATAAATGCAAATAAAGGGTTGTGATTATTAGAAACTTTATTGCTAAAATGCATAAAAAATTGCCCCCTAGAAAGAAGTCAAAGCCTTGATGGAGATTATAAATTCTTTCTTTAGCTTTTATTTGCTTGGCAATTGATGAGTTTTCCAAATATAAGCAAAAAGAGAACTGTGTATATTTTTTTTTTCCTTGATCACTTATATAATGGATAGATGAGTGTGTAATTCGAGTGAAGATTTAACATTTGGACTGCACAAATGGAGCACAATGTACTTTTTTATTTCTGTATATCTGACAATTTATTATGTTCAGCAACTGTATGACCATGGCTCAGGTTCATTGATTCTTGGGAAATAAGTAAGTATTTCAAGTTCCTTTCTTATATTAAGTTGTCACATTACACTGATGTTCAATAATTAACCCAGACATAGTATTCTGACAATTGACAATACAATTGTAGCCTTGCTCTGATTACATTATAATGTAATATAAAATATTTAAGTAAAGTATATATATTTCAATATTGTTTTGTAGTTTTATATGGTGTAACTTCTTGACTGTACTTCCAAAATCCACATCTACCACAAATAAATCACCATCTCCTTCTCAAGCAATTTCCAGTTTTATCTACATTCCTTATGAATGAATAGTCAAAAAATTAAAAATTGTTGCATTGTTGAAAATATCACAACTTCTGCTATCAAATTATTGCTCTAAACTTTTAATTATTATTTTGGTCTAGATTTTCAAGTAGATACACACTTAAAATAATTTTTGTGCAGTATTTTGAAGCCAATATGGTAATAGTTTTATAAATCTTCTGAAGTTGGAAACTAAATCTAATAGCATTGCAATTTTTAATCTGCTGTCAGCAGTCTGTTAATTAAGTTTATTTTCAAAGGACAAGGTGACAATGCAACTGAGAGGGGAAAGGGCATAGAAACTTCAGAAATTTGGCACCACAAAGAGAACTAGTGGTTGGGCATTGCAAGTACCTCATGACAGTTGATATTGCAAATTTAGATGGGAAGTATTAACAAAGTTGCAATGGTATTTATTGACATGAAAGCACCACAAAATAAAGGACAATGCTTGTGCATTCTACAGACAATTTTTAAAATATGAATTTAATTGAAACACTATCTATTTAATGGTGGAATCTACTTTTGAATTTATCAGATTAAATAAAATTTATTAAATAAGTCATTATTTCTAACTAATGGGGTTAGACATATTGTCCTTCAAAGCAATTATACACACAACTACACTTACCTTTACATTCATTGTAGGAACATTTTCTTGAGAACTACTGTTAGTTTAAGTATTTCATTTATTCTAAAGATTTGGTATTCTACTTTTACAAAGAGTAGGGAGAAACCTTATTTTGCACTATTAGTGTTCAACTCATTTCTTAATTCTTGATCAACATAATACTTATATATGTATTTACAATATATTAATGATTTAGATGAGGGAATTAATTGTAATATCCCCAAGATGACACAAAGGTGGTTAGAGGGAGAAAGGTAAACAAGATGTATTTGGACAAGTTTGAGTGTATGGGCAAACACATGACAGATGAAGCATATAAATGTGAGGTTATCCATTTTGGTACCAAAAACAGGAAGGCAGATTATTATCTCAATGTTGATTGATTGGGAAAGGGGAAGGCACAACAAGACCTGGGTGTGCTTGTATCCCAGTGATTGAAAGTAAGAATGCAGGTGCAGCGGACGGCCAAGAAACCAAATCATATGTTGATTTTCCTGTCAAGAGAATAAGAGTATAGGAGCAGGGATATACTACAATTGTACGCATTTGTGAGACCTGAAATATTGAGTGTAGTTTTGGTCTCCTTATCTGAGGAAGGATGTTCTGTCCCTGATACATCGAAACAGAAAATAAAAGCAGGATTATGTTGTTCACCCCTTCGAGCCTGCTCCACCATTTAATATGATCTTGGTTTATCATCCTACTCAGTATCCGGTTCCTGCTTTCTCCCCATAGCCTTTGATCCCTTTAGCCGTCAGAACCATAAAGGAAAGAGTGCAAAGAAAACTTACCAGACTGATTCCTGGGATGGCAGTCCTGGCACATGAAGAGAAACTGCATCAGTGAGGATGGTATTTACTGGAGTTTGTTAGAATGAGAGGGGATAGCATAGAAACCTATAACATTCTAAAAGGACTGGACCTGGATATACTCTAGTGTTAATTAGCTTAGTTGGTTGGACGATTAGTTTATAATGTAGAGTTATGTCAATAGTGCAGGTCCTACTTTCTCTCTCTCTCTCTCTCTCTCAAGAGAGAGTAGCCCTTTGGGACTGTTTTTTTATTCAGGAAGTATGATTTCAATGACCATGGAGTCCAGGACCAAGATTACAGTCTAAGGATAATGAATAGGCCAATTATGATGTTCTTCACCTAGAGAGTGGTGAGACCATTGGAATTCTCAGCCACAGAAAATAGTTGAGAACAAAACATTGAATGTTTCGGAGAAGGAGTTCGATATAGTTCCCATGACTAGATATCAAAGACTGGGAGAAAGTGAGAATGGGTGCTGAGTTGGATGATCAGCCATTGAATGTTTGAAAGGTCAAATTGCCTACTTTTGCTCCTATTTTCTTTGTTTATTTACTTTATTCCTAGTAGATATAAAATTACCAATACTCTGACAGATGTCCCATTATATCCAATTAGATGATAGCAAACACATGGTGATTCTTAACCATTTAATTGCTCAGCTGCTACAAGCTGTTGTTGTTAACTCCTGATTATGTTTGTCATTATCAACCGTGACCACTCCGGCTTTGTCCATCACTCTTTTGTTCTGGAATTCCCACGTGTTTGTAGATTAATGAATACTGCTCAGTAAGCAAGTAATTAACTCTCCATCGGATTACTTGTTTGCACATAATCATGATTTTTCACTGTTTCTTTTCCTCCATTAAAATGCACCATATACAAGGAATGCATCAAATTACACTGTTTCAACTATAAATTGTAAAATGAATAACTCTTCCCATAAGGTAGGCTTTCTTTTGCCAGATATTCTTATTGTTTGAGTAACGTTGCAAATTCAATGATCACAAATAATCATGAGAATGTGCTCATTTCTTGAAAGACTTGAATATCCATCTTCCTCAGTAGGTTTAGCTATATTCAGCGCCAAGAAGAACCTTTGCAGCATGCAAAAACTTCCAATTTTAGCAAATAATTTAACATTAAATCTGTCCAGGCTCGACTCGAACATCAATTGGAAACCCTGGATTTCTTGAGGTGGGAGGACAATTTAATTAGGCAGGATAGTGGTGATTCAGAACACTACCGCCACCACCTGAATTATGTTGTGGGTGAAAAGGTTCACCCTTGATATTCCTGCCCCACTGCCAGTGCCAACCAAGGGCTTTCTCTCAGCTCCAGTGGAAAGTAAGAGATGCCTATGTTACTGGTAATCCAGTGTTCCCCGGCAGACCACATTTAAACTACAGCCCTGTTTTTACCCTCTAAACTGTCTGGACCTATCTCAAAGGCCACAAAAAGTGGGATCCCATTGAGTCTGCCATTGAATGAGATCATGGCTGATCTGAAAATCCTTAACTCCATTTCCCTGCCTCTTCCACATAATCCGTGATTCCCTTACTGATTTTGAGGAGGCAAAGGGGATGTCTTTTAAACAACTCTGAACAAGCAAGCTACACACCTGACAAAAATGGAGGGCCCCACCTCCCACCCCTGCCTTGAACATACCGGTGACATGGCTGGGTTCCAAATGTTATACACTTGTATCATGCTGTTTCTTTTTACTGCTTTGGTGATATTATCAGTTAGGGTTGATGTGAAATTTGTACTGTGCATGGGAAATCCACTGTACAGTTATTTTCCAAACATGTAGAGAGAGGGAGGAAATAACATGTTATTCAGGAGGGATTTAGGGAACACCTGGAAACAGTCAGATTATAAATCCATCGTGCCACACAGCCGTGCCTTCATCTCACATGGTGAGAAAATAATTATAAACAGAAATATTCCAGTGGTCAGCAGAGCAGCACAGTTTGGAGTTGTGTGCCTGGACTATACGAGATCTCTAATGCAGCATGCAACAGCACCCCACTCCCACACCCAAACTTTTCCTCTGCTATGTTGATGACTGTATCGGTGACATTTTGTGCTTTCATGACGAGGTTGAATTGTTCATCAACTTCACGAACACCTTCCACCCTGATCTCAAGTTCACCTGGACCACGTTGGACACCTCCCTCCCCTTCCTGGACCTCTCTGTCTCTATCTCCGGAGACCGACTCAACACGGACATGTACTTCAAACCCACCGACTTCCACAGCTATCTGGACTACACCTCCTCCCACCAACCCTCTGTAAAAAGGTGATCCCTTACTCCCAATTCCTCCACCTCTGCCGTATCTGCTCCTGCGAGGAGCAATTCCACTCCAGATGGCCTCCTATTTAAAGGACTGCAATTTCCCTCCCATGTGGTCAGCAATGCACTCCATCGCATCTAGTCCAGTTCCTGCACCTTTGCCCTTGAACCTAACCCCCTTCAACTGCAACAAGGACAGAGTCCCCCGGTCCTCACCTTCCACCTCACTAATCTCCAGATACAGTGCAACATCCTCCACCATTTCCACCACCTACAAACTGACCCCACCACCGGACATATATTTCCCTCCCCACTGCTATCAGCATTCCTTCATTCCCTTTGTGACTCTCTCATTAGGTCCAAGCCACCCACCAACCCCCCTCCACTCCTGGCACCTTCCCTTGCCGCTGCAAGAGGTGTAAAACCTGTGGCCACACCACCCACCTCACCTCCATCCAAGGCTCCAAAGGATCCTTCTACATCCAGCAGCGATTTGCCTGCAAACCCAAACACCTCATCTGCTGTGTCCATTGCTCTCGATGTGGTCTCCTCTACATTGGGGGGAAAGGATGCCAACTTGCGGAACATTTCAGGGAACATCTCGGACACGCACCAAACAACCCCACCGCCCTGTGGTCAACCACTTCAAACCCCCTCCCACTCTGCCAAAGACATGCAAGTCCTGGCCTTCTCCACTGCCAAATCCAAGCCACCTGATGCCTAGAGGAAGAACGCCTCATCTTACACCTTGGGACCCTCCAACCACATGGCATCAACATCGATTTCAGCAGTTTCCTCATCTCCCCTCTCCCCATCTAATCCCAGATCCAAACCTCCAACTCGGCACCGCCCTCTTGACCTGTCCCACCTGTCTATCTTCCTTTCCACCTATCCACTCCCCCTTCCCCTCTGACCTATCACTATCATCCCTGACCCACATCTACCTATCATTTTCCCAGCTACCTTCCCCCATGCCCACCCCCACCCCCTATTTATCTCAATCCCCTTCTCCCCTCCCACATTCCTGATAAAGGGATTATGCCCGAAACATCAATTCTCCTGCTCCTCGGATTCTGCCTAACCTGCTGTGCTTTTCCAGCGTCACACTTTTCGATTCTGATCTCCAGCATCTGCAGTCCTCATTTTTCCCAGATCTAAAAGACCCATCAGCCCTCTTCTTCCAAACTGAAACCTCCTTCATCCCTGTCACACCGAAGGCCCACTCCCCACCGGAGCTGACATCCAATCCAGCCCAATGTGCCTCCACCCTGCCCAACCTCTGTCAGTCATGACAACACCCTTTGTTGGACTGAACACTTGCAACAATCTGCCCATCAGAAACAAACTCTCTGCATTACTGCCAAACATGACTCTTGCCTGACCCAACAGCCCGTCACTCCAGTCAGACCCAACTCACGAACCCCCACCCTTGGCTCCCCCACTGCATCTGATGTTTTCCACCCCTCTGACACTTGACACCAATCCTCCAGAAACATCTATAGCTCAACCACCCAATCTTAACCTACCCTTAGTACTCCATTGCTTACTTGGCAATCTAACCCCCTTAACCAATTGCCACCCTAATTCCTCATGTACCTTAAAGTGTCTGGCTGTGCTGCTGGACAATGAAATCTTAGAACCTAGCACACTGACTGTTGCAAAAAGGAATATGGTCTCACATCCCCCAACTATCTTGCCGCATGATTTTAGTACACTCCACATTTCAGAATCAGCCAGGATCAGAATTCCTCACTAGACATGTGGAGCTCAGAACACAAGGAAGAAAATAAAAGTGCAGTCTCAATCTGGCTGTAATTGTCATTCCTTGGAAAATTCATGCTATTAATTATCTTTTCCCATAAAAACTTTGTTGTCATACATAGTAGTTTTTCTTTTGGTTTCTTAGAATTTCTAAATGATTACAGTTTACCTGAGGGACTCCTGCAGTTTTGTGATTTATATCAAAAGACAGTGATAACCAAAACTTTAACCAATACAGTAACATAAGGTTAATTGAATAGAATAATTAATGTTCCAAAATACTCTGCATACTATTCTATAATGTGATTCCATGCCTGCAATTTTTTTCTGTGAATTTCGTTGACTTGTCATTTTAAAGGTGTCTCTTGTGTTTTAAAGATGGTAAAAGAAAATCAGAGCACGTGATCATTGTGATATTAAAGACTTCCAGAATGTTCATAACTGTTCATGGACTGAATGAATCAACTAAAAGATAAACTATCATATATAAAATAACTCTGTTTGGAAGAAATTATTATGGAACAAAGACAAGCTGTTACAGAGGCTCAAGCAATTAGCCATGTCTTGGCAATATTACGCAAACTAAACTGCTCTGACACCTGCTTGATAAACTGAATGCTTTATCACCACAAAAGGCAAGGAGGAATTTAAGGGGTTAACTACAGGAAAGCTGCATCTTTGAACTGACAATTAAGGCCAGATGTAACAGGAAACAAAGGAACTACTTGATAAGGGAGCTAGCTGCAGACTTGCAGTAATTGGATGAAAGGACATTTTAAAAAAAACATCAGTACATCACATCAGAGACAAAGGACAAAAATGTGTATAAGAATCAAACACCAGAATAACTCAACAGCAGAACTTTGAAGAACAACACTGTGCAATGATCAAATGCTGGAGACTCTCCCCACCAGTGACAGAACACTATTGGTTGAAGTCCTGGCTGGATGTCACCATTAACCATATAATAGCTAAGTTTGGTCACAATCTGAAACATGGTTACTTGAGGGATCTAATATTTGGTTGCTACATGCAATAAAGTTTGAATTATTGTTTCAGTACTTGATTATCTGTGAGACTTCTTAATAAGTAGCTGAATTAAAGATAACTTGTGGTCATTTACCCACAACAATTGACATCCCTGGATGGGCTTTGGTAGGAAGTGACTTTAAGTTGCTCAGAATTCAAACTTCCCAGCCTTGTATTCTCAGAAATCCTGCCTGAGCTCAAATTAAGAGGGCAGCTGCCCCAAGTGACAGCCAAGAAATCAAGAGAACAAATGAGGATAGAAGCAACAATTTTCAGATTTAATTGGAACATATACATTTTTGTATTATTGAATTTAGCATTGGAACATAGCTTTAAAATCATGGCAGACAATCAATCTGATACAGTATTGGGAAGCTTGTAACGTTATGAGCCCCAGGATACCAGATCATTTGTTCATGTCAGTCAGTACGTCCGTGAGAAAGTGTGCACCCAAGAAGACAGGCTAATGGGAGTTTGTTGTCTGTTTGCAGAAACACGGTACATCAAGTATGTGTTCAAGCAGAGAAATGCTGAGATAAGTGAACTGAAGTCAGAAAATGCAGAGCTAAAACAGAACCTTGATACCCTACAGACTCTTAGTCAGGCAAGGGCTGTGGGCTGTTTTCCAGTTGGCAAACACAGAGTTAAAGGGAAAGGTTAAATCCCTAGAGATTGACAGTCAGGTGAGGATAATTTACTTCTTAAATGATCAAAGTGAATTTGAAACAGCAAACAGAAATTCTGGGAAGGTACAGAAACAAGTTCAAAAGTCAGAAATCAGGACTAAGAAATTTGACAGTAAATGTAAAGGTCCCCAGGCAACGCTAAAATTACTGCATCAAACGCAGCCTGAGCAATAAATGCAAAATGCTGATCACTGTAAATGTCAATATGAAATGCCAAAAAGAAGTGTCAGCTTTCCAGCCAGAGAGGATTTCTCTGTGCTTTGGGATCCATACAAAAATTAGGAAAAGAAGGGTGCGATTCTGATTGGGAATTGGTGAAGGGTGAAGCTGTGTATTATTCCGTTCAGGTCAGGGAATATGATCATAATCCTGACCCCGATGCCCCTCTGCTATACTCAGATAAAGGTTCCCTATATCTAGCTACACCAGTCTGGTACAAGCCCAAATTAAAGATAATGATTTAATGAAAATCCAGTAACACAAATGAGCACACAATTTGGTGATAAAAAGATGTTCTGAAAGGTGAGATAAACAAATGGCAGAATTTGAAGCTGGGTTAGTTCAGGATGTCAGTAAACTCAAGAGTTGGTCACAAGAATGGCTAAGGCCTATCTCCTGGAGTGTCAAAGGAGTGTGACATGTTTTTCTAATACACCTTCAACTTAAAGAGGCTGGAATGGGAATTTAGCGAATGCCAGACACTAAACCCAAAGATTTCCATAACCCTGTGAATCCAGAAAGAGAGAGAGAGTTAGAGATGGGGGGAGCGGGGCTGTGTGCGGGCGGAGAAAGAGAGAGACCGAGAGAGAGATAGAGAGACGGAGCGAGAGGGAGTGAAAAGGGAATAAAGCTAAGTTCGAACTGCAATTCTTTGAGAAAGTAATAGCATCAAGGTAAATTTATTTGGAGCAACAAATTGGTCAAAGTGTCTGTATGGAATATTTCACAGGCAATAAGTTTGATGAGTACAAATTTTGGAAGAACAAAATTGAGATTAAAGATCTGTAAAAATAGAAACTATAAATAAGAGCAGGAATTACCCTGATCTTTTGTTTTTGAGCTTTAGATAAACTATGAAGCTGATTATTGGAATTGTATTGGTGGCTTGGCTTTTGCAAGTGAGGTAAGGAGTCAGCAGCATTTGGGATCCAGTGCTCAGCGGAGTGGCTATGGTATGCATACATAACCAAACATTGATATGTGCAGACTGACAGGATTGGAAGATCCCTCTGCCTACAACATCAAGATTTAATTTGACATGCAATCCAGAAGTCACATACATTTATACTGATGATTTGCTCAGAATGTAAGA
Organism: Chiloscyllium plagiosum; assembly: GCF_037043375.1. Taxonomy (NCBI): domain Eukaryota; kingdom Metazoa; phylum Chordata; class Chondrichthyes; order Orectolobiformes; family Hemiscylliidae; genus Chiloscyllium; species Chiloscyllium plagiosum. Next base: position 98,488,851 of record NW_028270144.1, on the reverse strand, counting down.
TCATACTGGCACTTAGATCAGAAGTGACTGAAAACTCTATAGAGTGTTCTACAGGAAAAAGAAGGACCCAAGGAGGGATACTTATATGAAATACAGGTAAAGCATTGTATGAAAATGTCCCTCATGAATTGATGCAAGTTATTCTGAATCTCTCAGGTAATCAGTTGCCATCATGGTGTCCATACTTTTAACTAGCATTTATAAGGAATTGGTTAGAGTTTTGTTTATCAAGAGGGTTACACATGCATTAATGGTGCAGGCATTTCTACAGTGTTATAAATGATTGATTAAATCAATTAATTTCTCAAATTAAAGGTCCAATGAATGATAACACTAAATCTAGTAGTCAAGCAGGTGACATCATGAACAGTGCTGCATTTCATATTGTTGACATCTTGGAATAACATGCTGGTGTGATTAACAAGCTAATAAAGGAAGCAGGAAAGAGCAGTTAACATGAAATAAATGCAACCTTATGTAATATATGTAGCAATTGGATATTGGATTAATACGGAGAAAATATAAATCAGATGAAAAAGGGACAAGTTCCCACTTGGGTTGATGCCACTAAATTAAGGAAATTAGCTGATGGGACAGGAACTTTAATTAAAATCACTACCTGTGAGCTAAGGAGATTAACAAAAGTGTAGACAAGTGACTCATATATGGGAGGGAACAGAATAGGTCTTATATTGGGGATACTTGATATATCTAAAGATGACAAACCATTAAATTTTACACAAGTATGAAATATTGGAGTGATCCAGAACACCATTCTAGATGAGAGTTAAGGAGTTTCTAACTTACATGATAGAAAAGGGCAGGGGAGGGGGGAAGACTTGTAGTTACAGCACATATGGAATGCTAACAGACTGAAAAAAAACTATTGTTTGTCCTTATCCCATTCAGACAACTGGACAAGCCATTTACAGAGGAACTTTGATTATCTGGCATTCGATTATCCGAATTTCGGATTATCCAGACAAGATCTCACTATGCTGATGCTTGGCTAAACTGTGTTATCCGGCATTCGATTATCCGAACATTCTATTATCCAAACAAAATACTCCTTGCCCAAGGCGTTCGGATAATCGAGGTTCCTCTGTACAGTTTTTGAATCCAGCTGTAATGGCTGGTAATTAAGGTAATTCTACTCTCAAAATTTCAAATACCACTCAAGACAACGTAATCAGAGTTGGATATGAAGGTGAAGGATAATACCATATCACAACATCTTTAAAAGAATATCATTTTCATAACCTATCTTGTCCCATCACTGATTCGACATTTTGCATTAACCCTCAAATGCCCATTCGTATAGGAATAATGTTGAAAATCTGTGAATTTTAAAGAGATGGATTTAGCTAGAGAAATGGCTTGTCTTATTAGAAAAGGTATTTTGAGAAAAGCACATAAGCTACATGTTAAAGTTCAGCAGAATAGTCAATCAAGACAGATGTTAAAAACATGAAAGAACATTCTTGGTGGGATGACAGCTGGAATTGAGGATCTAATGTATACACAGTCATGTGGGTTTGTGTTATTTCACATCGTGTAGTTCTGTTAAAACATGATAATCTTAAAACTGCAATCTAATGCATACTTATTGCCCCAGTTTTGTGCATGTTTATTATTGTTTTGATTTATTTACTGATCATTCTTATGTATTTCATTTATTGATAATTAGTTTGCATATATCTGTACCAAGTAATGAAATGGTACATATTAAATTGGACATGGTGTAGCGATGTCAACTTGGTTATGAAGAGATGTGGTTGGAAATGGCCAATTACTAGTGTTTGTTCATCATATTAAGAATAATGAACAGAGGTGGAATCATGCTAATGTAGACTTCCAGAACTTTAATAACTTTTCATGGACTGAATGAATCAACAAAGATAAACTATTACAATAACTCTGTCTAGAAGAAACAATTAAGGAACAAAGACAAGCTGTGACACAGAGACTCAGGAAATTAGCCATGTCTTGGCGCGATTACATAAACAAAACTGTTCTGACACCTGTTTGATAAACTCAATGCTTTATCACCACAAAAGACAAGGATTTAAAGAGTTAACTACAGGAAAGCTGTGTCTTCAAACAGACAGTTAAGGGCAAATGTAACGAAACAAAGAAATGACTTTATATAATAATGCAGCAGCTTCCAGTAATTTGGATGAAAGAACTTTTGAAAAAAATCAATATATCACCTCAGAGACCGAAGGATGAAAATCTGCATAAGAATTGAACACCAGAACAACTCAACAGTAAAACTTTGAAGGACAACACTGTGCAAGGATCAAACCCTGGAGAACACTCCACCTCCACCCCACCCTTGAGTGATAGAAGGTTGAAGTCCTGACCAGATTTCACCATTAACCGGGTAATAGCTAAGTTGGGTCGCAGGCTTGTACTTGCTTACCTGAGGTGTCTTATATTTGGTTTCTACAGGCAATAAGCTTGAATTATTGTTTCAGTACTTGATTATTACATTTCTTAATCAGTAGCTGAATTAAAGATAACTCCAGTTAAGAGAAAACTGAGAATTGACTTTATGCATTGTCTTGACCACAAAAATCTGAGTAGCCCATTTTATAAAGAAGGTAAAATAAGAGGAATAGGACAACAGCACATTTTGCAGACAAGGGAAATGCTATGTCAGTAAAGTAACTTTTAACCGAGAACATCTTCTGCCTTTCTTGATTTTGGTTTGTTTTACTTCCATACATGTTGATATATCTAACCGCAGTGAAAATATATAGGACAATGTTTAATTAGAGCCTCTTTTAAAACTAATTGTTTCCATCTATTGCAGAATTTCAGCTGACTTACTAAAATTCTATTCATATGTCTTTTGTGATATACTTATGGTTTTAATTAATTTGAAATGCTTGCTGTGTTCAGTGATCTATAAACAAGGTAAAACACTCCTCTGCATGAGTTTATTAAGCTGCTTTGTTATTCCTTATTTGAAGAAAACAAGCAGCATCTTGTTCAATATTTACCGCTTCAGTAACATCACTAAAACATTTATCTCATAATGTTTTATAGGAATATAGAACAGGGGTCACCAATTCAGCTCCACACGTCTGTTCTATAGATTCATACTCTGCACAAATTGCTCCCATGTTTCCACCAATGACCACACTTGAAAGCATTTAATTGGCTGTAAAAGCACTCTGGCTCTACCTTAGTTCCGGAAAGAAACTTCACGCAAATGCTTTTATATTCTGGTGCTACTGCACAGATGGAGCTATTCCCACCTGGACACAAAAGCATAAGACTGTGGATACTGTACATATAAAGTAAACAACTACAGAAAAATGTTTGGCCGAGTCTGTGGAGAGACAAACAGGGTTAATATTTCAAGTGTGTGACCTTTCATCAGAACTGGGCAAATTTAGAAATGTGATAGATTTTTGGAGGGCTAAGCCATTTCTCAATAATTAATCATTCTGACTTGATTAAGCAAGTGAGGAATTGCATTCCGTACTATTTGGGTGTGGTTACTTGTTAAAAATGACTTTGTAATAAAGGAATTACTTAACTCAGATCAAAAGCAAGGTTAATAGTTTTATTGTTTTAGGGCTCAGGCTAATGTAAACATAGATTTGTGTAGCGAGGACAACTTTTAATTAAATGCACAAGTTTTGTCTTTGAATAGTTTATGGGCATGTTTATGTTTGCATAACTTTAGAATTTGCTTCATGAGTTCTGTAGTCTTGTAGCTGTTTGATCCTTTTGGATGTATCATTTGGAACATTCAGGGTGATAGTTAATTGCTGGAAGGTGACACAACATGACAGACACACAAATTGCTTAATGTGCTATCTCATCCTGGTTAAGGTCGAGGAAATAGTTAAACCTATGTTGAAATATAAATTAATGTTCTTATGTAAAGAGGAACAAGCTGTTCATAAAAGATTGCTCTCGTAAGATGTCTGACATATGAAAGAACGACAATTGGGAGTGAAATTACTAAGATGACCATTACTTTTAAAGGGACTAATCTGAAATTGATGATACATGACCCAGGCAACTGAAAGTTGACCATTAACCAATCATGCACTGTGCATACATCACTTAGACAATGAATCTAATCATTAGATTAGATTTTTTTTTAGATTACTTTACAGTGTGGAAACAGGCCCTTCGGCCCAACAAGTCCACACCGACCCGCCGAAGCGCAACCCACCCATACCCCTACATTTACCCCTTACCTAACACTACGGACAATTTAACATGGCCAATTCACCTGACCTGCACATCTTTGGACTGTGGGAGGAAACCGGAGCACCCGGAGGAAACCCACGCAGACACGGGGAGAATGTGCAAACTCCACACAGTCAGTCGCCTGAGGCGGGAATTGAACCCGGGTCTCTGGCGCTGCGAGGCAGCAGTGCTAACCACTGTGCCACCGTGCCGCCCACGTAGATTAGATTACAGTGTGGAAACAGGCCCCTCGGCCCAACAAGTCCACACCGACCCGCCGAAGCGAAACCCACCCATACCCCTACCCCAACATTTACCCCTTACCTAACACTATGGGCAATTTAGTATGGCCAATTCACCTAACCTGCACATCTTTGGACTGTGGGAGGAAACCGGAGCACCCGGAGGAAACCCACGCAGACACGGGGAGAACGTGCAAACTCCACACAGTCAGTCGCCTGAGTCGGGAATTGAACCCGGGTCTCTGGCGCTGCGATGCAGCAGTGCTAACCACTGTGCCACCGTGCCGCCCACTAATCATGTAACCAGTCAGAGTTCAGAGACATCTCAGATAATGCCAAGAGTTGTGGTTTGGAAAGGGTTAATAAGGCCTTTTTGTTTCCAGTAGTTGTGTGCATGGGAATAAGAATAGCACCTTATCAACTGAGTGAAGTGGCTGAGTCCACTACCTGGATCAGCGTCATTTCTGTTCTACTTGTTTTGATATCTTAATAAATTGATAAGCGTTGTCTAAATACACTTGTGTCTCATATTTAGTTGGATCCTGATTTTTACAATTAAAGATAAATTGGATTTCAGAATCCTACATTTTGAACAAGTGAATGGGGAAAGGGTGGGAAAAAGAATAGCTGGAAAAGTTGGAAATAGGTGGAGAGCAGGAAAAGCAAAATGAAAATAGTGGGTTCGTGCTGTTAGTCTGAAGAGTTTAGTAATGGTACAAGTAAAGAAGATAAATACATGTCTAAAGGAGTTGGAAATGACAAAATTCTGAAAAGCTGTCACCCAAGAACAAAACAAAAGGGAAATAAGAGATGGATAGGAAAGAAAATAAATAAAACAATACAAGGCAGAAATTGCAATTTCAAATTGTTGAACGGAATATTGAGTCAGGCTGACTATGAAGTGCACAGTCCCAAGGATAAACCATGTTCCTCAAAATTGGTTTGGAGCTCTGTCCAAATTATTTCCAGACGTCTAAGTTATTTTGGAGGTAACACCACTAGAATTTCATGTGTTGGTGTTTAGTGAACTTTTCCTGTGAATCTCCAATCCACAAAAGAAATGGAACTGACACTAAAGCTCTGTAGTTACCTCAACATTGGACTAATGCCATTTTGAAAAGATACAAACATTTTTTGCTGATAAGATGGTCTTTTTTTAAACACCACGACAAAATTTAGAATTTTGAAATCTGCTTCTGAAGAAGGGTCACTGGACCCAAAGCATTTACTCTGCTTTCTCTCCACAAATGATACCAAACCTATAGAGTTTTCCCAGCAATTTCTGTTTTTATTTCTGACTTCCAGCACCTGCAGTTCTGTGTTTGTTTGTTTTGGTAAAGTTTTGAACAGATTGGCTGATTAAGCTTTGGGTGACTTCTTTGTACAATGACAGCAAATTTTCAGAGCTTTTAACCTTGAAATAGTCTACTGGATGTAAATATATTTTCCTGAGGAAGATCTCCTCTAAGATGTGCTTCGTTCGTATTCATAAAAACACAGAAGCATACAATAGCGAAGAAGCTCTTTGGCCCATCACGCTTGTACCGCCAAAGCTACACTATATCTAAATTAGTCCCACTTTCCATCACTAGGCCCATTATCTTGAATGTTATGACATTTCAAGTGCTCATCTAAAGGTTGTGAGCCATCTAAACTACCCTGCCCAGGCAGTGCATTCCAGATCCCCACTACCCTCTGGCAGAAAGAAAATTCCTCAAATTCACTCTTGTTTTCACCTTGAAAGTATGCTGCCTTGTTCTTGACCCTTCGACTCAGGGGAACAGCTGCGATCCAATTAAAGTTTATTAATAAGATGTAAGTAAATTTAGCACAAAAAGGGTCTTTCAGTTTCCATTGCTACCATGGTGAAGAAGCATAATGTTAACTCCATCTGTTTTGGCAATTTTCCAAAGTTCAACAGTTTCAACATGGGTATAGTATGCTAAATTCGTCCAGGAAATTTTGAGGAGTTGAACAGAATTAAATCCTGCTTCAAATATTCTGATTGTTCTGTCTTTGTTGGTTAATCATAAGTAAACGTTATTTATATCTTTAGATTTGTTGGCTGGGAATACACAGACTGTTCCTGGAAGGAAGAAGACACATTTTCAAATATGAGATCATACCATTGTGGGTTTTGAATATCTCCCGTATAAATTTAGAAACTGAACAAAGTGCTTCAGTAAAGGATGATGATTAGATAACATTTGGTCTACAGAGGTGACTGCTGATTGGTTTGTTTAAGCACTGCTCCTTCACACTTCTACTACTGGAAATATTGCACATTTGATTTTTGTGCAATGATGATTCAACATTGTGCAATGTTAAATTAATTAAAAGAATAATGAAATATCCATTGAGATGAAGAGGAGCTAAAACTACTTATCTCAATGAAAGAAAATGTAAGTACATATGATGAAGCTTTGAAAATAATACAATTAATTGAAAATGTGGCTGTGAGAGAATATTCTGTCAGAAATCAGGACAGAGAAACTAGTGAACATGACCACAACCTAAAGAAGTCATCAACTAAGTTTAGGAAGTCATTTTCCCACTCTCAACATCAACTACCACTGACAGTGATATTTAAAAAGGAATTCTTTAGTTAACTGCAGAAAGTGCTGGGAATGCTTAGTAGGTCATCCAGCCTGAAAAGTAGGCATGTGAAATTACAGATCTGAAATGTTAATCCCATCTTCATTTCTCCACAGATGTTTCCTAACCTACTGAGTTATTCTAGACTTTTCTGTTTTTATTTTAGATTTCTGAGATCTGCTATATTTTGATTTTTGTTATTTCAATTTGTAATTCAGCAGGAAGAGTCAAAGTTAGAAAAGTTTGAAAACAGGTATTAGGCAAGAACTTTCGAAAGCTGTTTGGGGGCAGATGTTCGCAGGTAAAGGGACGGCTGGAAAATGGGAAGCCTTCAGAAATGAGATAACGAGAATCCAGAGAAAGTATATTTCTGTTAGGGTGAAAGGAAAGGCTGGTAGGTATAGGGAATGCTGGATGACTAAAGAAATTGAGGGTTTGGTTCAGAAAAAGAAGGAAGCATATGTAAGGTATAGACAGGACAGACCGAGTGAATCCTTAGAAGAGTATAAAGGAAGTCGGAGTATACTTAAGAGGGAAATCAGGAGGGCAAAAGGGGACATGAGATAGCTTTGGCAAATACAATTAAGGAGAATCCAAAGAGTTTTTAACAAATACATTAAGGACAAAAGGGTAACTAGGGAGAGAATAGAGCCCCTCAGAGATCATGAAGAATTCCTGAAGAAGGGCTAATGCCCGAAACGTCGATTCTCCTGTTCCCTAGATGCTGCCTGACCTGCTGCGCTTTTCCAGCAACACATTTCCATCTCTGATCTCCAGCATCTGCAGACCTCACTTTCTCCCCTCAGAGATCAGCAAGGCGGCCTTTGTGTGGAGCCACAGAAAATGGGGGAGATACTAAATGAGTATTTTGCATCAGTATTTACTGTGGAAAAGGATATGGAAGATATAGACTGTAGGGAAATAGATGGTGACATTTTGCAAAATGTCCATATTACAGAGGAGGAAGTGCTGGCTGTCTTGAGATGAGTAAAGGTGGATAAATCCCCAGGACCTGATCAGGTGTACCCTAGAGCTCTGTGGAAAGCTAGAGAAGTGATTGCTTGGCCTCTTGCTGAGATATTTGTATCATCGATAGTCACAGGTGAGGTGCCAGAAGACGGGAGGTTGGCTAACGTGGTGCCACTGTTTAAGAAGGGTGGTAAGGACAAACCAGGGAACTATAGACCAGTGAGCCTGACAGCAGTGGTGGGCAAGTTGTTGGAGGGAATCCTGAGGGACAGAATGTACATGTATTTTGAAAGGCAAGGACTGATTAGAGATAGTCAACATGGCTTTGTGTGTGAGAAATCATGTCTCACAAACTTGATTGAGTTTTTTGAGGAAGTAACAAAGAAGATTGATGACGGCAGAGTGGTAAATGTGATCTATATGGACTTCAGTAAGGCGTTCGACAAGGTTCCCCATGGGAGACTGATTAGCAAGGTTAGATCTCATGGAATACAGGGAGAACTAGCCATTTGGATACAGAATTGGCTCAAAGGTAGAAGACAGAGGGTGGTGGTGGAGGGTTGTTTTTCAGACTGGAGGCCTGTGACCAGTGGAGTGCCACAAGGATCGGTGCTGGGTCCTCTACTTTTTGTAATCTACATAAATGATTTGGATGTGAGCATAAGAAGTACAGTTAGTAAGTTTGCAGATGACACCAAAATTGGAGGTGTAGTGGACGGCGAAGAGGGCTACCTCATATTACAACAGGATCTTGACCAGATGGGCTAATGGGCTGAGAAGTGGCAGATGGAGTTTAATTCAGATAAATGCGAGGTGCTGCATTTTGGGAAAGCAAATCTTAGCAGGACTTTTACACTTAATGGTAAGGTCCTAGGGATTGTTGCTGAACAAAGAGACCTTGGAGTGCAGTTTCATAGTTTCTTGAAAGTGGAGTTGCAGGTAGATAGGATAGTGAAGAAGGCATTTGGTATGCTTCCTTTGTTGGTCAGAGTATTGAGTACAGGAGTTGGGAGGTCATGTTGTGGCTGCACAGGACATTGGTTAGGCCATTGTTGGAATATTCAGTGCAATTCTGGTCTCCTTCCTATCAGAAAGATGTTGTGAAACTTGAAAGGGTTCAGAAAAGATTTACAAGGATGTTGCCAGGGTTGGAGGATTTGAGCTATAGGGAGAGGCTGAATAGACTGAGGCTGTTTTCCCTGGAGTGTCGGAGGCTGAGGGGTGACCTTATAGAGGTTTACAAAATCATGAGGGGCATGAATAGGATAAATAGACATTTTCCCTGGGGTGGAGGAGTCCAGAACTAGAGGGCATAGGTTTAGAGTGAGAGGGGAAATATATAAAAGAGACCTATGGGGCAACTTTTTCACAGAGGGTGGTACGTGTATGGAATGAGCTGCCAGAGGAAGTGGTGGAGGCTGGTACAATTGCAACATTTAAGAGGCATTTGGATGGGTATGTGAATAGGAAGGGTTTGGAGGGATATGGGCCGGGTGCTGACAGGTGGGACTAGATTGGGTTGGGATATCTGGTCGGCATGGACAGGTTAGACAAAGGGTCTGTTTCCGTGCTGTACATCACTATGACTCTATGACTCTATGTAAGCACATGCCAGCTCAAATCCCTGTATGAGCTGTTACTCATGATCAAGGTCACTGTAATCATCTTTTTTAAATGTAAGAATCTACCAGGACCTATTGGGTCAACTGTGGTAGAAGAAATCTGTTTCCTGGACTAACTAGAAATCTCTTGTAACTAACAAGCCATAGGCTATTGCAGTTAGCAAGTAATTACAGGTTATATTGATGTGATCAGCACTGTTAGAGACTTTCAAGGGAACAAGATGTTAGGTCTCGCTCCTTTAAAATCCTACACTGTTCTGCCCACGAGTCCATGTGATATCAAAGTGATTCGTTGTATTAACCATTTTAGACCCATTTATGTCTGCCCACAAGATTTTGTTCTCAATATTAGTATTATACATTTGTATAGATAGCTACATTAATCTCTATGCCATCTAATGTTTCTGACTTTACAAATACGAGTGGCCTGGACATTTCACTATTCTTTTGGAACACATTCTCTTTGGACTTGGACAACTGATAATTTGCTGGCGGAAGTCTGTTGTCTTTGATTCTCTTGACAGTCTGATGTCTGGAAATTCCATTAGACTGAAAGGCTGTTAATCTTTTGGATTTTCTTTATGGGGGATGTTTTCCAGATGAAACAGGCAGCATCTTGACTCATTGGACATTAACTGACCCTGCGCAATGGTTACTTCCATGGATTATATGCACAACATATTCAATTTGTGTTAACAGAATTTTGTTCTCAATTACCATGTGTGCTGAAGCATGTAAGCCTTTTATTTCACATGTTGATTGGTTTTGACTCTCCCATTCGCCATTGACAATCGTATTATAGGTGAAACCAACATCTTCAGTTCTGTTATTGAAAGATTGCCACTGGCATGGCTTGACCCTCTGTCACAGAGACTGAGATTTCTTTCTGGGAAAATAAAGAACCAACTGCTCTGCTTCAACTCTTCTGAGTCATCTCAGCATCTGACATCAGACTTGAATCTGTCCTGGTTATTTATTCACCAATCCAGTATGATCATCAGTTCCCAACTCACTGACAATACGAAATAAATTTCCGATCTCAACATAATCAATCCCAATGGATTCTACCTTTTCACGGCTTCACTGTATGAATTCTATTGTGTCTTTAATAAATGATTCCTGCTTTATTTACAATTGTATGAAATTATTCCTGCTCCGGGTGATCTAAATTAATGATTTTCGCTTTTTATTATGGTTATTGTGAAGGATTCTGCCATTGTTCTGTGGCTTGTATCAAGACTCCCAAACTCTCTGTTTACCTTAGACCAAATCTGCTTTAGCTTTCATTTTGCCCAATGTTGTCACTTTAATTATTTGGCTCATGCCATTCCATGGTTTGTGATATTAATTTAATATTGTTTTTATAGTCCTTTTACTTCCATGTTTTGTGGTGTCCACTCACTGTGGCAATGACAATCAAATGAAATGAAGTAATTTTTTAACATCTTGTGTCTCCAGCCAAGATGATGGCACTTTTTAAAAGTTTTCCCCACCCAGTAGGAATTTAGAAATTTACTCGCATAGCTTCTTAAGTCTGTTCACCCACCACTGTGGTTTACCCCCATAGACTCAGTTCCTTGTGATGCAGTTGGCATCTGCTTTGGGGTTATTAATTCTCTTTCTCCAGGGAGTTGCTAACTTTCCTGGTACATTGTCTCTGTTATGATGTCAGGAGTACTTTTACCTTTCGCTGGACTATTCTTATTGACAATTGTCATGAAGGTTTCTTCTACAGGAATTGTATGACTTCAGCTCTTCCCTGCTGCTGACTGCGCTGTGAGTGATAATTTAAAGCTGAGTCTGAAGATCTTAAATCACTGCTCATCATGTCTTATATGTGCAGTCAAATCAAATCTGCATTGCTCCTTGCATGGTGTGTCAGCATGTCAGCATACCTCACTGTATGGACTGCTGCTCCTGGTGAAGGTTGCTTAAACAATCCTGTAAGGTTAGGAAACCACAGGGTCTGCTTGGTCTCATGTGGTATAGAATAACCACTTACTACTGTAACTAAAATAGTCTCTTGTAGTCAACAAGATATAGTATATTGCATGTTAGCAACTTATTACAGATTATATGGATATAAAACTGTAAGACCATAAGTCATAGGAGCAGACATAGGCCATTCAGCCCATTAAGTCTGCTCTGTCATTGAGATCCCTGGCTGTTTTTGTAATCCTCAAATTCACTTACCTGCCTTTACCCTATAACCCTTGATTCCCTTACTGGTTAAAAATCTGTCTATCTCAGCCTTGAATATACTTAACAACCTAATGATGACAGCCCTCTGTGGTAAAGAATTCATTACTCTCTGAGAGAAGAAATTCCTCCTCATCTCTGTCTTAAATATGCAACCCCTTATGCAGAGATTTTTACAACTTTATAAACAGAATGCAGGTGTCACTGGCTAGAACAGTATTTATTATCCATCCATAAATGCCCAGAGAGAATTAACAGTCAACACATTGCTGTGGATCTGGAATCACATATAGGCCAGACCAGGAGAAGACAGCGGACTTCCTTCCCTAAAATACACTAATGAACCAGATGAGTTTTAATGATAATTGACAATGTTTACATGTTTACCATTGGGTTAACTTTCAATTCCAGATTTTGATTGAATTCAACTTTCACCTCTGCCATGGCAGAATTCAAACCCGTGCCACAGATTATCCTGGCTCTCTGGATTATTATCTCATGGCATTACTATTACACTACCTCCTACCTTTATGTCCTCTGGTTGTAGACTCTCCCACAAGGGGAAACAATCTTTCCCTATCTACATTGTCAAGTCCCCCAAGAATCTTGCACTTTTGAATAAGATCTCCTCTCATCCTTCTAAATTCCAATGAGTACAAGCCCAATCAATTCAACTTCTCCTCATAAAACGGTCAGTTAGGAGGAAGGCAAAATGTTAGGTATTTCTACTTTGAAATTCTAAGCTATTTTGCTTACAAGTGCATGTGACATCATCATAGTGGGTGGTGTTTATGAAATTCCTCAGTATTAACCCCTGTAGACCATTATACAATTGTAGGTAAGCTGACAGCTACATATTTATGCTATTGATCTTCTGCAGGAGAAGTAATGTGGTAAGAATAATAGTGAAACTATCATTGTTACTATGGAGTGAACTGGACAACAAATTGCTTTCATAAGACTATTTTGGCTGCTGCACTGAAATGTTTGATTTTCTGACCCTTAATTTCACAGACTGGTTCCAATGATCCATCTTGGATATCCTGGACTATTGCCTAGTCCTTTCCAAATTTCCCTCACATGAACGCCACACCCCATGCCCCCCACCCCCATTCAGTCTTTTCATAGGCATAATAATATGAATCACCAGAACACTGATCCTAGCACTGTTCAAATAAAGACCATCCCGTTGCTACAGCTCCCTCTTTCCCCAGCATTGGTGTCCTATGAATCAACACCCATTTTTCCCACGCCAGTATTTACACCAAGTATTCAACCATGCAATTGTATCAACCCTATGCCAACTTACTTGTGGTTTAAGTTGTTATCCAGAGATAATTGGCTTTGTGGATTTTCTTTTTAACCTAGCTTCCAACTGCTCAGTTCCCTATGCAGAACCTTTTTAGTGTTACCTTTGTAATTGGTATCAGAATGCAACACAACAACTGGATTCTTCCCTTCTCTCTCCAAATTTGTGTCCGGCACTAGTCAGGCAACACAGCCTTTGTAACTCAGCCTCCCCAACTATATTATTTCTTCCTAGAAGCACAATCATTTTCTCTCCATCCATTTGAATGGCACCCTGCTATGGTCAGTTTATCTATCCTCCCAGCATCCTTGCTCTCAACCATACAAGCTGCAAACACCTCAAGTCATTTGGAAAATTGCAGTTTTGTGTTTCCTCTACAGCTACCTTGTGTGTTCCCACACCTTCTCCACTCCCTGAGGGCTAACCAAATCAGAGGCATCAAGCTGAAAGGATTTGACTGCTTCCAGGAAATAAGCCCAGCTAACTTGCTTCATTCAGACGCAAAGTGTCAAAACTCCACTCATTAACTGAGCTGAAGTTCCTCAAAGTGGACACATTTACTGCAGAAATAGTTGCTTTTTCCACCCACATGCAACACTTGTGAAACATCATCTACCCTACCATCTTTAAGTATTTATTTAACTGACTATGTTTCAAGTTTAGAAATATCACTCAGTTGTGTTTTAAAAAATTCTCAAGGTCAGGTTCGTAGGAGAGTAGTCTGACACAGAACAAACGACCAAGAGGCGAGACTGCTAGAATATGGGCATTTTATTCCCCGCAGCGTCGCACAACGGGTCTGGCTTATACTCACTCTACATGTTACAAAAACTGGGAGCCGTCAGTTCTCGTAGAGCGGTTGCCAACAACCCACGCTCGGCGGTTAAACGTAACCCCGGAGCAGACTCACCGAACTGGAGACTTTTCCGGCTGATATACTCTTTTCCAGATATAAACATTCATGTGAACAGCAGAAAAACACATTCCATTCTGGTTACATACAGATAAGAAGATTCACACGGGACTAAGCAACACCTCCATTCCGGTTAGATTCACACATGTATTGGGACATAATTTTTAACCGTTTCACCACATTCCACTGCTTGGAATTTTACACCACATTCCACTGCTTGGCCCAATACATGTGTTACATTATGATTCACACATGTATTGGGACATAATTTTACACCACATTCCACTGCTTGGCCCAATACATGTGTTACATTATGCTTAATTCAGTTCAATTCGTTTCAGTTAATTTCAGTTCAGTCAATTCAGTGTAATTCAATTCAGCTCAGTTCAGGTCTGTTCAGTTCAATTCAATTGTGTTCAATTCAGTTCCGTCCATTTCAATTCAATTTAGCTCAGTTCCATTTTGTTCCGTTCAATTTGATTCACTTCAGTTCCACTCAGTTCAGTTCAGTTCAATCCCATTCAATTCTGTTAACTCCGCTTCAGCCTTTTGGACATGCCCACATCCTCCGCTGTACCCCAGGCAAGGGGTTCTTCGGCAGGACTGGGATCCTTTCTCAAACAAACTGCCACGTACATGCCCACATCCATGCCATCCCGGGACGGTCGGGACCTCCACAGTTTGTTCTTCTGGTTTCTTAGTCGTTTTCCAAAACATTGTTCTGTATCAAAATCTCTCCTCAATTGCGATTGACCCTGCTCGACTACGCCAAATGTTTTAAAAAATTCTCAAGGTCAGGTTCGTAGGAGAGTAGTCTGACACAGAACAAACGACCAAGAGGCGAGACTGCTAGAATATGGGCATTTTATTCCCCGCAGCGTCGCACAACGGGTCTGGCTTATACTCACTCTACATGTTACAAAAACTGGGAGCCGTCAGTTCTCGTAGAGCGGTTGCCAACAACCCACGCTCGGCGGTTAAACGTAACCCCGGAGCAGACTCACCGAACTGGAGACTTTTCCGGCTGATATACTCTTTTCCAGATATAAACATTCATGTGAACAGCAGAAAAACACATTCCATTCTGGTTACATACAGATAAGAAGATTCACACGGGACTAAGCAACACCTCCATTCCGGTTAGATTCACACATGTATTGGGACATAATTTTTAACCGTTTCACCACATTCCACTGCTTGGAATTTTACACCACAAGTTGTTATCTTTATATTAGATGATTTAACTAATGAAGCCATGACTGTAATGTAATACATCTATTGCCTTAGTACTGGCTAAAACTATTGCCCTTGTTTACAGTGATAAAAGTATAAACTTACATCAATCACCCATCATCCAGTATGGTTTCACCAAAGCTCTGTATAATTACAGCATTACATCCCAGTTCTTGATTTAGAGTTGCCGGTGTTGTACAAAGTTAAAAATCACACAACACCAGGTTATAGTCCAATAGGTTTAATTGGAAGCACTAGTTTTCAGAGCGCCGCTCCTTCATCAGGTGGTTGTGGAGGACATAATTGTAAGGCACAGAATTTATAGCAAAATTGGAAGCACACTAGCTTTTGGAGCGCCAGTCCTTCATCAGGTGTGCCTTACAATTGTGTCCTCCACAACCACCTGATGAAGGAGCGGTGCTTCGAAAACTAGTACTTCCAATTAAACCTGTTGGACTATAACCTGGTATTGTGTGATTTTTATCCCTGCTGTTGTACTCAAATCCCTTCGCTATGAAGGTCAATGTATCATTTGCCACCTTGACTGCCTGCTGCACATGCATGCTTACTTCAGTGCCTGGTATACAAGGCCACAGGAGTCTCATTGGACATTCTCCTCTCTCAATTTATAGCCATTCAGATAATAATCCCCCTTCCTATTTTTATGCCCAAAATGGGTAATGTCACATTTATCGACATGAAATTGCATCTGCCATGCATTGACCCACTCATTGTTTTTCCAAAGCTCACTGAAGCATCTTTGCATCCGACTCACAGCTCACCCTCCCAACCAGTTTTGTGTCATCTGCAAACTTGGAGATACCACATTTAGTTCCCTCAACTAAATATACAGTGAATAGCTTGGGTTCTAGCACTGATCCCTGTGGTACCCCACTAGTCACTGTCTGCCATTCAGAAAAAAAAGTTTATTCCTACTCTTTGTTTCCTGTCTACTAGTCAGTTTTCTATCCCTCAATTCCATGTGCTTTACTTTTATATGCGAGTCTCTTAGGTGGGACTTTGTTGAAAACCTTCTAAAAATCCAAATGAACCCTATCCACTGGCTCCTCTTCAACCACTCTATGAGTTACATCCTTGAAGAATTTCAGTAGATTTGTCAAGCATGATTTCCCTTTCATAAATTCCATGCTGATTCTGTCAGATCCTGCCACTATTGTCTGTGTGCTCAGCTGTTAAATCTTTTATAATGGACTAGCATTTTCCCACTATCAATGTCAGGTCAACTGGTCTATAATTTGCAATTTTCTCTCCACCTCCTTTCTTAAACAATGGGGCTACATTAGCTACACTCTAATCTGTAGGAATTGTTCTAGAGTCAATAGAATCTTAGAAGTTGACCACTAATGCATTCACTATTTCTAGAGCCACTTCATCAAGTACTCTGGGATGTAGATTATCATGTCCTGAGTTTTTATTGGCCTACAATTCCATCAATTACCTTACCACCATTTCCCACCTAATACTGATTTCCTTCAGTCCCCCCCCTTTCACTAAATCCTGACTACTCCAACACATCTATTATGATTTTCTGACCTGTTTTGTGATCACAGAACCAACGTATATATTTAGCTGGTCAGCCAGTTCTTCAAAATAGGTCTCCTGACACCCTTCATTTTGCCTTGCATTAATGTAAGACTTTAAAATCTTACAACTAACAGCATTGCAAAACATAACAGTCATATAAACCTCATAACTGTAACAGGCCAACAGAACTTCTGCTCATTTAAAAGTGGCAGTTATATTACCCCATTGGAATTCACTCCTGCATTAAGAAATTAGGCTTAATTTATAAGGTCATTGCAAAGAGCAAGATAATGAAGTTTACTTTATTTGCCACTGAATCACTTGATGTTTGGATGGAAGTACTATGCAGTAAGAAGGAACAACAGTGCTTAAAAACTAAACAGGCACATTCTTTGTTAATGTTTTATGCTGTTTTATTAATAGATTGTGTACAATCTGTCATATGTTTTAAGAGATCAAACCTTGAAGGAAATGTAAAAAGTAGGCAAGTCATTTATACCATGATCACAGAGAAATTGGAAATAAAACTATTCCCCACAGTCCATCCCAATAAAAAGTGTGTTTCAAGGGGGAAGACAATTAATCTGACTTTCACAGTGCCACATCATTTCACTACAATATATGTTCAGGCATTGTACTGGGAGCTACAGGACCTGGAAGGTAGGGGTAGTCTCACAGAGAGATAAACTCATGGAAACAGGGAGAAAAGGATACTTTTGACAGAGAGGTGATGGGGGACTTGGGTGTGTTTGGCAAATCCTGTGGAGGTGCGCTCAATGCTGAAAGGTATGTGTTGAGGAGGCACCTCCTTCTTCCTGCCTACTATATAGGAAGCATATAGGATTTAAAGGGGATTGACAGGTTAAATGCTGAGAGGATGTTTCCCTGCATGGGAGAGTCAAAATCAGAGGGCGTAGTTTCAAAATAAAGGGACACCAATTTAAGACTGAGATGAGGAGGAATTTCTTCTTTTGGGGCTTGTGAGTCTTTGGAACTCCTTGCCACAGATAGCTGGAGGGCAGAGTCCTTCTGTATACTTAAGGCTAAGATATACAGATTCTGGATCAGTCGGGGAATCAAACGTTACAGGGAGAGAGCAGGGAAGTGGACATGAGGAATGTCAGATCAATCCTATTGAATGGTAGAACAGGCTCAAGGGGCCAAACATCTAACTCACATTTCTATTTCTTATGGTATTGTATCCAGGTGGACTATCATTCCAGGTTTCCCCTTGGCCCTGAACTCCTCCCGCCGGCCTCATTTTAAGGTCAGATGGGAAATACCTATACGTGGTCACTAATTGTTACCGATGGGGCTCAACTGGGGAAAGGGCAGGGTGTCTCACTCATCCAGGTCAGGGATGGGTAGTGGGAATTCTATCCAGGGACATTCCGTCTGCAGAACTGTTAGTTGGGGAACTTAAAATCTACTCCTAAATGTATATTAAATTAGTGCTTTTCTGAGTAGATCCTCAGTTTCCTGACCCAGAGGCCACAATCAGTGAAGATTGGGGACAATATTTCCTCCTCATCAACACTCAACACTGGAGCCCCCCAGGGGTGTGTACTCAGCCCCCTACTGTACTCACTGTATACTCATGACTACATCGCCAAATACCAGACTAATGCCATTTACAAGTTCGCTGATGACACCACCGTAGTCGGTCGAATCTCAGCTGGCAACAAAAGAGACTACAGACAGGAGGTGGAAGACCTGGGAAAATGGTGTGCTGATAACAACCTAGCTCTCAATGCTGGCAAAACCAAGGAACTCATTATTGACTTTCAGTGGGATATTACTCATGCCCCCCCTACACATTAACAGCACAGAGGTGGAACTAGTGGAGTGTGTCAAGCTCCTGGGAGTGGTCATTCATAACAAGCCTTCTTGGACTCTTCATGAGGATGCACTGCTTACAAAGGCTCAACAACATCTCTTCTTCCTCAGGCGGCTCAGGAAATTTGGCATGACAGCGAATACCCTTGCCAACTTTTATAGGTGCACCTGTCTGGATGTATTACTAGCTGGTATGGCAACTGTACCATTCAAGATTGGAGACGGTTATAGAGAGTGGTGAACGCGGCTTGGACGATCACAAAGGCCAACCTCCCATCTATAGAATCCATCTACCAGGCACGCTGTCAAGAAAAGGCCGCCAGCATTCTCAAAGATCCATCCCACCCTGGCAATGTTTTTCTACAACCTCCACCATCAGGGAGAAGGTACAGAAGCCTGAACACACGCACCAGCCGGTTTCATAACAGTTTCGTAACAGTATTGTTAGAATACTGAATGGACTCACAATCTCTTAACATTTGCCTGCACCATGTTTTTGCTTTTGCTGTTGTTTACCTATTATTTATTTATCAGTGCTAATTAACTATGTGATCTGCCTGTGTTGCTTTTCACTGTGCCTTGGTACACGTGACAATAAATTCAATTCAATTCAATATCTGTTTACTTGTGCAAGAACCAATCCTGAGGTGGGCCCCCTATTTGTTATCTTCAAGAAGCAATTGGCCATGTGTGCACTGAAATGTTAGCCCGGAAATAGTAATTCAACTATAGCAGGTGTCCATTGTGGTGGTACCATTACATCAATTTGTATCACAGCCTGATGTAAGATTGGGGAAGGCAACACTAATCTGGAGGTTTTACTGAAAACCATTTTCAATGGAAATGGTGGTGGCAAATATATAATCACATGCTGCAGATGTAGTTAAACTAGTTTGATATTGGTACCAATGAAAGGAGATATATGTTGGAGAACCATTTCCCGAAGATCTTACAGCAAACACTAATTAGTTGATAGCCTATATTTTTGCTCGGCTTAATTAGGTCAATATCTTTGCTCAGTGCCATAATCACTGGTGTTTGGCTTTCAAGGATGACAGTAAAACACAGAAAAGTCATGTCTGTTATAACCTTGTGGACCAATGTTCTTCAATAAAATTCAGAATTTATTTTGGTTGCAGTGCCAGATTTTGTATCACATAACTCTGAAGCAGATGGTATAAAGACCATTATAGAATTGTTGGCAAAAATCAAAATTTGTTGTGTACTTTCTGTTTCAAGACATTGTCATTGGTGGTGGTGCAGGTGATGTGCCACTTTTAATAGATGACTGATAATAGCAATAGTTGCTATACATGCTGAAGTATATGCAGTTGTATGTTGGGTACCCAAGTATTCAATAGAAGGATGAGGTTGCACCTTTTGTGAACTCAGGCAAGTAATATATATCTGTGAAGTTGATTCTTCCTAGATTGTTCACTAAACAGTATCAAATGATTGAAGAAGAGAGTTTTCAATACCCAGGTCAAAAAATTGCTTCTCCAGTTTCAATATGACAGCACACTCTTTATACTAGTATAGTGTATAGAACAGGTGAAAGCCATGGGCAGCTTTGATGAGCATCTGCCAAGTGTTTGCAACTTTTTCTTTCAGAATGTTATGTGGTAGAATAGTAAAATGTATTCATTCCAACAGCTGTGTAAATAAGCTATATTTAAGTTACTGACGTTAAGTTGTGTTTTTGGCGAATGGTAGCTAGCATAGATAATGATGAGTGTTTAATGTAATGGAAAGTTGTTGAGAACAGTTTACTTAGTTGAGTGTATGTCACTATTAATTGATGTGATCCAGCAGATGTCAGGTGAAGCATCTTGATTTCAGGGCCTGAGCAGAAGAATCCATCTTATTTGGAGTTGTAGATCAGTACAAGGTTAATACAAGATGCCTATTTTTTAAACCAATCACTCTCTCCATTTGATTGAGTAACCCCAGTCTGTATGGTGACTGTTCATATTAAAGTAACTGATCCAGATAAGCCATGTGTGAAAGAGATGGACTTAGATGTAACTAGGATTGGCTTTGTGACTTACAGGAACTATGTTAGAACAAGGGAGGACCTGGCTAAAGTGGACTGGAAACTGGGATTTTATGGTGCGACAGTTGACGAGCAATGGAGGACCTTCAAAAAGATTTTTCAAAGTGCTCAGCGAAAGTATATTCCGATGAGAAAGAAGGACTGTAAGAGGAGGGATAATCTGCCATGGATGCCTGAGGAAATAGGGCAGGCTATCAAAGTGAAATAGAATGCATACAAAATGACCAAAAACAGCAGGGATCTAGGAGATTGGAAAAACTTTAAAGGTCAAGTAAAGCCACAAAAAGAGCTATAAAGAAAAGAAAGATAGAGTACGAGAATAAGCTAGCACAGAATATAAAGACAGAGAGCAAAAGTTTCTATAAATACATAAAATGAAGAAGAGTGGCTAAAGTAAATGTTGGTCCTTTAGAGGATGAGAAAGAGCACTTAGTTATGGGATATGATGAAATGACTGAGGCATTAACAGGAATTTTGCGTTGGTCTTCGCAGTGGGGGACACTAATAACATGCCAGTAAGTGACAAAGAGACGAAGGAAGGTGAGGATCTGGAAACAATTACTATTATGAAACAGTTAGTTTTGGGTAAGTTAATGGAGCTAAGGATAGAAAATCTCCTGGCCCTGATGGAATGCATCCCAGGGAATGAAAAGAGATGGTGAGAGAAATAGTAGGTGCACTGGCGGTAATTTTCCAAAATTCGCTGGACTCTGGGGCAGTCCCAGCAGATTGGAAAATAGCAAATGAGACTGCACTGTTTAAAAAGGGAAGTAGACAAAAGATGGGGAATTATAGACCAGTCAGCCCAATCTCTGTAGAAGGGAAGATGCTTGAGTCTATTATCAAGGAAGAAATAGCAGGGCATCTTGAAAGAAATTGTCCCATTGTACAGGCGCAGCATGGGTTCATGAAGAGCAGGTCATTCTTCACAAATCTTTTGGAATTCTATGAAGACATTTCAAGTAAGATGGACAATGGGGACCCAGTGGATGTGGTGTACCTAGATTTTCAAAAGGCCTTTGACATGGTGCTGCACATGAGGCTGCTGCATAAGATGAGGATGCATGGCGTTAGGGGTAGAGTATTAGCATGGATAGAGGATTGGTTGATTGACAGGGTGCAAAAAGTGGGGATAACTGAATGCTATTCTGGCTGGCACTCAGTGTCTCGTGATGTGCCTCAGGGATCAGTGTTGAGACCGCAATTATTTACAATTTATATAGATGATCTGGAGTTGGGGACCACATGCATGGTGTCAAAATTTGGCAATGACACTAAGATGAGTGGCAGAGCAAAGTGTGCAGAGGACTGTGAAACTTTGCAGAGGAACATAGATACATTGAGTAAGTAGGCAAAGGTCTGGCAGATGGAATACAATGTTAGTAAAATAAGAAGTCATACATTTTGGTAGGAGTAACAACAAAATAGCATATTACTTGAATGGTAAAAAGTTGCAGCATGCTAATTTGTGGAGGGACCTGGGTATCCTTGTGCATGAATTGCAGAAGGTTGGTCTGCAGGTACAACAAGTAATTAGGAAGGCAAGTGGAATTTTCTCCTTTATTGCTAAAGGGGTTGAGTTTAAAAGCAGAGGGGTAATGTTACAGCTGTACAAGGTGCTGGTGAGGCCACATCTGGAGTACTGTGTGCATATTTGGTCTCCTTACTTAAGAAAGAATGTACTGGCACTGGAGAGGGTGCAGAGAAGGTTCATTAGGTTGATTCTGGAGTTGAGGGACTAGGCATATGAGGAGAGGCTGAATAGATTGGGGTTATATTCATTGGAATTCGGAAGAATGAGGGGGGATCTTACAGAAACATATAAAATTATGAAGGGATTCAATAAAATAGAATAGATAGGATGTTTCCACTGGTAGGTGAGAATAGGACAAGAGCGCATGGCCTTAGGATTAGAGGAAGCAGGTTTAGAACTGAGCTGGGAAGGAACTAATTCACCCAGAGAGTTGTTAATCTATGGAATTCCTTGCCCAGGGAAGTAGTTGATGCTACTTTGGTAATCGCCTTTAAAGCTGAGGTTATCTCCCACGAGTGAAAGGCTGGAAAGATGAGTGAGCATTGTTCACTTTAAACCATACCTTTGCAGGCCACACATCAGCTTGGAGGGTACAACAAGGGCTAATTGCATGTTATCTCCTCAAAGATACAGCCTTTGAAAAATAAAGGAATTAAGGGATGAAGTGAAAATGCGGGTAAGTGGAGCTGAGTCCACGATAAGATTAGCCATGATGTTATTGAGCCTACTCCTGCTCCTAGTTCTTATTTTCTTTCAGAGGTTTTGCAATCTTGAAATCACTAATCTGTATAACATGAAACAATTTGATAATGTGTGAGTTATATCCACGATGTTGTTGTAGGCATAAATAGCTCGACCATGGTTTACAGGACAGTCATGGTATACCATGTCAAATCCATCAATTGCAAAGCAACCTGCTACCCCTGTTGCAATGGAAGCAATGAATCAAGAACAGATTGGAAGTTTCAGTAAGCATACATGTTTCATTGTTGGTTTTTAAAGTGTTTTGAGACATTTCAGGGAACTTGATGAGGTCAACGGAGAAGATAAGAGAGTGCAGAATATATACAAGTAAGGTCTGAGGTTGCAGATCAGATTGGAAGGGATGAGATATAGCAGAGCATGCAAAATGAGTAAAATGCACTCAGTAATGAAAACACATACAGTAACAAATAAGCAAAGGCTCATGATAGAAATGGAAAAACTGTTAATTGGTTGTCTTAACGATCAGCATTAATGTCGCTTAATCTAAAGCTTATTCAAGAAAAGACAAAAAGCCTTTACACAGAGTTAAAGTCTAAGTGTGGTGTTGAAAGTTATTGTGAAAGTTTTGTTGCTCGTTGAGGTAGGTTTACTAGATTTAAATGGAGGGTAAATTTGCTCAAAATTAAAACAACAAGGAGAAGCTGCTCGTGCTGGTCTCAATGCAGAGAGTGAATTTCCTGATGATTTAGCTGAAATAATTCAGGAGGGGTGGGAATAGTGCTGATTAAGTGGTCAACATTGATGGGACAAGGTTATTTCAGAGGAAGGTGCCCTGACAAATGTACATTGTGAAGGAGGAAAAGTCTATGCCAGGGCATAAATCTGCTAAAGATAGGTTGACACTATTGCTTGGTTGTAATGCTGCTGGTAATTGTCAGTTGAAGTCCATGCTTGTGCATCAGGCTGAAAATCCTTGGGCTTTCAAGGGAATCTGGAAAGCATCACTTCCAGTCATATAAACAATTTGGATGAGAATATGGGAGGCATGATTAGTAGTTTACAGATGACACCAAAATTGGTTGTATAGTGGACAGTGAAGAAAATTATCTAAGATGACAATAAGATATTGATTAGCTGAGCCAATGGGCCAGTGAGTGGCAGATGGTGTTTAATTTACGTAAATGTGAGATGTTGCATTTTGGTAAGACAAACCAGGGCAGGACTTACACAATTAATGGTTGGGCCCTTGGGATTGTTGTTGAAGAGAAAGATTTAGGAATGCAGGTACATAGTTCCTTGAAAGTGGCATCACAGGTAAATAGGGTGGTAAAGAAGGCATTTGGCACACTTTCCTTCATTGGTCAGAGCACTGAGTATAGGAGTTGGGACGTTGTGTTGCAGCTGTACAAGACATTGGTAATGCTTCTTCTGGTCGCTCTGCTATAGAAAGAATGTTATTAAACTGGAAAGGGTCCAGAAAAGATTTACAAGGATGTTACTGAGACTGGAGAGTTTGAGTTGTAAGCAGAGACTGGATAGGGTGGGACCTTTTCCCTGGATTGTAGGAGGCTGAGGGGTGACCATAGAGGGGTTTATAAAACCATGAGAGGCATAGATAGGATGAATAGCCAAGGTCTTTCCCCAAGAGTAGGGAAGTCCAAAGCTAGAGGGCATAGATTTAGGGTGAAAGGGGATATATTTAAAAAAGACCTGAGAGGCAGCCTTTTCACACAGAGGGTGGTGTGTATATGGAATGAACTGCCATAGGGAAGTGGTAGAGGTGGGTACGATTAGAACATTTAAAAGACATTTGGACATGTTCATGAATTGGAAAGGCTTATAGGGATGTGGGTCAAATGCAGGCAAATGGGACTAGTTCAGTTTAGGAAACCTGGTTGGCATGGACAAGTTGGAATGAAGGGTCTGTTTCCATGTTGTGTAACTATTTGACTATGACATAGCTTATGAAAGTGGCACAGAGGCTCAATGTCTAGCACTGCTGCTTCACAGTGCCAGGGACCTGTGTTCGATTCCACCCTTCAATGACTGTCAGTGTGGATATTGGGGAGGGTTATAGGGATAGATTAAGGGGTGGATCTGGGGTCCTGGAATGCATTCTGAGGTGTGGACTTGATGCGCCAAATGACCTGCTTTCATTCTATAGGATTTCTATGGATCAGAAATGGGGATAATAGAGTGATTTGGGCAGGTTGTTAGCGGTTCTGAACAGGCTTAAATTGTCCTTTCTCTCAAGGACTTATCTCTGATTTAAAAGTCTGCTGTAACTTGGCCTAGTCATGCTAGTTATTGTGGTGCGCAACTCAGTTGTCATATATAATGTGTGGTCTAGTTTCCTGCTGAAAAAGAAATTATACAGAAATACCACAGATAGCAAACCAAAAGATGAAGAATTTTGAGTTAGGAGAATGAAATTCTCAGAGTTAAGGTGTAGATTTTCCACAGGAGAAAAGGTTGAAAAATTAAATAAGGCAATGACCAGGAGGAAGTCTGGTTCAAAATGACTGCTATTGAATTTACCTGGTACTGTCACTTGGGGGTGGCAGGCCTAATGTGAAAGCAAGGCCAAGGGTGGTTGTATATATTAATGGGAAACTTTATACTTCAAAGTTAATTAATATAATGAAAACTAGGGAATGATTTCAGACACAAACGAAATTGCTGGCACTAAAAATGCACAACATAAAAGCTGACTTCAGTTAGGAGAAAAGAGTTCATGGTAAAGGAATGTGCTGGAGTAAAAACAGAAATTACTGGAGAAACTCGGCAAGCCTAGCAGCATTTATGGAGAGAAAGCAGAGTTAACATTTTGAGTCCAATTACGCTTCTTCGGAACAAATGTGCTGGAATATCTGGAGTTGGGTTAGGGTGGGCGTTGATTTTAAGAAATGTGAAGGAGAGGGAGTTGTTCAAGTGAGGAAAATGGAAGACTACAGAGATGGACCAGTTAACTATAGGAGCCAAGTACCACTAACACTCGTGCAGTTGGCAGGAAAACTGATGAAATGCACAACAAAGTATTTGATTAACAGGAAACTCATTCCTGATAGTTTTATTGAGTTATAGGTTGAAACTTATTCAGAATAGTAATGTGAATAGAAACAATCTTGTTCAAGAGAGGAGACAACTGCAGAAAACATTGAAGGAATGGATACCTGGATGCATATGTGAGTGGAGTGTAGTAAGTGAATTGAAAGCAAGTTAAAGAAATTGACCACCAAAAAAAAGAGAAGCTGATGAGGTAACTTCTGAAACAAAGAGATGACCAGCTTCAGTGGTTGTTCAATGAAAGACAATACCATGTGCAATGATGGGCTTATGTGAAGATATCCAATTTTGCATAAAGGGAACCTTTGGTTTCTCTACAGAGAGCTGCAGCCTCCGGGTGTAGTAGAAGCCTGCAGTGGCTGAATGACATTAGAATTAGGTGGAGTAGTGAGTCAACAGGGGCAGTCTTGTCAATATAAACATTTCCTTAGTTCTCTCCACACTTCCTTGTTTAATGTCAGAGCAAACAGGAGGGACCAAATTGCATACTTCTGCTCCTACTTTGTTTGTGATTATTCACCTCAGACTGCTGACGACATATTCAAAGGATCTACATGCAAATTATGCCAGATTGAAACATATGAGATTATTTAGCTTTCTGTCTTATAGAGTTACAGTGTTGTGAGCTTCTTATTCCTCATGCTTTGAAATTTTCTTACTAATCCCAATTCCCATTCCAACTGGAAACTGACTTCAAAACCAATCTCAGTTCTTTGTTTCATTATTCTCCACACTAGAGAGATTGCATAAACTTGATTTGCTTTCACTTGAACATCGAAGGATGAGGGATGACCTGATTAAAGTTTAAAAGTTATGAGGGGGATGGATAGAATGGTTAGTTGGAGTCATTTTCCCAGGGTAGAAATGTCAATTACTAGGGACATAGGTTTATGATAAAAGGTCGTAAGTTTAAAGGAGATGGGAGAAATAGGTTTTTTTACTTAGAAGGTAGTAAGTGCCTGGAGGACGCTGCCAAAATGGGTGGTGGAGGCTGATATAATAGCAATAGTTTAAGAGGCATATAGGACAGACACATGAATAGGCAGGGAATAGAGGGATATAAACTGCGAAGAGGCAAAAGATTTTTAGTTTAGAAAGGCATCTTGTGTTGATGCAACAGTCTGTTTCTGTGCTGCTGTACTGTTATTTGTACTTTGGATTAGTCACTGATACTTCCTCTGCTGCCCACTATTCTCTCATGATTTACCATTATGTTAAATGACTAATGCTGGTGTACTATTTGATAATCTCAATAAAGTGCCTACACTCTCAGTTTTATCCAATTCATAAATGTGTAAGTGTTACTGAAGTTAAATACTTAGGTATCTCCCATTCAGATTTAGCAAAATGTTTTGAGTCACTTCATTTCATTTAAAAAAAACACTATCAAGCAAGTACCAAAGCTTATCTTGTATGATTTTCCAATTACAGCTTTTTTAAATTTCTGTATTTTATCGCGATTTAAAGTCAGTGTTTCTCACACCCATCTATGTTTCTTTTCTAAACTCCAAAGTATTTTCTTATATTCAATTCATTCTTCCCATAACTTTACGAAAATTATGAAACATGTCAAATCTGGAAGCAGTAATTGCCCCAATCTCTCTGTCCTTCCACAAACATTAAGCTTTTAAAAATCAGATTTGGCATATGTAGTGACTAATTACATACTTGCTTTACTCTTTGATTTGGTGATGTCTTCACTGAATTTGCCAAAGACAAAACAGTTAGATTAAAGCTCTCAGAATGTCACAAGGACCAAGGATGACATTATTTATCATCCAAAATAACTCTGTTATTTAAAATATACAGTGTTAATTACCATTAGATTTTCCCATTGCTTAATAAATCATCATACCAACCTCACTCCCTGTACTATCCCAGGAGAGAGTGCTGCATAATTCTTCCAAAGCTCTGCTAAACTATTGTTCCACATTTAGAACATAGAACATAGAACAATACAGTGTGGAACAGGCCCTTTGGCCCTCGATGTTGTGCCAACCTGTGAACTATTCTCAGCTCGTCCCCTACACTATCCCAAAACCATCCATGTGCTTATCTAAGGATTGTTTAAATCTCCCTAATGTGGCTGAGTTGACTACATTAGCAGGTAGGGCATTCCACGCCCTTACCACTCTCTGCGTAAAGAACCTGCCTCTGACATCTGCCTCACAGCGCCAGAGACCCGGGTTCAATTCCCGCCTCAGGCGACTGTGTGGAGTTTGCACGTTCTCCCCGTGTCTGCGTGGGTTTCCTCCGGGTGCTCCGGTTTCCTCCCACAGTCCAAACGATGTGCAGGTCAGGTGAATTGGCCATACTAAATTGCCCGTAGTGTTAGGTAAGGGGTAAATGTTGGGGTATGGGTGGGTTGCGCTTCGGCGGGTCAGTGTGGACTTGTTGGGTCGAAGGGCCTGTTTCCACACTGTAATGTAATCTAATCTAATCTGTTTTAAATCTATTACCCCTCAATTTGTAGTTACGCCCTCTCGTACATGCTGACTTCATCATCCTAGGAAAAAGACTTTCACTGTCTACCCTGTCTTCCATGATTTAGTAGAGAAATCATGGAAATTTTAATATATTGTACTTATTTGTGTGATTGTTCAATATTCATGATACAATAACAAGGTATGCGATTGAAATGTATTGCAAATTGTTTACATTTTAAAAAAAACTTGGCCCAGTGAAAACCAAAAAATAGGCCCTTCAGGATTTCCAATGAATTGTTTTGAAGAATCATTCCACTTTAATGGTTTTAAGCTAAGTTTAATTAAAAAAAAGATTCTGGACAGTTCCTATAAGGATTGAACGTTATTTCTAATTCTGGATGTGTTCTCTTCAGTTTCATTGATGCATTGTAACAATTACACCAGGCCCTTTAGTTCCATATTCATCACCAGAACGTGAAGAAGTCCCTAAGATAAAGATTCGTACGATTAGTATTGCTACACTAAAATATTGCAAACACTTTTTTGTGACACTCCTGTACTCTTGCATCTCCTTCTCTGGCCCTCCTCTTAAATTCACTGGTGAAAAATAACAGGGTTGTTGCTGACCCGAACCTTGATCTTGTACAAATTAAACAACTTTAAAACTGGTTTGTTCACCAAGCGGACGGTGACATGATGAACCGGCCAAGCAATATGCGCGTATTTGCAATCGGTTATCAGTTTCTCTGGGGAGTATTGAACGAGTGTGTGACTGGTGTGAAGGATGAATTTAAATGAGGGACGGGCCAATGCAAATCACAGTTAACAGCAGAAACCGGCAGCTGCAGCCCTGTCTCTCTTCCCCCTCTCTAACACACATACAGACTAGACACAGAGGTCCGGAGACACAACAAAGGCGCTCAACATCTCGCCCTCTGCCTCTTTCATCCAGCCCATACAAATATAACAGGAAGAAAATCTCCTGGAAATAGAAGCGCCTCGGGATCCACGTTGACCTGCAGATATTGGTATGTATTATGTTACGTTTCGTGTAATCAAATTCACAGAGCAGGGATCAAATCATGGTGTCAAAGGCGTATTGCTCAATAAATATTTTCTTAATTAGTAAATTTGAGATGGGCTTTTTTTCATATTTGATGCTGACAGTGATGGGACGTGTGGGCTTTTAACAGTAAATCCCCTTTGTTGTAAGTCAGCCTCGGTTTAATGGACTGCAATAAGTTCTAAAGACAGACATGTTTGTCTTTTTTTCCCCTCTCTTTTAACAAATGATCATTCTAGATCAGATCAATATGGAGAGAGATTTGGAGTTTGAACATTTTGATGAACGAGACAAGGGGATGAGGTATGGCAGAGCGTCCCGGTTGAACGGCTTACCCAGCCCCACACACAGCGCCCACTGCAGCTTCTACCGGACCCGCACCCTGCAGACCCTCAGCTCCGAGAAGAAAGCCAAGAAAGTGCGTTTTTACCGCAACGGGGACCGCTACTTTAAGGGCATCGTATATGCGGTGTCCCAGGACCGCTTCCGCTCTTTCGAGGCTCTGTTGGCTGACCTGACCCGAACTCTGTCCGATAACGTCAACCTGCCCCAGGGAGTCAGGGTCCTCTACAGCATTGATGGCAACAAGAAAATCACTAGTCTCGAAGAGCTGGTGGCAGGTGTGTATTGAAACCAAACTGATACACAAATAAAATGCACGTTTAATTTATTGATGAGGCCCCAGCAATGGCTGCACTCGATTGCAGATTAATCCTGTGTGCAACTGGACATCTCAGTGTAATATACCGCACCCTCACCCCTCCCCAAAACACACACACACACAAAAATGAAGCAAACGCAATTCAGAACAAACTCCTTCCTAGTGATGCCTCAAGCTGATATGATCGGAAATAGCAAAACGTCTGAATGAAAAACTCAAAGCTAGTAAGATTCGCTTCACTTTTTTTTTTGAATTGGACCACATTTAATTCCACAGACAGTTCGTGGGAGGGAAAGAGAAACGCCGAGCTGTCAGTATTATCAGGCACTGGGGCACAATTCAAACTCCTTTTCCCAGCGACGTTTCCGTAGATTCTCCCAGAGCAGCTAACTTTCAATGGAGAAAGGTTTCTTTCTACAGCCCGCACCCAAGCCCTCCCCACACCCATCATCTTGCAGCTTTGGATTTTTGTTACACATATTAAGGATTCGAACAATGCTGAATCTTCGATTGGCGTTTATTTCTTATTCCTAGTTCACTGCAGCCGACAGAGGAGTCAATTGCCGGAATAAGAAATGGGTTGGCTGACATTGTCAATCTATAGAGAATATTAATATTCTGACTGATAATGCTCTACGATTATAACAGCAATGTAAGGCTGAGTGTTTAAAAGAAGGAAATCATCAAACAAATTAGAAAATAGAGCAAGGATAATTTCATCCCGCTCTCCTTCACCCCTACATTAGGATGCATATATAATCTGCTGACGACGTGATTTTTTCACAGCTCCCGGCGGTAACAATTAAACATCTCATAACATTTTATATCTACCCATTCACCTTTAGTTCGAAAGAATGGGCGCAATAAAATAAATACGTAGTAGACAGTACATACGAACATACAGCATATCTGCAATGACACAAAGAAGATATCTGGGTGGAGCCAGCTTGCTTTCCTTTATTCCGATTTATTCGTTATTGTATAGAACTACATTCTTCTAAATGTAGTAAATTTTCAATGGGCCATTCGTGAATTGGTGGTTAATTGCTGGTGGTATCATATCATGAGTGTGACATTATTATTGAGCTGTACCACCGAAAAGGCGGCTGCTCTACTTATCAGTCAAGCCCCCACCAAACACCCAATGCTCCTGGTTTGCTTTGCTAAAGATTCATATTTCAGTCGATTCCTTTTGGGTAAATCAGTTGGCAAACTATTAATTTATTGATTAAGAATCTTGCCACTCTGATAAATGATGATGGATGTTCTTGTGTGGTTAATTGAAAGGGGTCTTAAAAGGGGTTTGTGAACATTTTTTTTCATCCTGAATACCCGACATCTCCTTTAACTTGAATCTGCAAAAAAAATGCTACAAAGAACAATGATTCAAACCAAAATGCAGAGAATCCATCTCCTTAGCTCACCTTTAACCCCGATTCAGAATACTTGAGGATGCTGTTGCCATTGACGACTGTGTTGCAGTAAATTGGATTTAGTAAGGATGGCTTTATGCTTGAATGGGGTTATCAATTTCAAAACAAGAAGTGACCCTTTATAGGTCCTGCAGTGTTTGGAAAATTTTACATAAGGGCTGTGGCCATTTCAGACTAGTGGGAAAGGTGTAAGTGGTCGGGGTCATAGTTTTCCTGTTTCTTCCCCCCCCCAACCAAAGAAATTAATTTCTAAATTAATTTTCATGAACATGTCATTTTTTAAAATTAAAAAAGAACTACCATAACTAATTGTCAAGTGCAATCAATGGAAAACGTTTAATCCACTCCTTTGTGGTCAGTCTGGTCTAGAATATTATTGAGGAACTCTTTCAGAAAAGTCTTGATAGTTGACACTATAAATGAGGAGTCGATTTGCCTAGCTTAGTCATTCATCTGTTTAACTTAATAATTCAATATTCTACTGGTCAGTTTGATTATTGCACGCAGCATTAATTGGATAAGTTGGGCGGGAAGTTTCATATGACTCGTTGACTTTACCCGTACCTGTTTCAGTGCAATTTGCCATTTTTTTATCTGATATATAATACACTATTTTTATTTCATTTGTCATTGTTATTCTTATAACCTGTTACAGACTATAACTTGAGTTATCAATGCAATTTTACTGCCCAACCCAGTATAATTTGGCATAATAATAAGGGGGTGGCACAGTGGCTCAGCAGTTAGCACTGCTACCTCACAGCACCAGGGATTTGGGTTCAATTCCAGCCTTGGGTCACTGTCTGTGTGGAGTTTGCACAATTTTCTCTTGTCTGTGTGGGTTTCCTCCCACAGTCCAAAGAGTTGCAGGTTAGGTTAGGTGGAATTCCTGGTGTCCAGGAATGTGTAGATTAGGTGGATTAGCCATGGGAAATGCAAGTGTACAGGGATGATAGGGATTGGGGGGGGGGGGGTGAATCTGGGTGGGATGCTCTTCCGAGGACTTGTTGGGCTGAATGGCCTTCTTTCCTCACTGTAGGGATTCTGTGAACATAATTTGTACATCTGACCACGTTACTTTGCTTTTCCATTTAACAGGTATATACACATCAAGCTTTTGAGTACCCATGTGTTGCCTCAGTCCCTATCCCACCTATCTGACATTTGTCATAACTATTACCATTCTGTTTGTCCCTCAGCCAATTTATTACATTTCTCTAGCTTTATCTTTAATTCTCAAATGTTTGAACATTATTATTCATTTTCATTGTGCAAGTTTGGTCAGTGCATTTCTTTCAAGTAGTAGTTGAGAATCAAATTTGAGGATGATGGCATGAGCAACTACTCAAGTAAAGAAATTCCTTCAGAACCTCCCTAAGCGGTTCAAGAAGACCCCTCATCACCACATTCTCAAAATCAACTAGGGCGGGCTATAAATTCCAGCTCAGTCAGCAATGTCCACATCCCATGAGTGAATAAACTAAAAGTGATATAAAGTTATTTACAATTTTCTGTATGTTGGTGGACTATATATACTCAAAATTTTAAAATTCTTTAATTGTGGGAGAGGGCAATAAAGCAGAGCATTTTATACAATATTAAGCGTATTCAGTATCTCTACATTGATGTATTGATGTTACTATTTGCAGGTAACCAAGTGTTCCTTATGGAAACTTTACAGTTTTTATAAAGCTTATAAATCCAAAGGCAAATTTGGAACCATCAATCTTAAATGATTTAGACCTGGGTTGGGGACACACTATGAGTGGATTCGCATTTATGGTACAGCTAACTTGAGGAAGTCTATGCTACTTTAGGAGGACAGAGACAAGTTAGTGATCAGACAGATTTTAGATCAAATTTATTGTAGAGAAATTTCAGTTGGTACATTTCAGAAAGAGGAATAAAGGGACAATATGTACTATATGTTAAAAGTTTAAAAGGAGTAAACAGGTTTAGAAAAACAGATGGGATGGGATAGGGGAACCTGATCCCCAGCAAAAATGAGCATGAAGCCAA
Organism: Chiloscyllium plagiosum; assembly: GCF_037043375.1. Lineage (NCBI taxonomy): Eukaryota > Metazoa > Chordata > Chondrichthyes > Orectolobiformes > Hemiscylliidae > Chiloscyllium > Chiloscyllium plagiosum. Next base: position 98,455,216 of record NW_028270144.1, on the reverse strand, counting down.
TGGAGCTGGTGTTGAACAGACTGACCTATTTTTGGTACCATTGGTGAGGAAGTGTTTTCTGGCATCAACTCTGATTAGGTTAACTCTAATTTTAAAGGACTGTCCTCTCAATCAGAGTTTCTGTACCAGAATAAATAGTTTCCTATCTAAATTGTCATCCTCCTAATCATTTTAGACATCGAGATTAGACCGTTCCTTAATTTTCTATATTAAGTCAATTCGAGCTGAGTCAATGCAACCTGTTCTCATATTTTAACCTTTTTAGCCCAATATCAGTCTGGTGAATCTGTATTCCACCACCTCCTTACTCCTTGGATACATGGTGTGTGAACTGATATGAATGCAGTATTCCAGATGGCATCAAACCACAACTTTCTACAACTTCAAGATAATATTCACTGCTTTTGAGTTCGGCCCCCTTGAAATAAAGGCCAACTTTCCATTAGCCCTTGAAGTTACTTGTTGACCCTGTCCACTACTTTTTAGTGATTTTTTTATCCCTCAATCTCTATGACCATCCACAATATCTAACTTCTCAACATTTAGAAAATACTCTGACGTATCTTTCTTAGATCCAAAGTGAAATATGTTGATGCCTTTTAATATTGAAGCACCAGTAAGAGGTTACCATGAAGGGCTTTCCTTCTCAACCTCCTCCCTTGCCTGAGGTTTTGTGGCCTTCAGGTTAAAATCACTACCAGTCACATCTCTCTAATAAAAGAGCAGCCCCTATGGTCTGGTAAGACTATGGCAACTCAACAACAAAACAAATCAACCAGTTTTACCCACTCAGTTAATCTATTAGTTTCTTTTAAGTCTTTCTGCTTTCATTTACACTATTTGAAGTACTCCCTATATTTCAGCAGCAAATTTAGATGCTCCACACTCTATATTTATAAATAATTTTAATCAAGGATTGTGACAAGCTGAGGCCTCATTACAGATCTGAGGGTGACATTACGAGTGTCATAATTCTAAAGTAATTCCAAACCTCTGTCCTTCCTATTTCCAAACTCTTATATAATTCACTACCAAGGATTCCAGGTTGCCACCAATTTCTTGGTCTAAGTCTTTATAAATAACAAAAAGTGCTGATAATATTCAATGGGTCAGGCAGGACCTGTAGAGAGAGAAAGAGTTTCAGGTCAAACTGGAAAAGTTAGAAATATAATAGGTTTTAAGCAGGATGAGAAGGTGAAATAATGAACAAAAGGGAAATCCAAAAGCAAGTTGCTGGAAACCTGAGATAAAAACCAGAAAATAGTGGAAAATTCAATAAATTGGGATTGCACCTCTGGTAAGAGAAACCGAGTTTACTGATACAAGGTCACAATCTGAAAGTTGTCAAAAGGGAAATGATGTAATAAAATCATTATGGCACAGAAGGAAGCTATTTGGCCAATCAAGTCCAATCTGGTTCTCTGTAATGCAATCTTAATCAGTCCTGTTCCCTTGCTTTATACCTCTGCTCTTGTAAGTTCATTTCCCTCATGTACCCATCCAATTACCTTTTGAAATCATTCTTTGCCTTCACTTCGAATGTCACTATAGGCAGAGAGTTCCAAGTAATTACTATTAGTATAAAGTGTATTTCCCTTATCACCCTGCATCATTTGCTCAAAATCCTAAATCTGTGTCCTATAATGCTTGCACCATCAGCAGCTTTCCCTTATCTAAACTTGTTATAATTTTGTACACACCTATGAAGTCTTCTTTGGTCTAAGGAGAACAACCTCAACTTCTCAAACCTAACATTATATTTGTGCCTAAGAGGCTCTGCTGATGAATGTTAATTACTAAGTAGTTAGAGGTAGTAAGGTAAACAGGTGTTTTTTTTCAAGTTCCACCTGCTCAGAAGTGTGTAATAACATCTCTCAACAGGTTAATTTGAAATATTTAATATATGAGAGGTGGACTCTCGTGGTGCAGTGGTAGTGTCCCTATCTCTGAGTTAAAGGGCTGGGTTCAAGTCCTCCCTATTCCAGATGTGTTTTGTGACATCTCCCAACAGGTTGATTAGGAAATATCTATAATTCAACCTGTAAAAACAGAAAATACCTAATGTGTGTGAGATAGAGTTAACCTTTGAAGGGCTTTTGTAGTACAGTGGTAATGTCACTCCTCTGAGCCAGAACGCCCACGTTGAAGTCCAAGCTGCTTCAGAGATGTGTCATAATATGCTTGTACAGGTTAATCAAAAATACCTAATGTATGCGAGATAGGGTTCTTGTAACACAATAGTCACTACCAATCAAGGATTATACCCTTTAAGCTGAATTTGTGCAGTAATTCTTTTGTTTTGAACTCTGTGAAATGTGAAATAGTGTAAAAAACTTTCAATTTGGCAAGGGCCCCTGTCCTACCTTTATACCCTGATGTTTTTAACAGAAATATCCTTTTACTGTTCATTTCACATCATTGTATATTTTATCTATTTAGGCTATTTTTATTTCTGCCTGAGCAGTCCCCCTTCCCCTAGACTTTTATTGGTTTAAAGTTCTTTCTGTACACTATTTATTTTCTCAGCAAGGAAGTTATTCCCAACTCAGTTCAGCTACATCTTATCATATGGTCTTAGTACTTATATTGGTGACCTGTGAAATGGCATCCCTCCTTTTTTACACTGATCCCTATCCATGTTTGTTGATTGTGAGGGAAGTCCCATGATCAGGAGGGCTTGAGTGAGTTTGGGTTTGGGAAATCTCATCACGGCTTTAGTTCAAACATGAATAAAAGAGCTAAACCCCAAATAAATAGTGAGAGTGACTGTCTTTGACATCCAGGCCACATCTGGCTGCTGTGGCATCAAAGAGCCCTAGCATAGTGGGAATCAATGGAAATCAGGGAAACTCTCTGCTGATTGGAAATCATACTACCAACTGTAATTGTTGGAGGTCAGTCATCTCAGATCCAGGACCATGTTTTAGGACTTCATCAGGGTAGTGTCCTAGGCCCAACCATCATCAGCTGCTTCATCAGTGACCTTCCCTCTATTAAAGTCAAAAGTGGTGACATTTGCTGATAAACCTATGACGTTCAACACCATTTGTGACTCTTCAGATCCAGAAACAGTCCATGTTTGTATGTAACAAAACTGGCCAACGTCCAGACATCAGCTAGTAAGTTGCAAGTTATGCCACAGAAGTGTCAGGCAAGGTCCACACCCATTGACATTCAATGGTATTACCATTAATTAGAACTTGAACTAAAGTAGCTATATAAATACAATGGCTACAAGGACAGGTCAGAGGCTAGGAATACTGCAGCAAGTGACACACCTATTGATCCCCAAAATTGGTCCACCATCTGCAAGGCACAAACAGAAGTATCATGGAATATTCTCCACTAGTTTGGAGAACCCTATCTCCAATAAAACTCAAGAATCTTGACACTATCCAGGACAAAGCAGCTGCTTGAGTGGCAGCACATCCACAAACATCCAGTCTCTCCACCACTGACATACAGTAGGAGCAGTGTGCACCACCCCAGCTACAAGATGCACTGCAGAAATTCACTGAGGGTCCTGAAACTGGACCTTCCAAACCCACAATAACACCATCTAGAAGGACATTGTCTGCAGATACATGGAAACAATATCAACTGCAAGTTTTCCTCCAAGCCAATCACCACCTTGACCTGGTTAACATTGATTACTTCAGTGCCCTTAGCCCAATATCGGAACCATTATACTGGCATACCCATGTGGAATTCAATTTTGGATATACTGAGATGCCTTCCTCAGCCTACATCATCCATGAACAATCATGATTAGGGTGAGTTTGAAGGGTGCTACTGTCCACAGAATTATGCCTCAGCATGAATAAGCTCCTTCAGGACCAGAGGGCTGAAAAAAGATAAACAAACAGAAGCTTAAAATTTGAGAGTTTATTAATGCTATTCGGAGTAAATTTTAGAGTTTATTGTAAAAAACTGCATTAAAGTTTAGAAATGCTATAACTGATTACAGATTATCTAGGCTATCCTTTAGATTGTTAGACTGAACCTTGTCTTTGTATTTATTGAATTGGACCATTATTTTTCCATAGGGGAAAGTTATGTCTGTGCATCTTTTGAATCATTTCGAAAAGTGGACTACACAAAGAACGTAAACCCAAACTGGTCAGTGAATGTCAAGGCAACTACAACTGCACGTACACCAACATCTATCAGTAGTTCCAAAGCAAGTTCCACTGAGACTAAAGAAAATAAAGATTTCATTCGGCCCAAGCTGGTGACCATCATTCGGAGTGGTGTGAAGCCACGAAAAGCTGTTAGGATTCTGCTCAATAAAAAGACTGCACATTCATTTGACCAGGTTCTTACAGATATCACTGATGCCATCAAGTTGGATTCAGGAGCAGTTAAACGTTTGTACACACTGGATGGGAAACAGGTATACTTATATTGCTTCATGTTCAAATACTTTCTCAATTAACTGGAGAGGAATTACTAATAGTAACATGCTATCATTTCACCTCTGATTTTCTTTCCACTATCATTTTGTAGTCATATAAAAGCTTTCTGTGTGGCTTAGCATTTTGGTTTTTGAGGTATTACCTTTGGTTGTTATAATTTTTGGTTGCTTTTGAAAAATATATTCTGTATTTGCTGAAATGTTCATCAACATTTTGATCTGTGTATTTCACAGTCAAATAACTGGCAATATTTGATTTTTGTACTCCAATAATAAGTATAAGATTGCAAACAAGAGCAGAAATCAATGTTATCTAGAGCTGAATTGACTCACCAGTGGATTGATAATATTACATAAGAAAGAAGCCTTGTATATCTTCAAGGAACAATTGACAAAGTAATGTTGAAGACTAGCAAAGATGGAAAAATAACACCAGTTCAGAAAATATTTCAGAAGTAAGTTACGTAGTTATACAGACGTTGCTTATTAGACTTGAGGAAACTGGTTTTACACACAAGCTGGAGTAGGTAATTCGCCCTGTCAAGCCTGTTGTGTCATTCAGTGAGATTATGGCTGGTGATCTACCTGAAAGTGTTTGGTGGCACAGTAGCTCAGTGATTAGCACTGCTGCCTCATAGCATCAGGGTCTCAGGTTCAATTCCAGCTTTGGGCAACTGTCTGTGTGGAGTTTGCACATTCTACCTGTGTCTGTGTGGGTTTCCTCCGGGTGTTCTGTTTTCCTCCCTCAGTCCAAAAATGTGCAGGTTAGGTGAATTGGCCATGATAAATTACCCATAGTATTAGGTGCGTTAGTCAGAGGGAAATGGGTCTGGGTAGGTTACTCTTCAGAGGGTTGGTGTGGACTTGTTGGGCCGAAGGGCCTGTTTCCACACTGTAGGAAATCTAATAAAAAAAAGTCATTCTCCTGCATTTCCCCATACCCCTTGGTGTCTTATATATGTCATAGTAATAATTTAAAGTATTTGTATTAAGATAGAAATTCATTGCCTTTACTTCTTAATAGTAAAATTGAAAATAGATAAGATTGTATTGTTGATGGTGAAGTTGATGTTGTTAAGGTCCAACAACAATACTGTAGAGGTAGAAAATACAAAGTGCTGGAATCATGCAACAGCTTAACAAGTTAATGTTCCAAGTTGATTATCTTTTACCAGAATCTTTCTGACCTGAAACATGCGGTTGTATTTTCCCAGCCTTATGGAGGCAAGCATGGAGGTGGAGCAAGTGGGCAAATATGGAGAAGCATTGTCGAATAGCATTCCAATGCATATCTCCCTCTGGCAATCTTTCCCTGGAGATGGATTCAGAGAAAATCAGTTGTCTGCTCTGCAAAAGTGCATACTTAATGCCCCAAATTGAGCTGATACTTCTGATATTTGCAGGTGGTAGAGCAACCTCCTCCACCTTAATACCACCCCTGTACCACAACCTTTGGCTGCATAGGCCACAACTCAATGATAGCCACAATGCATGCAGCAACTGTAAGGCAATTGGAGGTACAGGATCTATATAGCAAAGAGAAGCCTCTGCTTATAAAAGGCCACAGTTGTCACTGAAACTAATTAATTGAAGGTGGTTTTCCCCCCAACTCACTTGCCATACTGGTGTAAATCCCATTTGTTTTCATTCCATGAAATTCAGGCTTATAATTAGCAACCTTAGGGAGCTTGTGTGGGCAGCACAGTGGTTAGCACTACTGCTTCGCAGCACCAAGGACCTGGGTTCAATTCCCGCCTCGGGCAACTGTCTGTGTGGAGTTTGCACATTCTCCACGTGTCTGCGTGGGTTTCCTCCGGGTGCTCCGGTTTCCTCCTACAGTCCAAAAATGTGCAGGTTAGGTGAATTGGCCATGCTAAATTGCCTGTAGTGTTAGGTGAAGGTGTAAATGTAGGGGACTGGGTCTGGGAGGGTAGGTGTGGACTTGTTGGGCCGAAGGGCCTGTTTCCACACTGTAAGTAATCTAATCTAAAAAAACCTCCATACTGAAGCACTCTTGCAGTCTCCAAAATACCTGAGTCACCTTTTTCGCTTGGGCTGCTGATTCTCTTGAGATCCCACCCTTCTTTGATTGGCTGGCAAACTTAGAAGAAGCTAATTAGGAGACCTCTTCTGATCTTGCTCCTGACATTAGGGTCAGAAGTTCGAGAGAAAATTCTGAATCCTTGACATCTGTATAGAGAAAAACAGAGCTACTGCATCTGCTGAGCATTTCCAGCATTTTCTATTTTAGCTGTTCCAGTATACTGTTCAGGAAAATACAATCTTTTAAAGTTCATACCTTATGTGGGTGAAATTACATTTAGGAAATCATTGCAATTCCAGTATAGTGACAGCACTTAAAAGTCAGAGCGTATTTTTAAGATATTTTTCTCATTTTTAATTATGTGTTTAACTTCTTTCAATCTTGAATAATCAGGAAGTTACACATAACTATTTTAAGCATATAAATTGTGATTTCATTGATTGTAGTTGAACTGGACCAATGGAGAAATGCTTTGTTTGGCAGCAGGTCAACAAATATTGAAGGCTGAAGGGAACCAGTATGTGTGTGCCAATAGCTATTGTAAAAGGTCTAAGCATTGAAACAAAACACAATACCACAATTTTATATTGTGAAGCAGTATGGATTTCAACATCCATCATACTGGTATTACGAGACTAGTATTGTTAGTTCTTTTGATTTTTATTGTAGATAGAAGAATGTGCAGTTAAGAGATAGATAGTTAATTAGATGAATGTTAAAAATGTTATTATGTACATTTGGTTGTAATAAGACTCTCCCAAAATGAAAATTGCAGAGGAAATAGATCAAACACAATTTTATTATTTGTTACTTGCGTTTCAAATATTCCCATGGAATTTTTTTTATCAGTAAAGTATGTCTGTAAGTCAAGGTTAGTAGAGATTACCTTAATTTTAAGAAATTATTGGAAGTAAGTCAATAAATTGTCTCTTATCATTGATTCATGTTATGTTTGAATTTTATATATGCCTTCAATTGTTTGACAGTAGTGTTCTGCTTGTTTGAAGAGCCTCTCTTACCAATTACTAATCTCTTGACATACTATAATCAATAGATTAACCAGTCTACTTCCTTCAGTAAATTGATAGCAAATGGAAGTTTATCACTGACTTTTAAAAAAAAAGAAAAACAAAACCCATATTTTCTTAATTTCTGCTAATACCACAAATAGAATATGTGGAGGTTAAGATTTTTTGACGTACAAACCTTGTATAGATACTGACAGAACCAGTCTTCCTATCCTGAGCTATATTGATGGAATTAGAATAATACATTACTATAGCATTTTTAGAATGATTCAAAGGTTTATATTACAAAGAAATATTATTTCTAGATGTAAAGCAGCGAATACAGTAGTATGCTGGTATGTTGATTTTTTTAAGTATTCACTGATTGTGTCGTAATGGGATCATATCTTCTAGGATTTGCCAGTGCAATTATAATTTATTTAAAATTAATTTGTGCCTCTGTTTCTTAATATTGTTATTTTGCTTTGTCTAAATGAACATTCACCCATGACTGTGGTAAATAAATATCAGTAATGTTCTATGATGCACCATCACATTCATATAATGCTCAAAGTTGGTGCAATAGGTCGATCAAGGATAAAATATTATTAGAATCTCAATGCAGTTTTGGAAAGTTGAAATTATTTTTGAGAACACTCCGCTAACTTTGGAAACTAGAGCAGGACAAATGCATTAGACATTGACGGAGCTATTTTAATTGTAGTGTTGTTGACCACATTTAGAGCTAGTATCACTGGGCTCAAAGTGCAACCATTTTCCAGTTGTAAAATTTAAGAGAAAGATTTTAAATGCACTTACACCTTGAGATATGTTTTTTTTCAAATTGAAATATATTCCAATGGAAGGGAATAGGAATTTGTTTAATGGGTAGGAGTTGGATGTTTTTCAGTTTGAAATGATGTAGATAGTAGCATCCACGGTGTGGAAAGGTCAGTTTGGGATCAACACTAAGAAGAAAAACTTTATCGTGCATGATTTGGTATGACCTACCTCCAGCAACAATACTTACGTTAACTGTAACATAAGAAACTGGGTATGAGTATCACAGTGTTGAAAAATCTAATAGACATTAATTACAACTAACAATTATATGCAAATATTACATTCTTTACGCACTTAAGCGTCTGGGCTAGTATTAAGCTATAAAGTTACAACAGATGAACATATGTCCAGTAGAGCATCATGCTTCAAGTGATTCAAGATAGGATGGAAAATGAAAATTTTATGCCCTAATGTCACATGCCATGTTAGTTGTGTCATATGACCCTATCTCTTAAAGGTGTGCTGAGACATGACACAACATCCCACTTTCTCCAAAGATATAAACTTATCCTAAAAAGATACACATGGTCGTACATAGGCATGTGCTGTCAATTTGATAATTATGCAAAACTTAATTTACAACACTTTACAAGACTAATATTTCAATCTTCAGTGTAATCCTTTGCAGCTTTTGAGAACTCATCAGATGTGGTGATCATATATCCATCTGGAGAGATATATGTTGTTCTCTGTTGTGCCTGTTGATAACTTAGTTGGTCTTGTTGCTGGTTGTTGTCATTCAGCATCACCACATAATCATCATTGGAGCATTCTTCCTTACTGCCTTTGGGCATGACTGCTGTGTCAAACATTGGTCTGAACTGGCTTCTGTTTCCTTTGCAGTGTAGCACCATCAATAATGACCATATGATTTGGGCTGGTTGCATATTTTATAACACTGTACTGGCATACAAGTATTTGGATTTCTAACTCATACTCTGTCTGGTGCAATGTTTTAGTAGTTCCCTAACTGCACATTCATCATGTATCTCTTTCATTCTTTTCTATCTTTAAAGATGAATGACCAGTGTCTTGTAATGTTTGGAATGCTGAGCAAAGTGTTTTGCACTTGCCTTTGAACCATAAGTTGTGTCGGAGATGGTAATGTTTTTCCCATAGATATTATTGTGTTTTTGTGCAATGCAATGGGAAAATCTTGCTTTGTTGCTTGACATTACACGATCATTGATTTCATAGTACATACCATTATATTCTGGGAGGTTATTTGAATGTGCGTGGTGGGGTATTGATGTCATCCACTTAGTAAATGCCTTGAAATAGTTTGTCAGCAAATGGTGATCCATTGGCTGACACTACCCATCCCTGGACACCAAATAAACTAAAGAGAGTTAATAAACTGAAAAATTGCACCAACCATGGCCTTGTTTGCATTGCTAAGATATCAAACAATGGAAAATATGGAGAAGTAATCCACTATAAGAATATAATCTTCCCTGTGCATTTTGAGTAGGACTGTAGCTACTTTTGTCCAAGGGGTAGATGGAACATTGTGTAAATATGAAAGCTGTCTCTCTGGGGTCGATATGTTTGGCATGCCTCACATGCCTTCAAATGTTGTTACATGTTCTGATTCATTCCTAGTCAGAACTCAAACACATGTGCTAACTGTCTTCTACGTTCAATACCCATACGTATGACATCTTAGCATCATGTCTCTGGTATTAGGGCTTATTTGCCCTTCATATTGACTTGTTGTGATGTACCAGGTTCATCTCTTTATGGCCGAAATGAACAAATCTTCTCAAATATTTCATTAATTTTGTCTCATCTTCAGGCTAGATAATGATGTTTTGCAATTTTTGCAGTTGTTCATCTTTTATCTCAGTACATGTGACAGCAATAAATTAAACTCAAACTCAAAAACTGCTAATTGTATCTATTCACACTGGCCAAAGAAAAACAGATGAACCTTGAGAAAGTCATCATCTTTAAAGTGTTCAGTATCCATATGTGGATCAAGTGGAATTGTCCTGGTTTATCTTTGGGAAGGGTGGTGTGTCAAATGTAATTATCATTGTACCTGGCTTTGTTTTGCCTTTCTGGGGTATTGTGCATGTCACAAAACTTAAAGATTTTAGAACAGTGCACAAAAATCCTCAATTTGCCTGTCTCTTAGACCCAGGTTGAAAGAAATTGTCGATCAGATTCCTGTGCTTAGCAAGAATTGCTATTTATAATAAGTAAATAGATTTTGTCTTCAGTTAAACAATTATGAACTGTTGACATAAAATTCTATTAGTTAAAATTCTAACCCCTTCTAAATTCCCCCTCCACATACACATGCGAATGGACACAGATAGGAAAGAAACATGGATATTAAAGGTGGAGAGAAAGACTAGGAAGACAGTTCAATTATCCTTCTTCTCAGAGTCTGCTGAAATGGTTTGTCAGGATGTGCTGCTCCTTGATTCTTCTTCTCCAAAAACTTTCACTTACTTGCAGAAGGTAGAGGGTAGCCTGTTCACACTTATGTCTCTAGCTTTCTTGCAAAGAGCCACAGTTTACAGCAACTGGAAAAGGGGAAATAAACTGGCTGTCTACAGCTTTGAGAGGCATTTTACTGCAGAGAAAAGATATAGCACCTATCTTTGCAGTGTTCCCATTAATTCTCCCAAATGTTTACATTTCCAAGTTATCCATTTACCTGGGAGCCAATCAATCATTTATTTTTTTGACAGGCTGAAGACCTATGTCATCAACAACTTGTCACTAGTCAATGGACTAATCAGCTTCTTATTCAATTTGTATACGTCCCTTGGCTGCAGCCTATCTACAAGCCAAGGTTCCAGGACTACCTGATCAATCAGCTGTGTTAACAGTACTCACAACAGTGTGTAGTTATAAGGTTCCTTGCTGCTAAAAAATGCAAGATCTAATGATAAGCGTGGAATCAATATTGATAGTTGGAAAAACTCATCTGGTTCACTAATGTCCTTTTGTAAAGATAATTGCCATCCTTACCTGATCTGGCCTACGTGTGACTCCAGGATCCACAGCAATGTGATTGACTCTTATCTGCCATGTAGACAATAAGGGATGAGCAATAAATCCTGGCTAGCCAGCGATGCCCCCACCTAATGAATGTATTTATAAAAAGGTAATTGTTGTTGGCATCCATTAGTGACTTATACATTTTCAAGTATTACATCATTTAGTCATTTTCTTGACTAAAAGATCCTTCCTAAAGGTTTGAATTGGTGTAGAGGTGATGACAAAGGGCCCTATGACATATCCTTTTTGCAAAAGTCACACTCATGCCCTCTGCAGCATTTACTGGGAAACTGGTCAATGCACTCTTGAGGTTGCTACATGTTGGAGTCTATTAATTGTTATCTTGTGCTGGTCTTCAAGAACCTTTTGGAACCTATCTGATGAAAAGGCCAGGCATGTTAATTCTGCAAAGCTCCTCTTGGTAATTTCAAGCAAAACTTTTAGAGCTCTCCTCGGGATCATCCATCACTAGACCTGTAAAATAGAACTCCATTTTTATTCAGACAATTGTAATGCAGAAAGGGTGTCACTGGATACAACCCAATCTGTAAGATGGTTTTTGCTATTGTATTTCCACTTTAATAATGTTGAATCTGCCACATTAAAGCATGTTGCTCTGGTTTTATATCAACGTAAGTTTGAAAATTTCCCTTTCCTTAATGTGAAAGACTTTGTAGCAGTTGGTATAAGAAACTGTTACTAATTTATTCAACTTTAGGAACAGAGCATTCTAGTCCTCATAGCTTTTTGTACTGCAATGCACTAGCGTGCACCGCCACATTTTTATTTTCTTACTTTAAACAATACAGTCTTAAAAATTGCTTTTATCTTGTCAAAACTCACATTTAAACAAAAATAAATGTGTTCTGTTTTCTTAATGGTTAATGCCCTATCTACAGAACTGAACAGCTTTCTCTACTTGGAGAAAATGTTGCTTAAGCTTGAGGAACTGTTCCATTAACTCTTCAAATCTGTCATCCAGTTGGTCTTCAAATGATGCCAGTTGTCTGGAAAACCATGTGAAGTATTTTATCGGTGGTCACCATGGTGCAAGTTTGCCTCCAAAGGGGCGTTTTACTTGATGGGGTAATGCTTCTGTTATCCACCATAAAATAAGAAACTGGGTGTGGATATCGTAATATTGATGAACTCAGCTTACATTTATTACAACTAGTTAGTGCATAAAAACATTACATTCCTCAAACATGTGTGTATGGGTTAGTATTAAGCTATTGTTACAGTGGGGGAGCATGCTTCCAATAGAGTATCATGTTTCAGACGATGTGAGGTGAGATGGAGTATGAAATCTTTATGCCCTCAGGTCATATGCTGTGATTCAGTGATAATCTCATGAGCCTATCTCTTAAATGTACACTGACTGTGAGACATAATACATGGTTACCAGTGACGAGGACAATAAGCTATTCAAGAGGACATAGGCAGGAATATATAAAGCGCTAGTTATTTAACTTTTCAGTCTGTTCTGCCATTCAATTATATCATGGCTTATCATTATTTTAACTCCATTTACCTTCCTTCCTTCCATAACTCTTAGTACTCTTGCCTAGTAAATCTGAATTTCAACATCAATTGACCAAACCTCAACAGCATTTTGGGAAGGAGATTTATACTTTAGGTTAGTCATTTAGGCTGACAGCTGTATGATCAAATGCAGAGAAATACAAACTTGTATATAATGGGGAGGAATAAGGAGAATACATGCATTGCAAAGATTTTGATGTTAATATACATGGGCATTTAGGAGAAATTTTACTTCTATCCAAAATAGTCATGATATCACAGGTGGGGCCCTTGTTTAATGACCAAAGTGAGCATAGGAAGGAGTTAAACTATCTTTTAGGTACAAGCCTCATTTGAATGCTGGTGAAGAGCTGGGACACAAAATATATGGACAATTCAAGGACTAACAATTTCTAACTGAAAATTGCAAACAAGGTCTGACAATAAGTGTAACCTACAACTTGATGTATTCATACACTGCATACCAATGCTATTAAAACTGCTCACCTGTTTACAGCCCTGCCCGAGAGTGGTATGAGTATTAATGCAGCAGACAACATGCCTGCAATAACTCTGCAGACGCCAGTAACCCGTCATTAAGTCATCCTTCATTTGTACGCAAACATTCCTTGACCATAATATTGCCTCATACAGAGTCAGGGACCAGAGAATCAGTATCTCTGACACTCATCCTTTTTTATATGTCAGCCAGGGCTGCCTGATTGGACCAGATTAACAGGCCCAATCAGGGAACTCATATTCTATGAGTTTGCTGACCTTGTTACAATCGTTTCAAAACCTGCATCTCATTTTTCAAATGAGAAGAGAAATGAATGATGGTAGTTGAAAGACAGTCCCAGAAATATTTTAAAGAGGGATGAAAAGTTATCTAAGCTGTTTAATAAATGGTCAGTTGAATAAAAAAAACTAATGAGTTAATATTAAATCTGCCAAATTTAAGACCATAGTTCTAGTTTGGGCGATGTACTTAAGGGAGAATGTTTTGACCATTGACAGATTTGCAGAAGAAGTTTGCTGAAATGACAACTATAATAATAAGCTTTAGTTGTAGAGAATGATTAAAGAAACCAGGAAATGGTTCATTAGAACAGTGCTGAAAATGACAAAATCTGCTAAACGTATTCAAACTTATGAACCGGTTTAACAAGCAAAAAAAAAATCACATTGGTCTGAGGAACCATGAAGTGCCTTTAGACTTAAAATCCTTAATAAATGGGTTATAGTAGAGGACAGAAAATATCTGCTACCAAGAATAGCTAAAGCATTTTCCCAACCAGAAACAGTGACTGAAGCAGAATCCTGTTAACTTTTAAAATGAAAATGATTTAATATTTGAAAGATAAACATTAAATTATGTGTGGTGAGGGCAGGAGAATAGGATTAAGTGGATAGTTTGTTCAGCTTTTGTGATTTAAAATTCTAATTGCAATCTCTGAATTTACAACAGTTTATACCATGAGGCCAGGCTTTGACAACTAGTTTAATGACTTGTTGCTAAAAATTTGATTTATGCTTAAACATGCTCACTGATTGACATGAAAATGGCTTTCCCTGCAATACTTTTATACTGCCATTAGGATATATTTATCATATGCTGTAATCTGTTATTAATAATGACTTGCATTTATCAAGTTCTGTAATGTGCAATAGCAGAGTACTTCACATATAAACAAAGAAAATAAATGCTGTATGAAAAATTGTGACGAATGTTTAAACAGTTGTATTTCAAGGACCTTGGAGGAGGAGAGAGAAGTGGAAAGATTTAGAGGGGACTTTCCAAAGACTAGGATGTAAATGGTTGAAATAATATTATCAATTATGTGCTGAAGTGAAGGGAGAAGGGTTAGGCAGAAAAGTGAAAGGAACAGAGAGAGATCAGGAAGGGAGTTTGTAAATCAGCAGCAGGCTAAACTGGTTAGGAAAGGAAGGAAAAGTTTGTGCGAAGATTTGTAGCTCAGGTGCTCGTTGTTGTGGTTCTGTTCGCCGAGCTGGAAGTTTTTGTTGCAAACGTTTCGTCCCCTGGCTAGGCGACATCATCAGTTCTTGGGAGCCTACTGCGAAGCGCTTCTTTGATGCACAAAACATTATATAGGACAAACAGGAAGACAGCTAACAATCCGCATACATGAACATCAACTAGCCACGAAACAACACGACCAGCTATCATTAGTAGCCAAACACGCAGACAACAAGCAACATGAATTCGACTGGGACAACACTACTATCATAGGGCAAGCAGAGAACAGCCAGGGAATTCCTAGAGGCATGGCATTCATCCACAAACTCCATCAACAAACACATCAACCTGGACCCAATATACCAACCACTACAGCGGACAGCTGAAACTGACAACCGGAAGCGGCAGGGACAGACCACTATAAACACCGGAGGAAACATCAAAGAAGCGCTTCGCAGGAGGCTCCCAAGCACTGATGATGTCGCCTAGCCAGGGGACAAAACGTTTGCAGCAAAAACTTCCAGCTCAGAGAACAGAACCACAACAAAGGAAGGAAAGTTTTACACATGGGAAAAAAATGTATTAAGCCATTATTTTGAAAATTTTTATCTGGAAAGCATCTTGCATTGAAAATTATCTTCATCAATAAAGTAAATACATATTTTTGAAAATGTGCGAATAGGTTAATTAAATATTTTTAGACTTTTGAACAAGCTCACCAAAGTGCAAGTTAAGGTTGATGCAAAAATGTTAAATAAGGTAACGTGGAATCATCTAAAGTGTTATACACACATGCAATATATGTACAAAGTTAAAAATCACACAACACCAGGTTATAGTCCAACAGTTTTAATTGGAAGCACACTAGCTTTCGGAGTGTCGTTCCTTCATCACATGGTTGTCACAACCAGCTGATGAAGGAGCGCCGCCCCAAAAGCTACTAAGCTTCCAATTAAACCTGTTGGACTATAACCTAGTGTTGTGTGATTTTTAACTTTGTACACCCCAGTCCAACACTGGCATCTCTAAATCAACCAATGTATATAGTTTTATTAAAACATGCCCTGTCCAAGTTATTCTTACGACTTGTGTCATGATTTTTTTAAGCCTTGGGTATTCCCAAGTAAAATTATTGAATATGTATCAACACTTTTATTTAATTAGAGAATCCTATCTTCCTATCATAACATTGTTGGAAGTCTTCTATCACTTGACAGTATTGCCAGAAGTCAAGTTACCTGACTGGCAACGCAGGACTGGATCATTTGCACACCAAGCATTTTAAAATCATGATTCTGCCTCTAAAACAAATGACATTAGTTCCTAGCAGAGGTATGATTCAGTCAGTCTAGAAGAGTAGTTAGAATATTCCATTCACCACAGCTGTTTTTTTTTGTTTGAGAAACTTAGTTATCTTTAATTTAGCAAGCATTCAATTGTTATTGCTTAATTAAATCTAATTGAATAGTCACATTGAGCAAGAAATCCAGAACAAATATGGAAAATACTAAGTATTGTAATTTCAGATGTGATTGTTAATTAGGTTATTAACCAATGCAAAACAACTCCCAATCCTCTTTGAATCTTTATTCTCTCCCAACAAAATATTCCTGAGCTATTAAACATGGAAGGCACTTTTCACAGTCATTACTGCTTTGCTAAGTTTTGTGTAATTTTAAAAAGATAGTATGGAACACCATGCAAGTTAGTGTCCAATCATCAGTTTACTAAAGGAGTAGGGTGTTAAATTTGACGGGGTTTTATTATTGACAGGATTGAGATGCACGATTAACCTGCGCCCATTCAATTTTAGGCAGACAACATTGCCAACTTTGTACTGCCACTTCCTTTGAATGATTGTTAATTCAACAAATTCAAGATCCAACAAAACTGAGAAAATCATTGACTGCACACTCAATGTTAAATGAGTATCTCATGCAAATTAAAGGCAGTCTGCACCTCTTAAAGAGGAGGTGCATTTGGTCGGAGCATGTTCTGACAGTTGTACAGAAAATCTGATCTGGGCTAGAGAGAAGGTTGGTGTATCATGGGAGGATGTGGGCTCCAATGCTTTCAGAGCCAGAAGTAGCAAGTTTGAAAGCCTTGGTGGAGAAGGTGGAAAGAGGAGAGATGAACCATTTAGGACACCGGAAGGAAACCTTCCAATGACACACTCTAAAGTATGTCAAAACAACCATGATGATCAATGACAAGAACCTGGACTCAAGGACGTGGAATCACTTCATAGGAGTGGGCAATGTCTAAGAATGCATCTTCAATTACATGCTGTCACCTTCAGAATTTACAATTCTTCCAAGTGCCTATAGTCCATGAGATCCTACTCCTGTATCTTAAATTGCCCCTTTCATTGTAATTATTTCCTTAGTCAGCAAGTCCAATGAACTCCATTCCCAGACCTGAGTTTCCCATTTTCTCCAGGATTCTGTGGACAGCCCCCTATTGGGCCAACCCCCTCCTCCTCACAACCATTGGACAGTCACAACTAAGCATGACCCAGTCCACAGGTTGATTCTCACAATACAATGCTTTTGAACTCAAACATAAAGCTAGGGTAACAACTGTTTTTAGAACCTCTTAAAGTAGGCTATTAAAGAGACAGAACTCTGCAACCTCTCAGTCTTTTAATCAATGAAAAAAAATAGAATTTTTCATTGTCATCAGCTTAGGATAATTAATCCTTCTCCCCATGTATATTAATTGTTAAAAATTTTCACACTTTAATAACAACTACTTGAAATCAAAACACAAAACCCAACAGCAGGAGTTAAAGAGTTTTTAAATGACAGAGACTAGCTTACAGACATATAAAAAAATCAAAGAGACATAGGAATTATCCCTCAATAAAATAGACCATGAGAAACAGGAACATGAGTAAGCCATTCAGCTCCTCAAGCCTATTCTGCCATTCAACAGGATCAAGGTTGGTCTAACATTCCTCACTTCCACTTTCCTGACCTTTGCCCTGTACCCCTTGACTTCTCTTCCGATCAACAATCTATCTATCTCAGCCTTAAAAATACACAAGGACTCTGCCCCCACAGCTTTCTGTGGCAAGGAATTCCAAAGACTCACCACCCTCTGAGAGAACGAATTCATCTTCAACTCAGTCTTAAATTGGCACCCCTTTATTCTGAGATTGTGCCCTCTGGTCCCATGAGGGGAAGCATCCTCTCAGCATTTTCCCTTTAAGAACCCTATATGTTTCAATAAGATCACCTCTTATTCTTCTAAACTCCATGAGTAGATTCCCAAGCCAGTTAGCCTTTGCTCAATAGACAATTCTTCCATACTAGGGATCATCACAATGAACCTTTCCAGAACTGCATCCATTGAAATGATATCTATACTTAAATAAGGGGAACAAAACTGCTCACAGATGTGGCCTCACTTGTACCTTGAACAGTTGCAGTAAGACTTCTCTACTCTTATTCTCCAATTCTCTATCCGCATCAATATAACACCTTCAACACAATGGGCTCTATCTTATGACTTAACCTTTTGAGAGGTCTTGTCAAACATGCTGACATTCAAGCTTTTCTCTTGCTTTCCATAGAGCATTTTAAACCTACTATGTAACATTCCATCTTCTCCTATCCATTAGCTTTAACTTCACACTTTACTTTTTATCTCTTACTTTCTCTGTGTACACAAAAAAATTACCAGAGCTCTTAATTTATAAGAGTGGAGTCTCAGTTGTGCTTTACCTGACAAAAAACAAATAATCAGTTCTTATGAGCCGAGTAGAATTTATCAAGCAATATTTTACAAATATTCAACAGTAAGTAGTGTTGACAATATGGAAGGCTGAGAATAATTTGGAAGGCACCAACAGAGGTGATGCCTTGCTACTTCTGGCTCTGAAGTGACATTACATTAAACTGCAATTGTGAAGAATGATAACGCAGAAGCAATTGTAAAAGTGCCGCAAAAGACAATTTCAATCTCATATCAAAAAACCAAAGAACTGCGGGAAATCAGAAACAAAAGCAGAAACTGCACGAAAATGCAGCAAGTTTGGTAGCATCTGTGGAGAGAAGGCAGAATTAAACGTTTCAAATAAAGCGTTAATCACATATTGTTCTGACAAGCAGTGCATTGCTGAGGCTTGGGAGGAGAAATGCTCCCCTAGCTTATATGGCTTTTCATTTCATGGTTCATAAAGTTAAAAAGGTAGGCAATCACATTTACTATTTTATTTTAAAAATGTATCCTTAATCACGTTTTTTCCAAATCAAACATTAAAGCTTTCAGAAACAAACACAGTAAATGCTGGAGAGGCTCTGGTTTGGCAGCAGACCTGTGGAGAAAGAAACAAGAAAGGTAAAGAGTCCAAATGACTCCTCTTTGGAACTTCTCTCTCCAGAGATGCTGCCTTTTGAGTTTCTCCTTCATTTTCTGTGTTTGTTTCAGATTTCAAACATCCACATTATCTTGGTTTTAATAAACCTTTCAATCTGCCTTAGCATTAAAAAAATCCTGTAGAATATTTGATTAGTGAATATTATTGATACTAGTGGGCAATTTGCAAGGGAGTTACTAAGAACAATTTGTAGATGGAACCAAAGCAATATTGATAGAAGTGAGAATCATAAATCAAGTGCAAGAGATCAATTTGATAACATTGAAAAATTACCTGCTTGTTTTGACAGCTGAGAATGTATCAACAACATACAAATGTATGGAGAATAAATTTCTGTGCATTAAATTTTTAAAAATTAACAAATCAGAATTACATTTTTAGACTAAACAGTTTGTCAGTTTTTATGTACATTATTGATTTACCAGAATCATGAAATAATTTATTTTGGATAACATTTGATTAAAACCTGAGAAAATTAGTGAAATTAAACAAGCTTACAGAAAATATTATGGACTGAAAAGTCAATGGATCTATCCACTATTAGTCTTTCTGACCCATTTGTCAACTTTATCTGATAGTTCCAATGAACAATCTGCTAGTCTCCAAGCTCTGGCCAAGTAGAAACTCTAGGGTGTTGGCCATTGGTGCCCGGTTGCATGACTCTGGTGCTCTCCAATTGACTTATTTAATAATGTTACTCCACACAGTAGTCATATCAATAACACCAATGGTTTGATATCTCAAGTGGCATCTGTGTAATATAAATCTATGTTTTTTGAGGCAAGAAATGCTGAAAATCATGTTGGTGTGGGTATGACACCAGAGCTACATGGAGCAAGTTGGTCATACTGACTTGACACCAGTGCTGCCATTTTAGAGCTAAAGGCTCCATATATTACTTAATTTCTTAACCACATATAGTAGCAAGATTACCCCTCCAAAACTGTTTAAGGGACCATCAATTTCTCTCAAGTTATTTGCTAATTGATTTCTTCTGGCCGTTGTTGCTATTTTACAAGAGTTTGACACTTTCTAAAGTTGTTTTAAGTTATTAGTGCAAACTGGAAATGGTATGGTTGTTGCTCAAGGACTTTTTTGGGGACTTTCACAAACCAGTTGTACCAAGTGGGGAGGTGCTGGCCAAGTGGTATTATTATCAGATTATTAGACCTGGTTGTGTTCTGGGGACCTGGATTCAAATCCCACCATGGCAGATTGTGAAGTTTGAATTTAATAAAAAATCTGGAATTAAAAGTCTAATGTTGACCATGACACCATTACCAATTGTCAGGAAAAACCTGTCTGGTTCACTGATATCCTTTAGGGAAGGAAACAACTGTCCTTACCCAGTTTGACCTTCATATGATTCCAGACCCACAGTAATGTCATTGACTCATCACAGCCCTCTATGTAATTCGGGATAGACAATAAGTGCTGGCCCAGCCAGTGATGCCCACATCCCATGAATGAATAAAGAAAAAAAAGATTGAACTGATAAGTATTCCCCTTGAGAAAGCAATATAACTTGGAGTTAAGCACCTCATCCTACCGTGAAGAGGAGGATGAGTTGCTGGAAGAGGGAGAAGGAGATGTCTTGGCAGGAAGTCAAATTTGCTCAGAGTTTGCCAGAAACCAATTCTTCGACTTGAACATCAGAAAGGAAGAACATATGAAATAGTCATGGAGTCATTTATGATATAGAAGGAGTACCATCAAGTCCAGCTCTGGATCTATTATGGTGTATCTCTGCGGCACTCTCTCTCTCTTCTGAGGGCTTTTACATCCCACAGTAGGTGTGCTGATCAGAACTAGATGCTATCCTTTATTCGGCACATAAATAGAGCCTTATAAAGGCTTTCAACTTACCCACTTTTGTATTCAATGCCTCGATATATGAAATCCAAGATCGTTTATGTTTTGTAGATCACTTTCTCAATATACCCTGTTACTTCAAAGATGAACAAATAGACTCCAAGTCCATCTATACCTGCACACTATTTTCTCTCTTGTCCCTTTGCCTAAATGCATAACCTCTTGCTTCTGCTATTTGCCTGTCCATTCCATGAGTTTATTTATATCTTGTTGTAGGCAATTCTATATTCTTCTCACTGTTTGCCATTCCTTTGAGTTTAGTGTCATTATAACATTTTGAAATTGTACTCCTGCATTCCAAGATTCAAGTCATTAGCATGTAGTGAAAAAAATCAATAATCTGAGCACAGACTCATGGGGAATTCCAGTGTCTACTATTCTCCAGCCTGAAGCATAGTCATCTAGTAAAACTTGCTGTGTTCTGTCTTTGAGCCAAAGTTTTGATTTCATTGAACATCGACCCTCCTGTTCTATAAGTTTAGATTATTTTAACCAGAATGTGATGTCAGTTGGCTGATTTATTTTTATGAAAGTTTTAAAAAATCTAGGTCAGACTTTTAAAATCAGGTCTGGAACACTGACCTAATCCTGTATATCTCCAAGAGTAGGTGACTGTGAATCCTTGGAATGTTAATGGGAAATTGTTTATTGTGGTGGTTCATGACACTGAAGGGAGAAAGTGAGGACTGCAGATGCTGGAGATCAGAGTCGAGAGTGTAGTGCTGGAAAAGTACAGCAGGTCAGGCAGCATCCGAGGAACAGGAGAATTGATGGTTCGGGCACAAACCCTTCATCATGACATTGAAACCATTAGGTAGTTTCCAGATCTGATTAATTGAGGATTGATTTGAATTTAGAAATTCCTGAAGTTGAAAGTTTTTGAGGGCAGCAGGGAGAAGAGCTGACTGGGGTCAGAAGCATGTCTTGCTTCTCTCCTAGAAATGAGATTTTTTTGAAGAACAGGACAGGGAAAACACAAAAGTTGAAAAGTGTGGTGCTGGAAAAGCACAGCCAGTCAAGCAGCATCCGAGGAGCAGGAGAATCAATGTTTCGGACATAAGCCCTTCATCAGGCTTGTGGGCTAAGAGAGCTGAGAGATAAATGGGAGGTGGTGGGGCTGGAAGGAAGGTAGCTGAGAATGCAGTAGGTAGATGAAGGTGGGGGTGAAGGTGTTAGGTCGGAGAGGAGGATGGAGCAGATAGGTGGGAAGGAAGATGGACAGGCAGGGCCATTCATGAAGGCAGTGCCGTGTTGGAAAGTTGGAACTGGGATAAGATAGAGGGAGGGTAAATGGAGGAACTGGTGAAATCCATATTGATCCCATGTGGTTGGAGGGTCCCAAAGCGGAAGATGAGGCGTTCTTCCTCCAGGTGTCGGGTGGTTAAGATTTGGCGATGGAGGAGGCCCAGGACCTGTGTGTCCTTGGTGGAGTGGGAAGGGGAGTTAAAGTGTTCAGCCACTGGGCGATGGGTTTTATTAGTGCAGGTGTCCCAGAGATGTTCTCTGAAACGATCTGCAAGTTGGTGTCCTGTATCTCAGATGTAGAGGAGGCCACATTGGGTGCAATGGATACAGTAGATGACGTGTGTGGAGCTGCAGGTAAATTTCTGTCAGTTGTGTAAGGATTCTTTGGTGCCTTGGATGGAGGTGAGGCGGGGGTGTGCGAAGGTTTTGCACTTCTTGTGGTGGCAGGGAAAGGTGCTGTGAGGGGAGCGGGGGTGGTGAGAGCTGGGGGAACTTGGATCTGACAAGGGAGTCGCAGAGGGAATGAGCACTCCAAAATGCAGGTCGTTTGGGGAGGGAAATATATCTCTGGTGGTGTGGTCTGGTTGTAGGTGAAGGAAGTGGTGGAGGATGATGCGATATATCTAGAGGTTGGTGGGGTGGAAGGTGAGGATCGGGACATGCTGTCCTTGTTGCAATTGGAAAGGTGGGGTTTAAGGGCAGAGATGCAGGAAATGGAGAAAATGTGCTGAAGAGCTTTGTCGATTATGTCAGAGGGGAAATTGCGGTATTTGAAGAAGGAGGCCATCTGGGATGTTCTATGGTGGAACTGGCCCTCCTGGGAACAGATGAGGCAGAGGCAGAGGAATTGGGAATAAGGGATAGCATTTTTACAGGAAGCAGGCTGGGAGGAGGTATAGTCCAGGTAGATGTGAGAGTTGATGGGTTTGTCGTGGATGTCCATGTTGAGTTGGTCACTGGAAATAGAGATGGTGAGGTCCAGGAAGGGGAGGGAGGTTTCTGAGATGGTCCAGGTAAACTTGAAGTCAGATGGAAGGTGTTTCTGAAGATGATGAACTGTTCAATCTCCTCGTGGAAGCATGAGATAGCGCCAATACTGTCATCGCCCGAGTCTCAACCCCTTCCCATTTATCTCTCTACCCCTTTGGCCCACAAGCCTCATGCCTGATGAAGGGCTTATGCCCGATATGTCGCTTCTCCTACTCCTTGGACGTTGCCTGACTGGCTGTACTTCTCCAGCACTACACTCTCTGACTCTGATCTCCAGCATCTGCAGTCTCACTTTCTGGGGAAAACATGAAAGTTCTCTGAACTTTACCTCAGGCTGGGTTATTGAGTATATTCAAGATTCAGCACTGAGATAGACAAATTGCACTTTGCTCTGGTTATTTCTCTCCTAAATGTTGTCCGATGGCATCACTGCTACTTTTCACTTTTGAACCCATATCTACCTCCCTCGTACTTTGAGAACTGGGGAGTGGTTACACATTGGAATATGTCACTATGTGCACCAGTTGATGCAAGTAAAAGATCAAAGTAAAGTTGCCATAGTCCAAAGGGCTGCTTTCTCATCAGAGAGAAAAATTACTGTTGGTGAGTTTTACCTGAGGGTCACCATACTTCAGGTGAGGGATGAGGTTGAGAAGGAGAGTCGTTTGTGGTAACCTCAGCTGGTCAATAGATACATTTAGGAAGAAGCTAGATAAGCATCTGGGTGAAGAAGATTTAGAAGTCCACGCTGACATTGTGGCATGTGGAACACCAGTGTATACCAGTTGGGATGAATATTTGTATGAATGTACATAATAATAATTGTGCATAAATTGTGCAAAAATGGTCTTATATTCAATGACTTTAATTTGACATCTTGGCTCACTGTTTATATCACACCCTTATTTGTGACACAATTTTCTGGGACTTCCATGCCCTAATATTGCTCTAATGTCAATATTGTGTACGGGTCTTCGTAAGCATCATTGTCATGGCTTATCTCTTGTCCAAATCAAGAGAAATGAATAGAGAAAGAGACCACACAAGTAATGAGAAAGAACAAAGAAAACTAACATAGGAAGCAAAATATTGACGGAAGACAATAGTTTAAGAGCATGAAAATGGACAGAAAAAGCAAGAAAAACCAATTTGAACAAGTAGAAAAAGGAAATTGTAGTATAATTACACTCATGCAATACTATGAATGAATTTTAAGATAGATTTGTGACATTTACAAGTATTCTTGACTGTAAAGTGGCGGAACAGCAAATTCCATTTGTTATAATCACAAATAATGAAACTGCTTCCATAGGAAAATGGAGGCATTACCGGATAAAAAAAACGAAGTTGCCTTCTCCTATCCTATCTCTCCACGCTTCGGGCTCTCTGCCTTTATTCCTGATGAAGGGCTTTTGCCCGAAACGTCGATTTTGCTGAAGCTCCTTGATGCTGCCTGAACTGCTGTGCTCTTCCAGCACCATTGATCCAGAATCTGGTTTCCAGCATCTGCAGTCATTGTTTTTACCTTAATGACAGTTGAGTTAGCTTATCATTTCAATCAATCCTAATAGTTGGGCACCAGCAGATCCAGACATTAATGCAGTAAACTTCCACTGGTGGAAAGCTTTGGGAAGCATAGGTCCAAAGTTAACATTCTCCTCTCAAGCCTGTAGCATTTACCACATCATATTTTGAATTAGTAGTATACAATCAACCAAAATTATTTTCTGAATAAAAACTAGGTACCAAAACAGCTTTGTGCTCTGGAAATGATTGCTGGCTGACGTGAACTGGATTATGAATGGGAACATTTGCATGAAAATACTGCCAAGACAGATAAAATATCTTACAAAAACACTTCTAGGAACAATTTCCTGTTTGCTGATTTGAATCTTCACAGCTTCATTCCTCCTCTTCTGGGCTTTCAAGGTTGGGTGTCATGTTAGGACCTAGTAAATTTTGTCCTTAACAAGGTCCGTAAACCTAAATAACAACCCTGAATGGCTGCAGGGAGATTAGTTTGCATCAGTGGCATAACAGCAGCAATTTTATGATGCACAATGAAATTCAATGGGGAGTCTCACAGCAAGGTTGCAATTTGATTCATTTTGTCAAGGCTAATGATGGAGTGGAACAATTGTCCAGCAGTTCATGGGGAATTAAAAAATCATGATGCATCATTTTGACAGACAAATTGCTTAGGATGTTTTTGCCTAACTGATAATGGGAAAGGCCTTTAATTCTGCAATGTGCTTCCACAATTGCTGGACCACTATCTTGAATAAAATTCCAATAAAGTCAGGAAGCATGCAGAACTAGCAACTTGAGCTTTATTCTGACATAACAACAGAACAAATGTAGAGCATACTTCTGCAGTAAGCAGTATGTACTTTTGGTTTTCTCAGTTTTTAATTTTTTTTGATTGAAGTTGTTAAGTTATAGATCGATTTGCATTCCCTACAGTGTTGATACTGTGAGCACGATTTCCAATGCTGCTTCACTGAAACCTACTCTAATTCCTCATTTACATTTCACAAAACCTGATCTGGAATAACTTCCTTCCTATTTGGCTGTGAAGATACTAAGCACATCAGTTCTGAGTATGCATTTCAAGAATTTCTTGCCCCCTTCCTTTGCACTGTTTTTTTCTCATTCCTCGGTCAATTTGAGGATAATTGAAGTCCCCCAATCCCACAACATTATCACTGCTTATTTAAAATAAATGTATGATGTTCTTGTAGATTTTTCTCCTCCATCTCCTTCCCATTATTTAAAAGTCTGTTTTGATAGTTTTATGGTTTTGCACCTTACAATATTGGAGCTTTTCTTTGCTCCTTAAATCTAACCAAATACCTTATTGCCTTTGAGCCTTCTCGTACATCCTCCATTTCCAAGACTTTAGCAGTGTTTTTGGGAACATCACCCTCAATTTTCTCCCATACCTAATTATTCCTCATGAATAAAACTATAAATAAAAATTAAAATCTAAAATAAAAAAGCTAGTCTAATGGTCATGATTTGGAGACGGGGGTTAGACTGGGGTGTACAAAGTTAAAAATCACACAACACCAGATTATACTCCACAGGTTTATTTGGAAGCAGTAGCTTTTGACACCACTTGATGAAGGAGCCGTGCTCCGAAAGCTAGTGCTTCCAAATAAACCTGTTGGATTATAACCTGGTGTTGTGTGATTTTTAACCTAGTCTAATGGTGACCATATAACTATTGTAGTAAACACCCATTTGGTTCACTAACATCCTTTAGGGAAAGAAATCTGTCATCACTACCTAGTCTGGCCTACATGTGACTCCAGACCCACAGCAATATGGCTGACTCTTAACTGCCCTCTGAGCAGTTAGGAGTGGACAATAAATGCTGGCCTAACCAGCGACGCCCATAATCCATTATTAAATAAGAAAGCTACAATAGAGCCAGAAATGTTAAATTTCTATTCCTGCCCTTCCTTTAGCCAGATTTCAATTTTTCCAACGATATCAGATCCTTATATGGCAAAGTATTTGCAGCACAAAAATCTTTGTGACATTCCAGGTACTTGTAAATACAAATTTGCCTCACTCTCCAATTCATTGCTGTCCTCCTGTTTCTGGAGTAGCCTTTTTTTTTAATGTGGCTTCTCTTTCCTAGACCTCGATGCTGCTGTTTGTCCTTTGATACATTATCCTGGTTCCCCTCCCCCTGCCTTAAAATGATAAACTCGACTGCACCAACAAATGTACTTGTATACAATAGCTACATGAAGGATGTCAAATGAAGAAAGACAGGAATTCTGTAATTGAAAACGGTCTGCCAGCTGAGATACTCTGATGTTTTGACACATGGGCATGAATACTCTGGTCAGCTACACCTCACACATTTCAGCTTACAATATTTGTCAGCCACTC
Source organism: Chiloscyllium plagiosum (assembly GCF_037043375.1). Lineage (NCBI taxonomy): Eukaryota > Metazoa > Chordata > Chondrichthyes > Orectolobiformes > Hemiscylliidae > Chiloscyllium > Chiloscyllium plagiosum. The sequence continues at coordinate 98,428,006 of NW_028270144.1, read as the reverse complement.
TCTTTTGTAGAACAGAGCTAGATTTTCAGATAAGTGTTGTTGTGATATTTATTCATATTGCCAGCTCTTCCTGTAGCTGGATGAAATGACAAATTGGAAAATATGTGTAATTCCTTCCATCTAGTGATAAAATCATTAGCATTATCTTTTTCCTGGTATCTATGAACAAGAAAACATAATGGATTTAAAATATGTCACTTATATAACCATTTCTTTCCTTCAACATTGTCTTTACAGTTGCAGCATTTTTGCAGATTACAAATTAGTCTGATTTGTCTCCATGGTAAAATAATTGTCAAAGCTTGTTGCTAAGCAACAGCATCTGCAGCGTGAATCTGCAGGGCTCTGTAATTCAATGATGTCATTCTCCAAGTGATGGGAAGTTGAATGATCTGTGGTCCATGGATTGACTAGTTAACAGAAATGCAACTGGATTAACAAATCAACTGAATTTGCAATTATCTTGTTAATTGGGAAAATAATAGATTTAGGATAACCAACCTTTCCTGACTTTTAAGGGATTGTCCCTTAGTTTCACTGTTTGTGCATCCCTTAATGGATGTGTTTTGACCTTCTTAATTTCCAAGACATCCTGTGAGAGATTGAAACAAATACAGAAATTGCTGGTGAAAGTCAGCAGGTCTGGCAGCATTTAGGAAGAAAGCAGAGTTAACATTTCAAGTCTGGTGAAGTTTCAACAAGGTTGGGGTAGTGTAAGTGAAAGGAGAGATAAACAGATAGGTGAAGATGGAGTCAAGACTAGAGTTGTGCTGGAAAAGCACAGCAGGTCAGGTAGCATCCGAGGAACAGGAAAATCGACATTTCAGGCAGGAGCCCTTCATCAGGACTCTAATCTTGACTCTGATCTCCAGCATCTGCAGTCCTCGCTTTCGCCTAGGTGGAGATGGAGCCTAGAGACAGAGAGCGAGAGAGAGATGTGAACAGGTAGGTAAACAGTGGGAGTATGGCTGGGAGGAGCGCAGAACATGCATAAGTGATAATGAGATCCTAGGGTAGCAGAGAATGGGTAGTCTGTGCTGAAAGCAAACTATGTTTTGTGAAAATAGTCCTGAGATTGGGTGAAAATGTGTTGGCTGTGCTAAAAGTAATCCATATCATTACATGACTGGGTGTGGTGGTGGTGTGGTGGTGGGGGTGTGAAAAGCATAGAAGCATGGATTCAGGCTCTTAAGTATTGACCTCGATGTTTGAGTTCCAGAGGCTGTAGATTCCCCAAGTGGAAAATGAGATGCTGTTCTTCACGATTCTGCTAAAGCTCGATGTAACACTGCAGCAGGCCTGTGACAGAGATGCTGGTATGGGAGGAAGGTGGTGTGTTTAAACAGCAGGCAATCTTTTGGGGTAATCTTTACAGACAGAATGTCAGTGTTCTACAAAACAGTCACCAAGTCAGTGTTTCATCTTCCTACTATAGAGGAGACCACACCAACAGCAAATATAGTAGACTAGATTGAATAAAGTACATGTAAGTCGCTGCTTCACTTGGAAGGTATGTCTGGGGTCTTGGATGTTGAGGAGGGAGGGGGCAAATGGGCAGTTGTGACTCCTTCTGTGATTGCATGGGAAGGTGCCATGGGGGTGTGCGGTGGAGTTAGGAACAGAGGAGGAATGGACCCAGGAGTTCCACAGAGAATGACCCCAGTGAAATGGTGATAAAGCAAGGGAAGAGATTATTTCTAGTCATGATGTTGTCATGAAATGACAAAAGGAAGGAATGAGAAAGTCTATAGCCTTAAAACTTGTCCTTAAACATTTAGACTAAAATGTAATGTTGAATTATAGAACACATTTGCTGCACACTAGAGAATAGACAGGCAGGGAGGGTAAGGCAATTAAGAACTTTTGCCTCAACATCAGTGAATCTGTATAAACAGGACACTGAGTGATAACATTCACAGCTGTTCCTTTGTGAAATTAATAACAGTGTTTGATTCTGACCTCAAAACGAAACTCGGTATCAATTAACTTCTCGCCCGAATTATTATCCTTCACTGGTATCTGTCTAGTTCAGAACATGCAGTGCTTTTGTAACTTTCTGTATAAAGAAAGCCTGTTTGTGACAGTACAGCTTTTGTAAACTTTTGTGTATGGTAGTCTGTTTGTGATAGTACAACAGAGTAGCCTGATAGGGCTCTTGAAGAGCTGATATCCTACTCTCCTGGGTTATTGGAATCCAGTTAGCCTGGCTTAGTATGAGTGTTATGATGTAACAGTGATGCTATTAGTAAATAAAGGGGATGACTAAAATTAAACTATGATTGGGAGTGGCCGGTGTTGGACTGGGGTGTACAAAATTAAAATTAAACTAAACTGTCTGTAAGAGGTTTTTTTATTCCAGACTACCAAAAGTAGGATCTTTGGGATGAACCAAGACAGGCATGCAAGTTGAGCCCACCCTGGACTGTATCAAATCTGTACTTTATCAGTATCCTGTTAGAGGTGACAGAAATGGCAGCTTACAATCCTTTGGATGTGGAGGCTAGTCAGGTGGTAAGTGAGGTGGTAAGTGAGGACCTTACCATTAAGTGCATGACTTATACACTTAATAGTAAGGTCCTCAGGAGTGTTGCTGAACAAAGAGACCTTGGAGTGCAGGTTCATAGTTCCTTGAAAGTGGAGTTGCAGATAGATAGGATAGTGAAGAAGGCGTTTGGTATGCTTTCCTTTGTTGGTCAGAGTATTGAGTACAGGAGTTGGGAGGTCATGTTGCAGCTGTACAGGACATTGGTTAGGCCACTGTTAGAATATTGTGTGCAATTCTGGTCTGCTTCCTATCGGAAAGATTTTTGAAACTTGAAAGGGTTCAGAAAAGATTTACAAGGATGTTATCATTGTTATGGGTGGGAAGAGAACAGGTAGGGCAGAATGGGGGGATGGGTCAAACACGGCTAAGGGTCCCGTCAACCATGGTAGTGGGTATCCTTGGTTGAGGAAAAAGGTGGACATTTCTAAAGCACCCCTGCAGAAGGTTGCATCATCAGAACAGATATGATGGAGATGGAAAAAGTGGGAGAATGGGATGGAGTGTTCACTGGAAGCAGGATGAGAAGATGTATAGTCTACGTCACTGTGGGAGTCACTAGGTTTGTGGTGGACATTGGTGGCCAGTCTATCACCAGAAATGGAAACAGTGATGTCAAGGAATGGAAATGGAGGAATCAGAAATGGATCAGTGAAGTTGAGATCAGGGTGGAAATTGGAAGTGGAATTGATACATTTTTCAAATTCAGAACAAGCGAGGAGGCAGCACTGATGATGTCATCAATGTTCAGATGAACGTGTTGTGGGAGTGGGTTAGAGTAGGACTGGAAAAAGGAATGTTCCACAGCCCCCCCCCCCGAAGAGAGAGACAGGCATAAGTAGGGCCCATCTGGGTACCTTTGATTTAAAGAAAGTGAGAGGAGTTAAATGAGAAGTTGTTCAAATAAGGACCAACTCAGCCAGGCGGAGGAAGGTTATGGTGGATGGGGACGGTTCAGGCCTTCTTTCCAGAAAGAAGTGGAGAGTCCTGAGACCATTTTGATGGGGGATGGATTGCCAGGACCAGTATCAGGAATACCGAATGGCGGTGTCGATTTGGTGAACTTGCAACGAAGGACCACTTGCATGCCAATCAACAGTAGTCAGTAGACCAGGAGAACTATCACCCAACCAGTGGATCAATATTAAGATCTGCAGTCCTGCCATAACCAGTCATGAATTGAGGTGGACAATTAAAAAAACAAATAGCTGGTGAGGGTCCACAGATATCCTTATCCTCAGTGATGGAGGAGCCCAGCACATTAACGTGAAAGATAAGGCTGAAATATTTGTATCCATCTTCAGCCAAAATTGCAAATGGGTGGCACATCTCTGTGAGCTACTGAGATTCCCAGCATCATTGATGCCAGACTTCAACCAATTTGATTCACTCTGTGTGAAATCAAGAAATGAATGAAAACATCAGATACTGCAAAGACTGTAGGCCCTGACAAGATTCTGCCAATAGTACTGAAGACGTGCTCAAGAACTATTTGCACTTCTGGCCAATTTGTTTCAGCCCAGCTGTAACAATGCAGAAAATTGCCTGGTGTGTCATGTGCAAGAAAAGCAAGATAAATCCAACTGAGCCAATAACTATCCTATCAGTCTAATTTTGATCGCCAGCAAAATCATGGCAGTGGTTGAAGACAGGCCTATAAAGCACACTTACTTAGTAATAACATGCTCATTGATGGTTAGCTTGGATTTTACAGGGCCACTTCTTCTTACCTCATTACAGCCTTGATCCAAACATGGTCAAAAGAGCAAAACTCCAGAGGTGAGGTAACAGTGACTTATCTTGATGGCAAGGTAGTATTTAGGTTGCCTCAGCAAAATAATTAATGGGAACTGGGGAAAAACTGTCTGGTTGGAGTCATTCCTGGAATAAAATTAAGATGATTGTGGTTTTTGGAGATCAGTCATCTTGCCCCAGGACAACTCTACAGGGGTTTCTCTGGATAATGCCCTATAGGCCCAACCATCTTCAACTACAAAAACAGAAATTGTTGGAAAAGCTTCAGTAGGTCTGACAGACCTGTGAAGAAAAGTCAGATAAGGTTTTGGCTCTGGTAATTCGTCATCAGAACTTCAGCTGCTTCATCAACAACCTTCCCTCCATCATAAGGTCAGAAATGAGGATATATACTGGAGAATGCAATGTTTAATAGTATTCATGATATCTCAGATACTGAAGCAGTTACATCCATATGCAGAAAGACATTGACAATATCCAGGCTTGATCTAATGTAGGCAAAAGTGAGAACTGCAGATGCACATTGATCAAATGTGTGGCAAATGATCTGTTAGTTGTTCAGTGCCAAACAATGACCATCTCCAACAGGACAGAATCTGACCATCATCCCTGGAAGGTCAATGATATGGCTATTGCTGAATCCCCCCACTGTGAACATCCTGAAAGATGCCATTAACGAGAAACTGAACTTGATAAACTATATAAATACTATGCCTACAACTGCAGGTCAGATACCTGCTATACCAAGGCATTGCCTGCCCACCATTGACAAGGCACAGGTAGGGAGTGTGATGGAGTATTCCCTAGTTGCCTGAATGAGTACAGCACTAACAACACTCAAGAAGCTTAACACCATGCATAAAACACAGGAGCAGAAATAATCTATTTATCCCAATAAGTCAGCTCTTCTATTCAATGAGATCATGATAGTCATCAACTCCACTTGCCTGCCTTTTCCCTATAATCTTTGTTTCCCCAACTAATTACAATCCTTGAATATACATAAAAACTCAGCCTTGATAGCTCTCTGTAGTAAAGATTTCCACATCCTGACTACCTTCTGAGGGAAGAAATTTCTCTACATCTCTGTCCTAACTGGGTGACCTCTTACTCTGAGATTATGCCCTCTGGTCCTAGTCTCTCCCACAAAGAGAAACAACTTCTCTTCATCTACCCTGTTAAGTCCCGAGAATCTAGGACAAAGGAGCCCACTTGCCTCGCCTCTCATCCACCACCTTCAACATTCAATCCTTTCACTACCAATGCACAATAACAGCAGTGTGCAGTCTATATGATGCATTGCACGACTCATCAAGGAAAAAATGAGGACTGCAAATGCTGGAGATCAGAGTTGAAAAGTGTGATGCTGGAAAAGCACAGCCATCAGGCAGCATCCGAGGAGTAAGAGAATCATCTTTTCGAGCATAAGCTCTTCATCAGGAATGAGGGCTCGTAACTCACCAAGGCTCTTCTAACAATACTTTCCAAACTCATGACTTCTACGGCTGAAAAATACTTTTGTAACAGTAGTAGAACACTGGCAAGATCCCCTTCAAGACACACATCATCTTGACTTGGTACTATATTGCTGATTATTCATTGTCACTGGGTAAAATTCCTACAACTCCCTTCCTAAGAACACTATGGGTATTACAACACACCAAAGACTGCAGCAGGTTAAGAGAGCAGCTCACCATTACCTTCTCCAGGGCAGTCAGAAATGGGCAATAAATGTTGGCTGAGGAACCAGTGCTGACATCCCATGAATGAAAACAAAACGTAAAAAGACATCCTAACTTATATAAATAAGAGTTTAACACATGCTTCAGATTCACCTGTAAATGTTGGTTTATAATGAGTCGAGCAGAATCTGGGCTTGCTCAATTCCAGATCCTTATTGCTCTTTGCAGCCATTGATAAAAGACAAGTTTAATTTATTTTAGTTTAGATATCCTTCTAAGCCTTGAAGCAATTAGGAGCTGAAGTGCCCACACAACCCAAAGCAATTGCAACTAATCATTCCTGGAACTTGTATTTGGCAAAGTAAATAGTTGGTCATTTATTCTTAATAAAGGGTGAGCTGATTATGGAGGTGCAAGATGTTTGTCCAAACACTAATAGTGTGACTTCAACATCAGCTTCAGGTTGGACTTGTGTCTACTGGTTGGTGCTTGTGCAGTTTCCATGCCTTTGATTTTGGGAACAGAATGATGTTGGTGAAGATACCTAATTTTGATCAGGTCAATTGATTAGTTAAGACTCTTTGGGAATCTGATGATCACCTATTGTTATGAATTGCATAGAGTACTCATGAAGTGGAAGGCAGGAAGCTAGAATTTGTTTGTTTAACTGATAGGACAGAGAGCATGGTCCCTTTAAGAGATAAAGTGCTTTTCAAAGCTTGGAGATTAAAAAAATGTCTGCAAGCAGCTGTACGTGCACAGACAATTTTAAAATGGAAGCATGTAACAATTGGCTGTGTGACTGAAAAACCTTAGTTTGTTTAATTCTTTTGGTAACTAGCTTGAATCCAGCTGATTAATTTAATCCAAGCCCTTAGATACTGAAAACCTATCTCACTTAAACTTGATGGTTTTGACTATTGGGAACCAATCTGATTGTAAAGAAATTAATCGGTCATAAAGAAATTAAATTATAAAAGATGCAGGCATTTTGAAAATTGAGCCAACAGCAAACTGCCATCTGAAGAGAGAGCAAACCTGCCATCTGAGAAATAAATACTGGGCTCTCACAAGAAATCTTCATGTTCTCTTAAAGAAAAAGGACCATCTATCTATTACATGTACCACGGCACTTTTAGGTACTATTCTAGAGGAAAGAAATTACAGCAAAAACATAGGAAAAGGCATTTCAGATAGAGGGAGATGACGGAAGAAGATTCTGAAACTTTTGGGATACAATCTGTGTGAACTTTGACAGACTGAGTTTTAATTTATTGTTTTCTTATTTTTGGATTTATATAAGTGGGACCTGTGTTATTGGAACAGCATTCTATTAGAATCTTGTTTTTGGGAATTGGTAGTTAGGGAGGGATTGATCGGTTTGTTAGTAATTCTGTTAATTTGTTCACTGTTGGAGTTAGATAAGTAAATTGTTACTTCTTAATTATAGAGTGGGTAAAAGGATTCCATTTTATTTAACCACTCCTTTACAATAGATTGAGGATACCTTTCACACTACATTTATCAGATTACGAGGCAAGGTGAGCTTCTCTGTGTGTTTGGGTTTTAATTATCAGAGGGGTGTCAATCTCCCCTTCGTAACACTATATATGTTAAGCATTCACAGAGGGACTTTCAGATTGGAAGTAAGCATTGGATTATTGTTTTTAAATTTGAATATTTAATTGTTGCACCGTTGAATTACAATTGAATTTAATGTCATGAATTTTTTCATCAAATGGGCAGGACAAGTGACTGAGGTGTCAGTGGGGGAGCACTTTGGGGCCAGCGACCATAATTCTATCAATTTTAAAATAGTGATGGAAAAGGATAGACCAAATCTAAAAGTTTGAGGAAGGCCAATTTTGACGGTATTAGGCAAGAACTTTCAAAAGCTGACTGGGGACAGATGTTTGCAGGTAAAGGGATGGCTGGTAAATGGGAAGCCTTCAGAAATGGGATAACGAGAGTCCAAAGACAGTGTATTTCTGTCAGGGTGAAAGGAAAGGCTGATAGGTGTAGGAAATGCTGGATAACTAGAGAAATTGAGGCTTTGGTTAAGAAATAAAGGAACCACATATCAGGTATAGACGGCAGAGATGGAGTGAATCTTTAGAGTATAAAGGCAGGAGTATACTTAAGAGGGAAATCAGGAGGGCAAAAAGAGGATATGAGATAGCTTTGTCAAATAGGGTTAAGTAGAATCCAAAGGAATTTTATAAATATGTTAAGGACAAGAGGGTAACTAGGGATAGAATAAGATCAGCAAGGCAGCCTATGTGTGCAATTGCAGGAGATGGGGAAAGATGCTAAACAAATATTTTCCCATTAGTGTTAACTGTGGAGAAGGACACGGAAGATGTAAAATGTGGGGAAATAGATGGTGAAAAATCTCCATATTACTAGGAGGAGGTGCTGGATGTCTTGAAATACATAAAGGTGGATAAATCGCAGGGCCTGATCAGGTGTACCCTAGGACTCTGTGGGAAGATAGGGGAGTGATTGCTGGGCCCGTTGCTGAGATATTTGTATCATTGATAGTCACAGGTGAGGTGCTGAAGACCGGAGGTTTGCTAACATGATGCCACTATTTAAGAAAGATGGTAAGGAAAAGCCAGGGAACTATAGACAGGTGAGCCTAACATCGATGGTGGGCAAGCTTTTGGACGGAATCCTGAGGGACAGGATTTACATGTATTTGGTAAGGCAAGGACTGATCAGGGATGGTCAGCATGGCTTTGTGCATGGGAAATCATGTCTCACGACCTTGATTGAGTTTTTTGAAGAAGTAATGAAGAGGATTGATGAGGGCAGAGAGATGGATGTGATCTGTATGAACTTTAGTAAGGTGTTCAACAAGGTACCTAATGGGTGATTGGTTAGCAAGGTGAGATCTCATGGAATTCAGGGAGAACTAATCATTTGGATACAGAACTGGCTTGAAGGTTGAAGACAGAGGGTGGTAGTGGATTGTTGCTTTTCAGACTGGAGGCCTGTGACCAGTGGTGTATCATCAGGAATCGGTGCTGGGTCCATTGCTTTTCATCATTTATATAAATGATTTGGATATGAATATTGGAGGTATAGTTAGTACGTTTGCAGATGACACCAAAATTGGAGGTGTAGTGGACAGCAAAGAAGGTTACCTCAGAGTACAAAGGGATCTTGATCAGATGGGCCAATGGGCTGAGAAGTGGCAGATGGAGTTTAATTTAGAGAAATGCGAGGTGCTACATTTTGGAAAAGCAAATCAGAGCAGAACTTATTCACTTAATGGCAATGTCCTAGGGAGTGTTGCTCAACAAGCATACCTTCGAGTGCAGGTTCATAGCCCTTGAACGTGGAGTCGTAGGCAGGCAGCATAGTGAAGAAGGCATTGGTATGTTTTCTTTTCTTGGTCAGAGCACTGTGTACAGGAGTTGGGAGGTCATGTTGCGGCTGTACAGGACATTGGTTAGGCTACTGTTGGAATATTACTTGCAATTCTGCTCTCTTTCCTATCGGAAAGGTGTTGTGAAACTTGAAAGGGTTCAGAAAAGATTTACAAGGGTGTTGCCAGGTTTGGAGGATTTGAGCTATACGGAGAGGCTGAATAGACTGGGGCTGTTTTCCCTGGAGTGTCGGAGGCTGAGGGGTGACCTTATAGAGATTTACAAAATCATGAGGGGCATGGTTAGGAAAAATAGACATTTTCCCTGGGTTGGGGGAGTCCAGAACTAGAGGGCATACGTTCAGAGTGAGAGTCGAAAGATTTAAAAGGGACCTCAGGGGCAACTTTTTCACGCAGAGGGTGGTGCGTGTATGGAATGAGCTGCCAGAGGAAATGGTACAATTACAACATTTAAAAGTTATCTGGATGGGTATATGAATAGGGAGGGTTTAGTGGGATATGGGTCAAGTGCTGGCAAATGGACTAGATTAGGTTAGGATAACTGGTTGGCATTCATGAGTTGGACTGAAGAGCTTGTTTCTGTGCTGCACGTCTGTATGACTCTAAATAAACACATCTAATAATTCAACATGGAGATATGTATTTTTTATGTGATTAAAAAAGGAATATATATGCAAGAAATTGTATGTTTCTTTTGTCAATTTGACAATTGTTCTGCTAGATTTTTCCTGGTTTCTGTACTTTTGAAGGTTTCAACTCGAGCAGGTGTTTGTTCCCACATGCAGTGATCTCCAGGGAACCTTATCAGATTGGTCATTCTCCATGTGTGAGCCTAGATGCTGAAAGTACTTTTTATTTGTGGGGAAGTATTACATCATTTTTCATTCTGTCATCTTCAAGTGAATTGAAGGAAAGCTGAAAGATAAGTTTTCTTATATGGGCTCCCTGGATGAATGCACCTACTTTGGAAAAATCTCTTCTGCTTCTGATCCTCTTATGACTTGAGCATTACCTGGTGGGAAAACTGCAGCCTTTTCCCACTCAACTCAAAAATAAAGTTAATAGTAAACTGCATAGTTAAAGAAGGATCAAACCATTTTCAGTGAGTGCTTTTGTTGCCTGCTTGGAGGGCAGGTTGAAATAGAGGTTGGGGTCAGTGATGGTCCACTCATGCAATTTCTACTACCTACCTGGCTTCAAATAATTGAAGAGTAAGAATACCCTAATGATATACCAGCCAGAATGCTGAAAAGTTGGAGAGGAGATAAAGCAGCCATTGAAAAGAATTTTCCAAAATCCTTTGCGAAGGGAAATTCTGCTGAAGAAATGGAGGACACCAAATGTTACGGACCTGCTCAAAGAAGGTTTTGGGGTTAAGTGGGAGATTCACTTGCTAATTTATGTTAGTTCTTGTGAATATGTAAAATGAAGTTAAATTACTGAATACTTCAATCGGCATAAATGGATTAGGAACAATCACTAATGGTTTATAATGGTAGCCGGTCTTGCTTGACCAATTTAATTGGATTTTGATTTATTTTGTGCAGATGCTAGACAAAGGGAATGAGTTTTCATAAGGCATTTGGTAGCGTGCCAAATAATAGATATGTAAGGAAAATTCAAGCATCATGTGTTAAAGACCACATGAATGGAGAGCTGTCTACAAGACCAAAACAAGGAAAACATTTTTTCTTAGTGAGGGGGTGCGTGTGTGTGGCAATCTTTAAAGGAGTATGTCTTAAATCGTGAGATGCTTAACAAGATGGAGGATGGAGACATTCAAGTAAAGAAATACACAGAATCAGCAGCATAATGGTAATGTTGCTTGGCTAATAATCTAGAGGCCTGGAATAATGCTGCCGGCACATTCATTCAAATTCCATTCTGATAGTTGGAGGAACTTAAATTCAATTATTTAATAAATCTGGAATTAAAAGTTAGTCTTAGCAATATTGATTATGAAACTACTGGATTGTAGTTTAAAAACAGAAAATGGTTAGTTAATGACCTTCTGGGAGGAAATTTGCACTTTTATCCCGGTCTGACCTGTATATGATTCCAGAAATGTAGTTGATGCTTCACCTCCCTTTAGAAAGTCCTTACATGCCATTGGTCAAACTGCTACAGAAAACTAAAATAACAACAAAATAGGGTAAACTATCTGGTCTGTACCAAGGCACTGAAAGTCGCAAAGGTACATCCTGCTTAGAACATATTAGGCAACTCAGAACATAAGAGCATAAGAAATAGGAGCAGGAGTAGGCCATCTGGCCTGTTGAGCCTCCTCTGCCATTGTATAACATCAGGGCTGATCTTTTCATGGACTCAGCTCCACTTACCCACCTGCCTACCATCACCCTTAATTCCTTTACTGTTCAAAACTCTATTTTTGCCTTAAAACATTCAACTAGGTAGCCTTAACTACTGCATGGGTAGGGAATTACACAGATTCACAGTCCTTTGAATGAAGAAGTTCCTCCTCAACTCAGTCTTAAATCTGCTTCCCCCTTATTTTGAGGCTATGCTCCTAGTTCTACTTTCACCTGCCAATGGAAATAACCTTCCTGCTTCTATCTTACCTATTCCTCATAATTTTATACATTTCTATAAGATATCCCTCATTCTTCTAAATTCCAATGAGTATAGTCCCAGTCTACTCAATCTCTTCTCATAAGCTAACCGTCTCAATTCCGGAATTAACCTAGTGAATCTCCTTTGCACCCCCCTCCAGTGCCAGTACATCCTTTCTGAAGTAAAGAGACCAAAGCTGTGCACAGATATGGTCTCACCAAAACTCTATAAAGCTGCGGCATTACCTCCCTGTTTTTAAACTCCATCCCTCAAGCAATGAAGGACAATACTCCATTTGCCTTCTTAAGTACCTGCTATACCTGCAAACCAGCGTTTCATGCAAAAGGACAACAAGGTCCCTGTGCACAACAACATGCTGCAATTATTCACCATTTAAATAATAGACCATTTTGCTGTTATTCAAACCAAGATGGATGACCTCACATTTACCACCATTGTACTCCATCTGCCAGAGCCTTGCCCACTCACTTAACCTATCTATATGCCTCTGTAGACTTTCAGTGTCTTCTGCACACTTTTCTCTATCACTCATTTGAACGTCATCTGTGAACTTTGATAGACTTGGTCCCCAGCCAATAGTCGCAACACAGTTCTATTTAATCATTATCTGTGAAGCTCATGGCCCAGTATATCCCTCAATTTCTCATCACCATATAGCTAGGGGACTAATACTGGCTCAGTAAAGAGTTTAGGAGAGTCTGTAGTTAGCACCAGCTGTACCTAAAAAATGAGATTCCAACCTGATGAAACTAAAACAACAGAAGCAGTATATGACAGAGATGTCACAATTAATTAATCAGATCGTAGCTCTGCAATCCTGTCACTTCTAGTGATTATGTGTGGTGGACAACTAAACTGTCTTTATGTACATATATACATAACTAAATATACATAACTAGATATGCATATATTTATGTACATAACTAAACTAAATCTTTGGAAGAGACTCCAAAAACATCCCCAGTATTACCGATGTCAGAGCCGAGCTCCTCAGCACAAAGGAAGAAGCTGAAGTATTTGTTTTCAGTCAGAAGTACCAAGCAGATGATCCATCTTGGTTCCCTGAGGTCCACAGCATAGCAAATGCTAGTCTCCAGTCAATTCAATTCACTCAATGTAATGTCAAGATGCCAGTTGAAAGCACTGGATATAGCAAAGTCAACAGACATTGCTGCCTGTAATATTGAAGATGTGCTCCAGAACTAACTAAACTGCTCCAGTTACAACACTGGCATTAGCCTAATAATATGCAAAATTGCTCAGGAATGTCCAATGCATAAAAAATCTAGCAGACTCCAAATCCTACCCATCTACTTCTTAAAAGGAATGTGTCATCACTAGTGCTATCAATAGACTACATAACGATGATTAGTTTCTGTCCTGCCTCCAATCCTTGTTACAGCCTTGGGCAAAACATGGATAAAATAATTGGATTCCAGAGATGAGTTGAGAGGATGATTGCATTTGAGACATCAAGGCAGCGTTTGTCTGGGTGTGGCATCAAGAACCCCTAGAAAAACTAAACTCCATGGGAATTGAGGGTAGAAGATGCAGGCTAATTTTTTCCATTGGTTGAAGCCATAGATAACGCAAAGCAGATGGTTGTAATTGTTGGGGTTCAATCATCCCAGTTCTGAAACATTTCCTCAGGCTAGAGTCAGAGACTTGACCATGTCTAGCTGTTTCTTTAGTAAACTTCCCTCCAATATAAAATTTGGAGTGCAGATGTTAATTGAGTGTTCAATACCGTTTGAAACTGCTCAGACACTGAAACAATTGGTCTGTGTGCAGCAAGACATTAACAACATTCAAACAAGTAACCTTCATGCCAAGTGTATGCCAGGTACTGTACCATCTCCAGCAAGACAGACACTAACCATGTCTCAACATTCAACAGCATTGCCATCATTGAATTCCCCCTTCTATTAACATTCTAGCAGAAACATAACTGGATCAACCATGTAAATACTTTGGATGCAAGAGCAGGAGATGAGAGAGAGTGTCTGGAAATACTGTGGTGAATCACTGTCCTCCTGAATGGTCTGTTCCCCTATCAATAAAGCAACATCAGGAGAATGATGTTGTACTCCTTGCTACTTGTCACCTCTCACAAGGTAACCTGCTAATTGATATCTCTTCCATCGCATTAAAATTCTCTCCTACCATCACTGATCCATTTTGTAACAGTGCATACAATGAACAAAATGCATGACAGTAACTTGCTGAGGAATCTTCAATATACCTTTCAAACGTGACCGCTATCACCTAGAAGGACAAGAGTGGTTGACTTGTGGGAGAAAGTAACTCCCAGTTCCCCTATAAATTATTCACCATATTGACTTCAGACATCGTCAGTCCTTCAGTCTGCTATGGCCAACCTCCTGGAGTTCGCTCCTTAACCCACTGTGGTCGTATTTACACCAGGTGGATTGCAGTGATTCAAGAAACTCACTACCATCTTCTGAAGTGCAGTTAACAATGGACAGTAATCACTTGTTTTGCTGATGATGGTTACATCCCATGACTGAATTTTAAAAGGTTTTTAAAGGTGGCAATGTAAGTGGATGATGTAATTAAAAAGGAAAATATATATATGGTAATGTTGGATACATTAGTAAGGGATGGCTGTTTAGTTTTTACATATTGACATGATTAGATTATTGAGTTTAGTTTTGTGAGCCACAGGATGTATAAGAGACCATGGACAGGGTACCGTGAAGATTTCCTATTTTGATGCCAGGGAGAAAAGCTTTAATTGTGATGACAGACTAAAACTGTAGGCTTTTCAACCAGAACAAAGGAGAATCTAGCAGAAAATGTAAAAACTTTTAAACTAGGTGATAATAATGAAAAATTGCTGAATCAATAATAGAAACAGGAAAACCCAGGCCTATAATATAAAGAAGCACCAAAGCTGAGAAAATATTAATGGGAAGTAAATCAGAAAGAACAAAGAATGTTCACAGCCCAGGAACAGGCCCTTCGGCACTCCAAGCCTGAGTCGATCCAAATCCACTGTCTAACCTTGTCGCCCAGTTCCTAAGCACCCCACCTACTCATGTATCTGTCCAGATGCATCTTAAATGAAGCTACTGTGCCTGCCTCTACTACCTCTGTTGGCAATGCGTTCCAGGCACCTACCACCCTCTGTGTAAAGTACTTGCCATGTGTATTCCCCTTAAACTTTTTACCTCTCACCTTGAAAGCATGACCTCTCGTTATTGAATGCTTCACCCTGGGAAAAAGCTTATCTCTATCTACCCTGTCTATACCCTTCATGATTTTGTACACCTCAATCAGGTCCCCTCTCAATCTCCTTTTTTCTAATGAAAACCATCCTAACCTACTCAACTACTCTTCATAGCTAGTACCTTCCATACCAGGCAACATCCTCGTAAACCTTCTCTGCACCCTCTCAAAAACATCCACATCCGTTTGGTAATGTGGCGACCAGAACTGTACACAGTATTCTAAATGCGGCCGAACCAATGTTTTGTACAATTTTAACATGACTTGGCAGCTCTTATACTCAATACCCCATCCGATGAAGACAAGCATACCATGCGCCTTCTTGACCACTCTATCCACCTGTGCAACAACCTTCAGGGTTCAATGGACCTGAACTCTTAGATCTCTCTGCTCATCAACATTTCCCAAGGCTCTTCCTTTCACTGTATAATTCGCTCTAGAATTAGACTCCCCAAAATGCATCACCTCACATTTGCCTGGATTGAACTCCAAAGGAATGATGAAGTGACTCAACAAAAAAATGGGTTCCAAAAAACTGTAAGATTATGGAAGGAAGGAGTGGTTGAGGGAAGCTTTGAGGTCCTGAGAGATTGTGGGTAAGAATAAAAGATTGTGTGATGAATCTTTATTTCAAAATTAAAAATCACACAACACCAGGTTATAGTCGAAACAAGTTTATTCGAAAACACTAGCTTACGAAGCGCTGCTACTTCATCAGGTAGCAGCTGATGTGATACTTGACCTTGTCCAACCCTGTCCAATAACGGCACCTCCACATTGAGTCTTTATTTCAGAATGGTAACAAAATAGCGTAGAGGAATGCACTTGTGAAGTTGCATTTGGAGCTGAGAAAGTAATGACAACATAATATTATAAAAAATATTGACAGGTTGGTCGATTATGACAATAGGTGTCAAGTGCAATTCAAAGCATAAAATTGTAGTATATATTGTAGAGGAAGAAGAAGGAGAGGAAATGTACACTAATAGTAAAATGTTAAAACATTAGAGGAGTAGACATGAGATTTGCACATCTATAAAAGAGAGGATTGAACTACAAGAAGAGCTAGATTTTAAAAGTACAGACACTAAGTACAAAGGAAAAGAATGTTTGGAAGATCTTTTTCTAAGTCATTGTTCTGACCACAGTTAGAATATTCGAAATTTATCGTCTTCTAATTTATATTTTAAGCTGTCACTGAGTGAGAAGGGACCTGAAGACCTGTATGTGATGGACTGTTGAAGCATGAAACATTTTGTGACAGGCAATGGTTGAGGCAGTGACCATTACATCTTTTCAAAAGTAATTAGATAAATATTTTATGTTTAACAGTCATATAGTTTCAGATGTATCTAGTGAAGATTCATCACAGACACAATGGGACCAATAAGCTTTCGCTGTGTTAGAAATTCGGTGACTTCTGATATTGTAGGTCAGTTGCTATTTTGACAACTGATGTCATATCCAGACTGTGCAAGGTCTTATGTACGTTCCAGTCATTCTCAGTGTGCATAAATAGCATAATGCCAATCTGGTGGGCATCAGCTGCTTTTCCCATATGACTGTAAACCTCTCACACATGGTAGACTGCAATTTTTCATTAAGAACTGCCAAACCTGATCGCAGAATTACTCGCAGAGTTGACCTTCTGTCATACAAGAACAAAATCTGAGGAGCCATACAGTAACATTTATCTTTTCATGTCTTAAGTATTTTTTGTAAGAAAAGGCCAATGTTAGTTTGTGTGCTGAAGTCAACGGCTTTTCTCAACAGCAAAGAACTTACATGCATATAGTTCCTTTAATATAAGTAAAATAATTAAAAATGCTTCACATGATTGTTTCCAAATAAAATTTGACATCAATCTAGATTAGCAAATATTTGGTCGGGCGTTAGGTGTTTGCTTATATCATTAACAATAACTCCTAGGTTACTTCGACTGATCACATTAGGAACCTATGGACACTAAACAACAAATAATTGAGATGAAAGAGACAGGAAAGTTTTCACATAAATCACTAAAGTGAGAATAGAAGCATTTCCACAAGAGTTTGATAAGCAATTATATTTTTAGTATTGATCAAACCTATGTGTACTTTGGGGCTAAAGCATCTAAACGTTGTCACATACAAAACAGTTGCTAAGATGTACGCATTGATAAAAATTCACAGATATCTAAATATTATGTATGTAAGGGTAACAATGGTATCACATAAATATTTAAATGTTCTCTTTATTTACACAACATTTGATTTTCAAAGATTTGAACTGAGTTTTATTGGATTTGACATAGGCTTACGTAGGAGTGGCACAGTGGTTAGCACTGCTGCCTCATAGTGCCAGGGACTTGGGTTTGATTCCAGATTTGGGTGACTGCATGGAGTTTGCACATTCTCCCTGTGTCTGTGTGGGTTTCTGTGAGATGCTCAGGTTTCCTCCTGTAGTCCAAGGATATACATGTTAGATGAATTAGCTATGTTAAAATTGTCCCAGGGCTGAGTAAGCTAGATATATTGGCCATGGTAAATGCAGGCATAGAGTGGGTCTGGGTGGGATGCTCTTTAGAAGGTTAGTGCAGATTGAATAGGCTCTAAATGCACTGTAGGGATTCTATTGAATTTTTTTTAGGGAAGAGGTGAATAGTTTCTCGATAGCAAGGATGGAAAGTTATTGGGTATGCAAGAATGTGGATTTGAGGTTACAATCATAGAGTCATAGAGATTTATAGCACAGAAAAAACACCCTCCAACCCATCATGTTCATACAAATATTCAAATCCCATTTTTGAGCAGGTGGCCAAAAGTCTTGTATGTCTTGACATTGGAAGTACACACCTAAATACTTCTTGAATGTTATGAAGCTTTCTGTCTCCACTACCCTTAGAGGCAGTCAGTTCCCAATTCCCACCACCCTTGATCTTATTGAATGGTGAGACAGGCTCAAGGGGCCTGGTCCTGGTGCTGATTCATCACGATTATGTAGAATTCATAGCTGGCCATTTGATTCAACTGGTCTGAACTCTCACACTCCACACAAATTACCTCCTACATCTAACATACTCTTATATAATAATCTTATAGTAATAACATAAAATCACTAAGAATGTAATAATACTATGATCTCATCTTAACTTACACTGCTCATCCAACTCTAAGCATTTGCTTGTCAGCAAAATTTCAGAAGATTTGCTTGAGAACTCAAAGAGTTTACTTCTTTTCTTGACCATTGAGCAGTGCTATTGAAAGCACTGAAGTTCTGGATTTGGCTCATTGTACCCTTCTTTAGTTGCCAGCTTTCCCAAAATCTCTGGAAACCTAGACAGGAGATGTTGATTTCAAATTACTTCTGAAATATCAGGAAGGAAGGTGCAACTTATAAATTCTAAGTACTGACTGCACAAGATGGGGCTCTTCCAAAACCTGCTGTAGCTTTAACCGAAACAAGCATGTTTGTAGACAAATAAGAATTTGCAAAATGGTGATTGACCCTCCTGCTAATCCTGTCCAGCCAAATTTAGGGATTTGGAAGTAGGCTGTTTAAATTTATATGCCTAAAATTTCATCCATCATGTCAGACTTTCTGGTAACTTTTCAATATTTTTGCACTCCCCAGATTACCTTCCTATCGGAAGGATGTTTTGAAACTTGTAAGGGTTCAGAAGAAATTTACAAGGATGATGCCAAGGTTGGAGGGTTTGAGCTGTAGGGAGAGGCTGAATAAGCTGGGGCTGTTTTCCCAGGAGTGTCGGATGCTCAAGGATGACTTTATAGGGGTTTATAAGATCATGAGGGGCATGGATAGGATAAATAGACAGTATTGTTTCCCTGGGGTGGGGGAGGGCATAGGTTTAGGTTGAGAGGGGAAAGATATAAAAGGGACCTAAGGGGCAACTTTTTCACACAGAGGGTGGTGCTAGAGGAAGTGGTGGAGGCTGGTTCAATGACAGCATTTAAAAGTTATCTGGATGGGTATATGAATAGGAAGGGTTTGGTGGGATATGGGTCAAGTGCAAGCAAATGGGACTAGATTAGGTTAGGATAATTGGTCGGCATGGACAAGTTGGACTGAAGGGTCTGTTTCCATGCCATACATCTCTATGACTCTATGACACTACCTGTGAGTTTATCTTGTAAATCGCTTCATGGTTCTGTCGCTATTCTGGTGTTTCTTATGTCCATGTCATACTTTCTAAATTCCTTGACAATTTCGCTCTTGTTTTTTGTTGTTTTAGTTGATTGCAACATGTTAATTCACAGAAGCTTCC
Organism: Chiloscyllium plagiosum; assembly: GCF_037043375.1. Classification (NCBI taxonomy): domain Eukaryota; kingdom Metazoa; phylum Chordata; class Chondrichthyes; order Orectolobiformes; family Hemiscylliidae; genus Chiloscyllium; species Chiloscyllium plagiosum. The sequence goes on along the minus strand of NW_028270144.1, from coordinate 98,408,531 downwards.
TCTCTTTTGGATGCCTTTCTCTCAGACTTAAAGAACTTAGGTTTTTAAAAGGAACCAATTTAACCAGGATTTCTTGAATTAACAACAGAGTGAATTCAATAGTTACTGAATGCAAAAGAAATTTCTGACACAAGACATGTGCACATAGATTAAAAATAAGAAGTGAGGCCAATATAATTAAAAACTTTGGTAAGCTATCCTAACAAGCTCCAGTGGTGATTGATCACTGCTTCAGCTTCTTACTGTGTGAAAAAGGAATCCTAACCACACAACAAAAATGCAGTTCCCTTTCCCATTTCCCCATCTCTTCTTCCCATTTTACTTAGGATTGGTTGAAATTGCACACAACTATTCAGCTATTTCTTTTATGTATTTTGCAGATTTTCTGGCTGTTCAGTAAACAATAATTAATTGGAGTCTCCTGTGTAGAGTATCGCAACTGGCTTCTGTTCAGAGCAAGTTACTCTATTTCATCACAATATCACTTCACATCCATGAGATAGTGGTTTTCCACTGTTAATGATTATAGCTAAGTCTGTAATGGGCATATATTGTCCCTGGGTTGCTTCTGTCATGAAAAGCATTTTTGCAAGTTGTTTGATTCTCAAGCTGCTACCCAGTTATCTGGCAGAGTGCCTTAAGTCTGACCTTTTCCTTTTGAACTTTTTGGCCTTGTGTCCCAATGAAGAGTCATGTACCAGCCAGTGTATCTCTTAGGCTGACTGGAGCATGCAAGATTTGCCAGCATGTCAAGCTGTAGTCCTCTGGGAAGACCATAGTTACAGTGCTGTATGCAGTCCTACCTTTATAGAGAAGACATTAAAGTAAAGGAGAATGTATTGTATTGACAATGTCTAACACTAATTTACCAGGATGATTCAAGGTTAAGAAACTATTGTGATGAAGCATTGAATGGTAATGAGTGATAAAGTATTGAGAATGTTACCACTCAAACAGTAATGACTAAGAATGGAAAAATAAGGTAATCAAAAGCACTGGTGGGCTTTGATGGTGGCAGAAAATCAGTACTATGTCCAGTTCTGGTTGTCCTGCTCTAGAAAGAATATTATTAAGCTAAACGTTTACCAGGATGTTGCCAGTAATGGATGGTTTGAGTTATCGGGATATGCGGGATGGGCTGAGACTTCTTTCACTCGAACAAAACCCGTTGAGGGATGACTTTTCAGAGGTTTTTAAAATCATGAGGAGTATAGATAAGGTGAGTGGCAGGTGTCTTTTCCCTAGAGTGGGGGAATTTTAAAACTTGGGGGAATATTTTTAAGGTTAGAGGGGAAAGATTTACAGTAGACATGAAAGGCATTTTTATTTGCAGAGAAAGTGGTTTGTGTGTGGAATGAACTTGGTGGATGTGGGTACAGTTACAACATTTAAAAGACATTCAGATAAGTAAATGAATAAGAAGTGTTTGCAGGGAAATGGGCTGAGCCTAGGGACTTGGGAATGGTTTAGTTTGGGATTATGATCGGCATGGACTGCTTGGACCAAAGGGTCTGTTTCTGTGCTGTAGGATTCTATGACTCCATGACAAGATATTATCCATTTAAAATTGCTACCAACAGAATTAAAAGGAAGGTGAATGAAAGGGAGATGTAATGGAGCATGGCATGTTTTGCTATGAGGAGATGTTGAAGCAGGGGGAGAGAGTAAAAGAAATATCTACTTAATATTTGAAGAAGAAGGTGATTCTAATGTAGGAAGAGAGCATGAGCTTGTGGGATTACTTTTCACAGCTCCAGCAACATGCCAGCACAGACAATGATGGATTGATATCCTCTTTCTGAGCTGAAAATGTGTTGCTGGAAAAGCGCAGCAGGTCAGGCAGCATCCGGGGAACAGGAGAATCGACGTTTCGGGCATAAGTCCTTCTTTCCTCTTTCTGAGCCTTGCACATGTAAGCCCACTATACATTTTGTTAAAAAAATGCAAAATCAACATAAGCTTATATTTTAATAAGTATCAATTAAATAACAACATTGATAAATATTGTTTGTTGGAAAAAGAGTAAAAGGGCAGAACAGTATATCAGCATTTCACTCAACCTCCTACTTTATTAAGAATCCTACAGTAAAAGTTTGAATACTGTTAATATAAAAGATAATTGGATATTCCTGAACTGTTCCTACTGTTTTTAGAAAATGTTGTTACTAACATGAAATGTCAAAACAGGAAACAACTTTATGTCACACAATTTGTATTTGACAAGAGCCAGATCTAAAATAAAGTTGGAACATGTTTATTTCAGAATTAGCTACTGTAGAGGTCCTCATTTAAAAGATTTTAGAAAATTGACAATGTTCAGATGAGAGGGACTGGTGGAGGAGGGTTTGGGTGCATGGGAACTTTAATTCCCTAAAATTGATGGTCGGTCAGAATCTCGGCACATCCTGTCCTTTTCTAGGTTTCACTTTGGACGATTTGCAAACAAATGGGAAATTCAGTTCACTTGTCTTTTACTCACCTTCAGCTACACCTCCCTGTGTACCTTTCATTGTAGCCAGCCAGTAAATAATTTCTGCTTTCCACCCCATTGACGATCAGCTCCAGCAGCCTTCTCTATAGCAGGTTTCTCCCTGGCAACATTCTGCTCTCGAGGGCAAAAGGGATGGTCACACAATTCCAGGTTCAAAGAATTAAGATTTTCCAATACAGGAGAACCAGCTCTCCCAAAATGTGTGTACGCCTATGCCTCAGGAGGCCCAGGCTTTCAAGGTAGGTCATTGCTGAACTTTAGAGTCTGCTGGAACACGGTGCTTTCCGAGATGCTATCACTGGAAGGCAAACTCCGAGAGGCTGTGCACATTCTTCTACAGAGAAAGAAAGCAAAGTCATGCATATAAAAATAGTTTGGAAAAAGGGAAGGACAGTGTTTGTGGAGTGTTGCTGTGAGGCATGAATGTAAGATGACAATTGGATGATGATAAGTGGGAGTATTGATAGTTCTGATGGTAATGTGATCGGGAGCTTGGAGAGAGAGGACCAAGTGGATCTGCAAGATGTGTTTTGAGGAATGTGGTGCAGCATAGTGTGGGGCTAGGCTCTTGAAAGTATTGTGCCTCTCACCCACCATGCTGGTGGTGCAGATTCTCTTGGTACCATGTTGGTGCACACTTCCTTGGTCACTTACATCCACCTCTACTTGGTTTGAGAGGATTTCTTTTCCTCCCATCATCAGCAAAGATCTTGCAGCAGGACCTCCAGCTTTGGGTGAAAGACCTGGGGATCAGATCTCCATTCAAGAATGGAGGGACAGACAAAAATAAGTCAACTACAAGCTACTTAGCCTGGCAATACCTGTTGGGACGATATTGAAATCTGTTGTCAAGAAAATGTGACCAGAAATATCTACATGATTTGGTAGAGTGTTCGTGGTTTTATGAAAGGAAAATAATATTTAACAAACCATATTTGAGTTTCTTGATGTAACTATCAATACAAATAAAGGGCAGCAAATAAATATAATGTATTTAGTTTGTCAATAAGGTCTTTGATAAGGTGTTACATGCAAATCTTTGCCCAAGATAAGGAGTGATAGGATTGGGGTGCAATATTACCTCAGATAGAAAATTAGTTACAATACATGAGTCAGACTAGGAGCAAAAGAATTATGTTCATATTACCAGACAATTACTGGTGGAGTGCCACGAGGATCAGTGCAGAGACCTTTGTTATTTGCAATTCATATTAATAACTTGGATGAAGTGATTGAGTGTAATGTATCCAAGTTTACTGACAATGCGAGGTGGAAAAATACAAGGAGAACATAGACAAAGTGAGGGAGCAAGGTTGTATATGGAATATGATTGGTGGAAAAAATCACACTTTGTTAGTGTGAAATGCTAATTATTTGGTTTCCTTGTAAATAGAACACAGTTAACAGGCAAGTGAGTACAAGAAGCAGTTATGAATACAGATAATATATTAGCTGTTATGGCAAGGGAGTTGCAGCAAAAGAATAAAGAAGTTTTATTGCAATTGTAGAGTACATTGGTGAGACCACATCTGGAATAATTTTGGTCCTTGCATCTAAGGAAGAATATATTTGCATTATACTTCTGAACAGTCATTAAGTTGATTACTGAGATGAGTGTGCTGTCCTTCCAACGAGAGAAGAGTAGAATGGCTGCACATTGTCTAGTGTTGAGAAGAATGAAACCTGAGAAGACCTGACAGGGGAGTTGAGAGGCTGATGAATCCAGAACTAGACATTATACTTTCAGGATATGGGATTTATTATTTGAGTCTGAAGACAAGAAATTTCTTCAATTAGATGATTGAGGATTCTTGGAATTCTGTAAGATGGGAGTGATGAATGCTAAGTCATTGAGTGTTTTCAATGTTGAGATTAATAAATCTTATAAGAAATCAAGAGGTGTCAAGCAGGTTGCAAGGAAAATCTGAAAATCAGAAATTTTCATGTTAAATGACAATGTAAGTTTAAGGACTTTTTCTGGCCTCCTCCTGTTCCTATTTCTTAATTTTTCCCATGAAAACCACAGGCTTTCAAAGTTAACACTGTAAAGGCCTTGAGTTGTGCAGCCTAGACCATGTAGAAAAACTTGCTTCGTGAATGTACATCAGATGTCTTTGATGCTGGGTGATTTCAAGCATTACGTTTGGAGATCTCAAATGTGTCTTTCTCTTCTTTCATTCTATTTGGAGAACTGAACCTGTCAATTCGAAATTAGATTCATAACAGCCATAAGCAACTTCATATTGTGAAGGTCAATGAATGACGTTCAATCAAGTGTTTGGTTTGTTTTTAACTTGTGCTCTAAAAGGTGCTCTAATGGCCTAATTTTTAAAAAATTGTTTTAAGCAATATGTGTTCAGTAATGCGTGAAGCCTAATGTTTTGTTAAAAATCACACAACACCAGGTTATAGTCCATCAGGTTTATTTGGAAGCACTAGCATTCAAAGCAGCGCTTCGGAAGCTTGTGCTTCCAAATAACCCTGATGCACTATAATCTGGTGTTGTGTGATTTTTAAGTTTGTCCACCCCAGTCCAACACCGGCTCCTCCAAATCATAACTTTTTGTTGTCAAGTTCACAAACTGCAGGATAAATTTAACCTGATTGCTTGATTGATTGATTATTACAGGGTAATAAACCTACTCTGCATCATCAGCAAAGGAATGGAAGTTATCAACCCTGATACCAAGTGGCATGTATTCATCAAGAACCTTCTCACTGATGCTATGTTTTGATACTGCCAGGCCTAGTTGGCTATGGACCTCATATGTAACCTTGGTCAAAAAAGGGAAACAAGGTGAATTCCAAGACAGTTAATTTGATTTTACATGCCCTGTCCTGGCCTGTTTGTGGGGATAGTGGAAAGGATGGCAAGTATAATAAAAAGACTGAAAGAACTGTGAATGGTGGAAATCAGGAACAAAAACAAAGATTGCTGGATAAACTCAGCAGGTCTTTGGAGAGAAAACAGAGTTAACGTTTCAGGTCCAGTGACCCTTCTTTAGAACTCTTCTGAAGGAGGCAAGTATAATAGGTGGGCGATCCGTAAGGTGTCTTCCATAATTTGTATCCTGCCCACCATTTGTCAATTAACAATTAAGGCTCAACTGAGATAGTTAAAAGCCCAATTCTCACCACTATCATAACACCCACACCATAACATAACATGGGCGAGAGGGAACAGTCCGCTTAAAAAAGTTCTTTGTACGAGAAAAAAAGAGATGGAAGTATTATCTTAGGGTGTGGTTTCCACATTCCCCCCCTCCCCGAAGGCAGAGACTTGGAGTTGCTAAGGGGAGGGGCAGAACTTCCCTGATCCATTATTTTAACCTGCCCAGGGCAGGCACCATTTCAGTCTGTTGGCTGGTCATACTTTCCTTCTGGAGGATTTCACAGTCTGCACTCCTCCATAAATTCCCCTATCCCAGCAAAACTAATGTCAGTTGAGATTGGTGGAAATTTCACTGACAGCTAGATTCATGATTGTTCCAAAGGATAGAAGCTGTTAGGAAGATCTCTGCTGCAGATCTTCATCACCTTAGATAACATCCAAGGTGAACATACCTTCAGGAAAATCCTTCGTCCATCATGAAGTCATAAGGTTTTGCTGATGAATTGAGCTGAAAACTGTGATCAAATTTCCTCTGATAATGAAGTTGGATACATTCTGCAAGACCTAGGTAGCGTTAAGCGCTAATAATGCCAACTAATTCATGCCACACAGTTGCTAGGCAATGACCATCTCCGACAAGAGAGCCTAAGCATCCACCTTGGATATGCATAACATTGTAATTGCTGAATCAACATCCTGATTGACCACATCAACTGAAACCAAATTAGACCAGTCATATAAATGCCAAAATTGCTGACTGAAACTTTTCGGAAATTGGGTATTCTGCATTTGCATTGTTTTCCATTTTTAATAAATAATGAATGAAAAAACCATAAGAAATCTTCTAAGTTGCATTGCTTGTTTGATGGACAAGCCCAAGATCAAAACCTATTCTTGCATGGTCACTGATAGAATTTTGATATGATCTTCACTAATTCCAAATACTGTGTCTGATATAGGTATTCCTAAATACCAACTACCAGTATTCCTTTTTCTGTGCCACAAGAAATTCCATATTCTTCTTAGAAATTCCATCCTCTGATGCTTCTTTCTTCACTTTATTGTCAATATAGTTACATGGGTCTTCCCATTTTCTCCAAATTGATACTTTACCCAACAAAATCATTACAAGCTATTGTAATCAACATGATCTTCTCATGTTGGGGATAACTCTGCATCGCTCAACCCATTGATAAAATGCTAAGCATTTTATTTGAAACATGTGAAGTTGATAAAAGATATCGGAATTCATGATAGAGACATTTAAAAAAAAACAATATCATGTCAGCATCCCTCGGAAGGCCAACAGTTTACATCGCATCACTTGTTACTTTCCTGAGGTGGTCTTGTTCTTGAGCTGCTGTAATGAAAGTGCTCCTACAGTAGTGTTGGCCAGAGAGTTCAAGGAATTTGACTTAACAATGATAAAGCAATGTTTAAGTCAGATGGTTTGTGACTGGAGATTCACATCTTTTTCTGGATTTGTGGAGAAACGATTAGTTTTTGAATCCAAAATAACTCTTCAATGATTTTAAGTAGAGACATAAAATATTAAGTTGGTTTCTCCTTGGGCAGATGCTGCCAAACCTGCTGAATTTCTCTTTTTATTTCAGATTTCCAGTATCCACAGTATTTTACTTCTATGCTCATGTTCTGTTGCCCTTATCCCTTCCAGGTGAATAGCACTGTGGTTTGAGGAGTGCTGAGAAAGCTTTGTGACTTTCTACTTTGCAGTGTATTTGCAGGATGCAGCTATAGTATGATGCGGTTTGGGCAAGTGAACTAGGTGGATTGGGATTGTGCTGACTTTCATAATTTGTTTTAGCAGGAACACTGACCCAGGCCAGGGGCAAGAGTTTCATAAGAATTTTGGCTTGAATGTTGTAGATAGCAAGGCTTTGAGAAATCATAGAATACCTAGTTCCTGGCTTGCTTCATTCAATGGCAATGCTATTTCTGAGGATTCTCTGGATGAATTTCTGGTTATTAGTGATTTCTAAGATGTTGATAGTGGGAAACCTGCCAATAATAATGCTATTACATGTCAAGGAGAGATGATTAGAAAAATAAAGAAAAAACTATTATTCTATTAATATAGTGCCTGGTGAAACAGCTGGGCTTCCCAAAGTGCTTTATAATCAATGAATTGCATTGTAACGTAGGAAGTGTGGCATTCTATGTTATTGTGATATTGATTTAAAGATAAATATTGACCAGGACACCAGAGGTCCAAAATAAAACAAAGCCTTGATTTTTGATCTGGTCTTAGAGCGCAAGTTGAAACCATAACTTTGACTCAGAGTGAAAGCACTATTGACTGAGTTACAGCTAACATTAGGCTCTCTTGGAGAAAATCATTGCCTGACTCTTATGTGACATGTATATTTGTTGCCAGTTAACCACCTACGCTTGAATTTTATATGGGTCTGTGATTTGTAGTAGCATTTTGGAATGAGATTTTCATTTTCACTGTTCAGACAGTAATCTGGTGGGTGGATCACATACGCTTTATTAAATTTTCCTGATTTTCATTCTATTAAAGTTAATTGAGTAAAAATGAGGTGTGTTTTATAATGGCTAGTCAATTGCTGGTTACCCATGTAATTCAATGTTTATATCAACTGCAATAGGCTGGATATCTTAAATAAAATTATTTAATTGATTTAATTTTGCTATTTATTAAGGGGATATCGACTTCACTGGCCGGGCAACATTTATTGCCCATTTCTAACTGCCCTTGAGAATGTGGTTGTGGACTGTCTCTTGAACCACTGCGGTTCATTTGCTGTAGGTGCACCACAATGCCATTGGCGAGAATGTTCCAGAAATTTGACCCAGCAACAGTGAGGGAGCAATGATATATACTCCAATTCAGGATGGGTGAGTTGCTTGGAGGGGAACCTGCAGGTATTGGTGTTTCCATTGTATCTGCTAGCCTTATTCTTCTTGTTGACAGTGGTTGTGAGTTTGACTAGTTCTGCCTTAGCAACCTTGGTGAATTTCTGCTGTGCATCTTGTAGGTGATACATACTGTTCCTATTTTGTGGTATGGTGGTAGAAGGAGTGAATGTTCCTGTATCTAGTGTGTATTAAACAAGCTGGTTTGTCCTGGATATTGTAAAGCTTCTTGAGTGTTGTTAGAGATGTAGTCAGTCAAGTGGGCAGAATTCCACTGCTTCTAGTTGCTGGCATTGCATATTAATTATTTAAATCAAACTCTAGACTTGTGCCTTGGAGATTGTCAGGCAGCATCCAGGGAACAGGAGATTCGACGTTTCGGGCACAGGCCCTTCTTCAGGGACTGTGCCCGAAACGTCGAATCTCCTGTTCCCTGGATGCTGCCTGACCTGCTGTGCTGTTCCAGCAATAAAGTTTCAACTTTGATCTCCAGCATCTGCAGACCTCACTTTCTCCTTGGAGATTGTGAAAAGGCTTTGGGAAGTCAAGAGGTGAAAGATTTCTAGCCTCTGACCTGCCCTTGTTCTGGCAGTATTTAGTGGCTAGAACAATTCAGTTTTTGGTGAATGTTAACCCTCAGGGTAATGACAGGCAATTCAGTGATGGTAAATCCATTGAATATAATCAAGGGTGATGATTATATTCTGTCTTGTTGGAGGTGGTCATTGCCGACTACTAGTGTGACACAAATTTCTCAGGCCAAGCCTGGATATTGTTTAGGTATCTTTGCTTTTGGACATGGAGTGCTTCAGTATCTAAGGAATCACGAATGGTGTTGAACATTGTACAATCATTAGTGAACATCCATACTTTGAACCTTATGATGAAAGGAAAGCCTTTGATGAAGCAGCTGAAGATGGTAGGACCTAGGATACCATCCAGAAGAACTCCTGTGATGAGGTCCTGAAATTGAATCTGAACCAGTTGCATATGAACATCAAGGCCAAGTTTTTGGGTGAAGTGCAGTAAAAGAGTGGAGGAATCATTGAGACAGGGAAAAGATGTAATGCAGTACTCCTTAATGTTCTATACTTATTGTATAAATAGGAAATTATTAGTGGTAACTGTGTCTGGAAACTTGATTTTCTGTTAATACACCTCCCAGCTTGGTTGCCACTCCCCTGCTGGTAAGCGATATCTGGTAATTCTCTTTGATTTATTAATTTAGTCAGATACTCAATATAGAGTTCTACAGGGATCACTATCAATCAGTATGGAATATATTTGTGTCTACAATTGTGCAGTTGCATGGATTGCAAAAATCCTAGTGACATATATTGTCATACACATTTGCTGTCTCTCATTCTCAACATTAAATACTCATGCTAAAGAAATTCACATTTTAGAATTTTGAATTACTGCAGTTTGACTATGTTGGGACATGGCATTTGATTGAAAATAATTAATATGCAATGCCAGCAACTAGAAGCAGTGGATCCATATTTAACTAAGAAAGAAAATATGATATAGTATGAACATCAGCTCTATGGTCATTCGTTTTCTGGTAAGAGTGTGCAGATGGGAATTAGTTTCACATTTTTAAAATTAGACTGTGCAACCCACACACAGGTTGAATTGCTTTGTTAATATAAGCAGTACCTATTACTGCCTAGACTGGAGACAGTGTGATGAATTGCCACAATCATCTGTCTACTCTTTGTTTACCCCTCGGGGAAATTTAGTTCCTTTTTAATTATTGATTTGAGAGTTATTTTCTCCCCTGATTAGAGAAAAAGCCCAGTCATTGTCAGTTGTGAGTCCAGATGGGTGACTGGCTACCAATCTCCTTTCAATTCTGATATAGTCAGCGAACATAAGGCTGAGTTGTCCTCCGGTTTTCTAGTTCTCCCATAAAGAAAACCCTGTCCTATGTTTTAGAGACTGTACCAGTTACTCAGCAGAGGTTACTTGCACCGAGTTTACATCCATGAGCTCATTCTAGTATGGACCCATTGACTTTGTGGAATTGACGAAAGGGAACCCAAATTTCATGGAACAGTTAGCTGCAGATGTGAGTGTCCCTCTGGTATAGGTCTGGTCCACTGATTGCCTGCCTTCCATTGGTGAAAGTCGTCCAGACCACAACTTTGGTTGTCTATATAAGTGACCGATCACGAACGTACATTTCAGAATGACCAGTCTTTTGGCATCCAGGTTGGTTTCCTAGCCTACATTTCACCACACCCCTGTCCAACTCCCCAGCAATTCACTACATGTGCCTCACTATCCCCAACCTCCTCTAATCAAAGAAATAGCTCAATTCTGCATGAAAGCAATTGGTACATTTCTTCTCTCTGGACATATTGCCTCCAATATTAAGTCACATCTTGAATATACTGATAACTCCCCAGACAACTTTTGCTGATTGGCAAAACACTGGTTCTGGCCTTTAAAATGCAGGCTGGAAAATCCTGGAAGTCACAAGGATGTGGCAACATCTATGTTTTATTTCTGGTTATATCAATCTCCACTTGGAATAACCATCAATTTTACATTTTTGTAACCATTCTTACATTGACACTGAACTAGCTCCTGTACCAAGAGCTATGGATATAGTAAAACAAAAATAACTACAACAATATTAAGCTAGGTATCAGTTACAAAGTGAAGACTATTTCGTCGCTTTCAAACACAGATTTATTTATATCTCTAACTTCTGTTTGTGAAGGATTGGATTGGTAATCCATCATTCCAAGCTAATGTCTTGGGGAGATGGGTTTAATTCCCACCATGACAGTTGATGAAGATTGAATTCAATAAAATCTGGAATTAAAAGCTAGTCTCATGGTGACCAAATCATGAATGTTGTTTCTTGTAAAAACCCAGTTGGTTCATTAATATCTTTTCTGCCATCATTACTTGGCCTGGGATTAAGGTTAATCGGATCAGCCAAGATCTTATAGAATGGCAGAGCAGACTTAATGGGCTGAATGGCCTACTTCTGCTCCTATATCTTAGGTAGCGGCAATGGTAAACCAATGGGAGGGAGTTGCCCTGGGAGTCCTCAAAATTGATGTGAGTCCCGTGGAATCTCATGGGATCAGATATAAAATGTGCAAGGAAACCTCATGTTAATTGTTACCTACTATTCTCCCATCCTCCCTCAGCTGGTGAATCAATGCTCTTCCATATTAAGTGCCACTTGACAGAAACGCTGAGGTGGCAATACTGCAGGATTCATTTTGGGTGGTCGGCTTCAATGTCCATCAGCAACCATGGCTTGCAGCACCGGTACTGGCTGAGTTGATCAAGTTTTAAAGCCCATAGCTGTCAGACATAGTCTGCTGCAGGCGGTGAGGAAACTGAGAAAAGAGAAACATCTACTCAACCTCATCCTCAGCAATTTACCTATTATAATTGTACCTCTGATCATATGGTAGGAGTGACCACTACAGTCTTTATGGAAACAAAGTCCCATCTTCACATTGAGGACATTGTTGATTATGTTGTGTGCCAATTGTTAAATGGGATAGATTTTGAACAGATCTTGCAACTCACAACCAGGCATCAGCAGAGTCACAGTCCAACACAATCTGTAACCTCATGGCCCAGCATATCCCCCAATCTACCAGTACCATTAACCAAGAGATCAAACCTGGTTTAATGAAGAGCTCAGGAGGACATACTGGTGCAGCACCAGGCAAACCAAAAGCTTAGGTCAACTTGCTGAAGCTACAACGTACAATTACTTTATGCCAAGCAGTGGAAGCAATATATAGGGGTAAGCAATCATCCAACCAGTGTATGAGATCTAGGCTTTTCAACTCTGCCACATCTTTTCCTGAATGATGATGGACAATTGAACAACTAATAGGAGTTGGAGGCTCCACAAATATCTCAATTTTCAATGCTAAGGGAGCCCAGCATCACAGTGTGGAAGATGAGGCTGAAGCATTTTTAACAATTGTCTTTCTGAGTGCTGTGTGAATGATCCATCTCAACTCTATCCAGAGGTCTTCAATATCACAAATACCAGTCTTCTACCAGTTCCATTAATTCCACTGTTATGTCGAGAAATTGCTGAAGGTGTTGGGTACTGCAAAGGATATGGTCCCTGAAAATATAAGACATCAGTAAGGCCACATTTGGAGAATTGTATGCAATTCTTGTCATCACATTATAGGAAAGATATGGAGGCTATGGAGAGGGTGCAAAAGAGGATGTTACCTGGATTGGAGTGTTATGTCTATAAGGAGAGAGTAGACAAATTTTGATTGTTTATGCTAGAGAGTGGGAGGCTGAGTGGTGACTTGATAGAAGTACATGAAATTATAAGAGGCACAGGAGTTGGAGTCTTTTATCGAGGGAGTAAATGCCCAATACTAGAGGGCATAGGTTTAAGGTGAGAGGGAGAAAGTTTAAAGAAGATTTGAGAGGAAAGAATTTTACACAGCTGTCAGTAAGTGACTAAACATGCTGCTGGGGGAGGTGGTAGAAGCAGATACAACAGCAACATGAACAGACACATGAACAGGCAGAGGGTAGAGGAATATGGACTATGTGCAAGCAGATTGGATTAGTTTGGAATGGCATCATGTTTGGCACAGACATGGTAGCCAAAGGGCCCTCTGCTGTACTGTTCTATGTTCTATGTAATATGATTATCGAAACAATATGGAAACTCAAATATATATATTTTGATGAAATGATTGCTAGCCTTATTTCAGATATTGTCCTTGGTGCTGAATATTGGTCTTGCTCTCAAACTAATCACATCACTGACTTAATCATAGAAACTAGTTTCTTCATTGCCCCTTGATATTCAGTAGCATTACCTTTGCAGAATCTCACACTATCAACATTCTGCAGAGTCTCGTACACCAGGAACTGAACTAGACCAGCCATATAAATACCATGACTATAAGAGCAGGTCAGAGGCTTGGAAATCTGTGATGAATAACTCAATACTCGGCAAGCCAGTGCCTGTCCACCTTATACAAACCATCAGCAAGTGGTCAAAAAATCCCCACTTGCCTGGACGAGTGCAACACTAACAAAACTCAAGAAGATTGGTACCATCCAGGACAAGGCAGCATTAATTGACATCCTGTTTACTACCTTCAACATTGATTCCTTTCATCACTACTGTGCAGTAACAGCAGTGCGAAACATCTTCAAAATGCACTGTTGTGAGTCATCAAGGCTTCTTGGATGTCAACTTCCAAATCCCATGACCTCTGCCATCTAGAAGGACAAGGATTGCAAATGCATGGAAAGCCAACACCTACACGTTCCCCTCCACGTCATGCACATTTTGACTTGGAACCAAATTGCTGTTTCTTCTTTGTCACTGATTCAAAATCCTTGAATCCTATCTTAACAACAATGCAGGAATACCCCTATGCTCCAAGTACTATAAAGGTTCAAGCCAGCAGTTCACCAGCAGTCTCTCCAGGACAATTAGGCATAGGTAATCATATTGATCTATCCCCTCATGACTTTTTGAAGCTCAATGAGGTCATTCCTTCCCCTGAGCTGATCATGTTACTGACATTATCAAATAAATTAGATTTTGGTCTGATTAGATTTTGATTGATAATTTGTTTTAGAAAAACAAAATGAATTTGCAAGCCTTTTTATCTTTCTCTTTAGAAACTGAATATATATTTAATATATAGGAATTGTTCCAATTCATTTTGACATTTTCTCCTTTAAATTTGCATTTTACTTTTTGAATGTGATATTTGTGAACCAGAGGTTTTCAAGTGATTTAGGTAGAGATCATCACCTTGTCTGACTGCTAATTGATTTGATAATGTGTACAACCATGCACTGAATGCCACATTTCAGGGTTTTTTAAATTTTTGATTTAACTATATTTGGCAAAATGTTCCTTTGTTTGTGCACCTAGTCGTTAGGCAGTATGGTCCAGTGCTACAGGCTCCTTCTGGGCAACTTACCTGTCTCCTACCTGCCTACAACATTGAGCTCCTGATTGAAATGACCATTCAGCAATAAAAGGCTTTTTTATGGTTAAAAACTCTTCAAATGACCATTTCATTTTGCAGAACTGGACCTTACTGATGGAGTCCGCAAGCAATTTTGCAAAGACTATATATTTCCATTGCTTGACGTACAGGCCGTTAGACCTCTTGGAGTCAGGAGCAGAAATTCCTGGTTCAGAGGTTTTCTGGGTGTTGTCTTTGTCCTATCTTATAAGGGATAGAGAGAAAGAAAACTTTTCCAGAAATGTCTAAATCCTGGATCATATTAGTTTAGCAAAATACGTAACATATATTGAACACACTATAAAATGTACTATCTACTCTTTACAGCAATTACATTCAAATATGAGTTGGATAAAACTTGTTTTCATCACAAAAACATCTCAATTCATTTAATATCACTTCCAATATTTTGCATTATTCATAATCCCACTGGAGTTGTGATTCTAGTATGCTTTTACAAGCCTTTACTTCTGCAATCATGCAAGATATTGAACCTTGCTAAGTGAAGAAACTATCATCTGCTCAATTTTACAGCTTTCTAAATCACATATTTCTGGAGTATCTCTTGAATCCAAGAGAATTGCTGCAGGTGACTTGCTGGGACTCCCATGGAAGTTTCTAGGCGAAAGTGAGGATTGCAGATGCTGGAGATCAGAGTCTAGATTAGAGTGGTGCTGGAAAAGCACAGCAGGTCAGGCAGCAACCACTCCCATGGAATTTTGTCAATTGTCCATCAGAAATCGGGACAGGAGAAACCTGGGAGACTGTCAATATTTCCACAAAAATAACTACCTTACCATGACTGTAACAGTCTAAAACTTTGGAAAAAGAAGATTACTGAATATCTCAATAGGTTGCTTGACTTGAAGCTGTGGCATCCCAGCAAAACCAAATTCCTTATAGAGACTGATGCATTTTGTTTCTTGTTCACTGTACTTGCTTCTGTGATCCCCATGCATGAATTTCTTTTATTAAAAACCTGACAGTATTACTGCTAAGAAAACTTTATTCTCACAGAAATTAGTAATCTAATTTTGCTTTAAAATTTAATAAAGTAATTAGCAAACTATCTTTTAAGAATTGTATTTATTGTACCTCAGTATAAAATGAATATATATCTTCACGCAATACATACTTACTGAGCATTTAGTCTGCTTATTTATATGTAAATCATGACATTTTAATTGACAGTGGTAATAAATGTCATCATCACACCCTGGGATTGAATTAAAATACTAATCTTTCAAATTAGAATTTCATGACAATTGTTTGATAAAAACTGCATTTCTCAAAACAGAATTTTGCAAAATATAATTTAGTAAAATATATAACAAATAATATATATTCACTCTTTACATTTTAACATCTTTATTGGATATATTACTGCCTCCCTTTGTTTGGTTTCAATGTCAGTTACTGAATAATGCTTCCAATATTTCTGCCAAATTCACATTCCCAGTGGATTTGCATATCACTTTACAGTCCATTTGTTTCTGTGATCATGTAAGATTGGTAATTGAAGAAACTATCATATTCCAGTTTTCCAGCTCTCGATATAGCAAAGCAGGAGCCTGTAAAAAATCATGGTGTGCATATTGAGAATATTTTTATTGTGGTTACACATGTTTATATGTCTAGAACATGATAATAGGCAGCACACTCTTCTTAGGTATGGCAGAAGTGGGTACTGCAGATGCTGGAGATTAGAGTGGTATTGGACAGCAAGTAGATCAGGCAGCATCCAAGGAGCAGGAAAATCGACGTTTTGGGCAAAAATGCCTGATGAAGGGCTTTTGCCCAAAACATCGATTTTCCTGCTGCTTGGATGCTGCCTCACCTGCTGTGCTTTTCCAGCACCACTCTAATCTTGACTCTTCTTAGGTATGTTGTATTCTATAAATTGGATGAGCATGTTGAATGCCATAAAGCTGTAACATTTCAGCATAATTTAACAAGGTTGGTCAATAGGTTTACAATCCGGCCTGTGCTGCCTACAGGCATCCAATTGCTTCTTCCCGTGGGGAGAAAAGAAATCATTATCTGGCACAAGGACTGGTTTCCCATTGTGCTCGTAAAGATAAATTCAACCACACTGTGTTTCAGAACCTAAACCCTCAGGATGATAATATCTAGGCCAATTCACTTGTCTCTGTTTAAAGGATTTTGTCATTCAGTATTCAGTGTGGCAGTTCTCAACTTATGGCAGAAGCTGCTTGTTGAAATGACTGATGAAAAGCCAACCTATTTTAGTCTATGGCTTTCACCTCCTACCATTTTGATCTACAAGAACTATTGCCAATTTACTCATTGTCAATCAATTACCTGGATTTTGCAGCCAATAGCAAATGAAAGACATTCGCTGATCATTATGCGAAGAGTTGCCACAGATTATTGATGGAATTTTATGCAGCAATTTACATATCTGCATAACACACTACCCCAAAAGGGTTCCAGGACATATGTGAACAAGACTCAAGCAAAAGTATGTCACCTCAAACAAACAGATTGAAGAATCCTTACTGAATGATGCATGGAGCAAATTATGGATATATAGAGGCCTTTTTTTTGGCTGTACTAGTGCTTTAAGAGGTCCAAAATGGTGTCTGCAGAATGTGCACATGCATGAGGTGTGATTTGCATTGCACAGCATATTGCGAAGAGAGTCAAAAAGTGTGGTGCTGGTAAAGCACAGCAGGTCAGGCAGCATCCGAGAAGCAAGAGAGTCGACGTTGCAGGCATAAGCCCTTCATCAGGAATCTGCTCCTCAATGCTGCCTGTGCTTTTCTAGCACTACGCTTTTTGACTCTGACTCTCCAGTATCTGCAGTCCTCACTTTCTCCATGTTGGGAAGGGAAACAGTTTGAAAGGAATTAGCAACCACCAGCAATATGCAGTGTAGGCAATTCATGGTGGATAATGTGGATTTGATGGTGCTGGTGCCATTTTGGAACTCAACACTCAAACTAATGTCCTCATTTAAACATGCATGGCTGACCATATGTTGATTGATTGATTTCTAATGGCTTTATGATAATTGTGCAAGTAGTTTCTGAAGTGCTTTAAAGATGTTGAAATTTTTTGAGTTATGGCAGTAGGTGTTGGACATGTTGCGGCTTCTAGGCTTTTGCACAAATAAATTGCTCTCACATGGTCCTGTTGGAATAAAACAAAATCTGGAGAATGAGTGTTAATCATGCAGAGTGTGGCAAGCTGATTGAAGAGGGAAAGTGGCACAAGGGTTCTCAATGGGGGATCAGCTCTACTCAGGGAATACAGAGAGTCATTCACATATCTACATCTCAAGGAGAAACAATGTGTGAAATGTCTGCACTTTAGTAAAGAGGTCCTGATGGAAAACTTGCATCTATTTTAGCTTCTGAGCAATGCTAGACCTCATTGTCAGTGTTTGTGAAGGTGGCTCATTCAAAGGAGAATTTGAAATGATTTCTAGTTTACCATGCACTCTTTGTAAGGGAGGAAAATTCAAAGAGTGGACTGCATTTGATACTCTGGACATATGGAACATATACATACAGTTTCATGAGGATGTACAAGGTAACATTGACTCCATACATATTGCTTTGTAGACGTTCCATGTCATGTTAGGTGTACCTTAATTGAAAGAGATTCTACATCCTCAAGGGCTAACTGATGTGTGACCATAGAGAATGATTTGTGTAGGCTAGTGTCTAATATCCTCATAGCTATAATTCATTTTTGGCAGTATATGTGATGTATACAGATGAGACATATGACATATCAAAAGGAGGCTATGAAGACTATTCATTGACCATCCAGTTCATGACTTAGGCACACTGTCTATGTTGAAACATGTAACATGTTGGCTCTGTGTCAGTGTTACTGAACTAGTTTTTAATAGTCATAGTCATAACTGTGGGAATACAAGTTCAAATTCCACCCCTACAGCTGGTGGAATTTAAATGAAGTTAATTAATAAATCTGCAATTAAAATGCTATCTCATTAATAATAACCATGAAACTAGCGAATTATTCTCATAAAATGTCTCTGATTCACTAGTGTCCTTTAGGGAAGGAAATTTGCCGCACTTACCTTGGTTCGGTGACAGGTGACTCCAGGTACACAATGTAATTAACCCTTTAATAGTCTGTGGAATACTCTAACAAGCCACTTAGTGTTTCAAAACATTGCAGAAAACATCAAAAACCAGCATAAAACCAGCATCAACATAGACACTAGAAATGAAAATGGCACATGTTGACCAACCTGTCCTGCAAAGCCGTCCTTACCAACATCTGGGCACTTGTGCCATGATTAGGAAAGATTAGAGTGGTGCTGGAAAAGCACAGCATGGCAGACAGCATCCAAGGAGCAGGAAAATTGGGCAAAAGCCATTCCTGATGCCAGAAACATTGATTTTCCTGCTCCTTGGATACTGCCTGACCTGCTGTGCTTTTCCAGCACCACTGTAATCTCCAGCATCTGCAATACCCACTTCAGCCATGATTGGGAAAGTTGATCCATAGACTTACCGAGCAATAGACCGACATGGTCCTACACACCAAAACATATCTCCCAGCTAATGTTCCATTCTCCACCATTATCACTCTTAGGCATTTTCTGTCCCATTGGCGGGACAAAACCAGTAGAGGTGACAATTGTTGTACAGCTGACAGGACATTACCCTGGAAATCCTCAATGTGACTCTGTACTGCATGTATCTGGTGGCATCAGGTCAAGGAATCCTTCTGCTGATTACTATCTACAGCAGGTGTGTCACTGTGCATTCACTTAACAAATTACTATCTCCTTGTATTTTTATGTTTCTATCTATACCTCTTAAAATATCTTCATGTCAGCAGCAAATCCAGCATCCTATCATGTCATCTAAGTTGCTGATGAGTACAGTAAATAGTTACAGTCCCAACAAATCCTCACAGGATACTTCTAGTCAGATCCTGCCCAATACTTCTGCTGTATGTAACATGTTTTGCTAATTATAATTGACCCCTTCCAAATACGAAAAGCCACTATTACACGCACAGATTAATAGACTGTTCCTTAAATAGAAACACTGATTGGCTTGTTGCATAGATACCTTGTGGTGTACTCAAACGGCTGAATAGCCTCCAGCTGTGCTATACTGATTCTACAGCCAGCACTGGCCCTACCCACAAGGACAGAAAGTCAAGTGTGATCCAGTCTCGACTGGCCATGAAGCTTTCCATTTTGCAAGCAACTAACTGCCTACAGCCAGGGTTTCTGACCCTTTAAAAAAGGGACAAAGTGCCATTTTTCTTGAGAGCTAATATCAGTGAGCCAGCAGTATTCAGTCTCAATGGGACTACTGGAACTAGTGGCCACTGCTTATACTTTACCAGGTCCAAACAATCAAAGATGAAGGAGGCCCTAGTTTGACATTTCCAAACCAGAGCAGTAAAATGCCTTCAGTTCCATAAGCTTCCATTTTGTCCAATAGTCTCTGATGATGCTGTAAAATTTGGGGTTCACTTTAACTAAATTGTGACAGGAGATAATTTACTGTTGTAGACTGAGTTGGAAAAGCTTAGTGTTCTATCAATGGAAATCTATTATTTTAATACATCTTTCTATGTACCAGGCTGCTAAAAATGTGCTGTTTGTAAATCCTAGGCGAGCCAATACCTTTGTTCCTGTGTGGTGTTCCTGAACTCTAGCTCAAGCAGCATGCGATCAGTCACTGATTGGTTAGGTGATGAGTGATCATTATTTGATTTCTTAAAAATGATAATCACCTCACTGATGAAATTTCCGGTTATCACCTCACCGGCTTCCTAAGATGCTGATCATTTGTGGGACCATCCACTCATCATGGTCTTCTATTATAACTGGGTGCCTGGAGATAGTTTGAGATAAGTGGGGTGCATAATGTTGAGTACGGTAGTAGTAATTCATCTTTGGGCTCATCATTCCATTTGCATTTGTATAAGTATCAGTGTTATATTTAAAATCATAGAAGCTCCACAGTGTGCAAACAGGCCTTTAGGCCCAACAATTCCACACCGACCCTCCAAAGAGTATCCTACCCAGACCTATTCCTCTACCCTATTATTCTACATTTCCCCTGACTAATGCACTTAACCTACATATCCCTGAACACTGTAGTCAATTTAGCGTGGCCAATTCACTTAATCTACACATCTTTGGACTTTGGGAGGAAACCAGAGCACCCAGAGGAAACCCGTGCAGCTACGGAGATAATGTGCAAGCTCCACATAGATAGTCGCCGGAGGCTGGAATTGATCCCAGGTCCCTGGCGCTGTGAGGCAGCAGTGCTAACCACTGAGCCACCGTGCTGCCCGTGGACCTCTTGTAAAACCCTCTTCAAGGCAGACATTTATCAGTGTGTTTCTGTTTAAGGAACAGTCTATTAATGTATGTGCTTAATAGTGGTTTTTGGTGTTTGGAAGGGAGTCAACTATAATTAACAAAAAAAATTACATTCAGCCCTAACTTGGACTTCAATGGCTGTTACTTTCTCACTGCCACTGGCGTTTTATCAGTTGGAGGGAAGGTGGTAGAGAATCCTCCTACCCTTAGCCCAATGGAGGTCCTCAAGTGGCAGATAAGCACTTCAAGTATGGTATGCGCTGGTGGATTCATTTCAGACTTGGGGTTGGGCGACTATCCTGATTGGACATCCTGTGGACCATGGAGGCTCCCATTAGGTAGGGTTGCCCAGCTGAGATATTCCTTCCCCTTCCTGCTACTGTGAGGCCTGTCTGCTTGGCTGCAGCATGTCCAACTAGGGTCTCCTTCATCTTTCCTTGTTTGGATCTGGTAAAGTATGAGCAGTGGCCACGAGTCCCAGTAGTACCACGGAGACTGAATACTGCTTGGTCACTGATTTCAGTCTCAAGAAAAATTGCACTTTGTCCCTTTTTAAAAGGGCAGAAATCCTGGCTGTAGGTGGTTAATTGCTTGAGAAATGGCAAGCTTCATGGCCAGTCGAGACTGGATCACACTTGACTTTCTGTCCTAGTGGGTAGGGCCACCGCTGGCTCTAGAATCATTATATCACAACTGGAGGCTATTCAGCCCTTTGAGTCCAATGTGAAGTCTCCGTACAGCAAATCAGTTGGTCCCTAGCTCTGCTCTATCCTGTTAAGCTTGCAAGTTCATTTTCCTGAAGTGCCCACCTCCCATCTAATTTATTTGAAATCATTCCTCATCCAGATGGTTCACTGGGTTTATCCCTGGTAGTGGGGGTATATTCTTAAGAACAGAGTTTGATTAAGCAGGCCTGTATGCTATAGAGTTCAGAAGAATTAGAGGTGACTTTACTGAAACATAGGGGGTTTGACAGGATAGATGCAGAGAGATTGTTTCTCCTTGTGGATGAGTCAAGGAACATAGGACATAGTCTCAGAGTAAGGGGTGTCCATTTAAGACAGTGTTGATAATGAGTTTTTTATCCCTCAAAAAGTAGTGAACCCATGGAATTCTTTACCAGTGGGGGCTTTAGAGTCTCGGTCATTAAGTATATTCAAGAGGAATCAAAGGTTGTTGGGAAAACACCAGTTAAGGGAGTTGAGGATTATCAGATCAGCCATGATCTCGCTGAATGAAGAGAAGACTCAATGGGCCAAACGGCCTACTTCTGTTCCCACATCTCATGGTTTTATCTTTGCTTCAACTTTGTTACGGACAATGACTTGCAGGTCAATTTCACCTACTGCATTAAAATGTTCTTCAGCACATTCTTCCACCTCCCGCCCCCCCCCCCCCCCCCCCCCCCCCCCCCACCAACTCAATGCCTCTTGTCCAAAACCTTACATCTATTTCTTATAATCCAAATAGCATCCGCTAATGGAAGCCAAATCTCTTACCTTTCAACCATTTAAGTAAACCTCCTTGATGTCATTAATTTATTCATTGTATTTGTTTATGTTAATTTCACTTATTCACTGTCCACAATTCACCAATAGTTTTTTGGAGCGTTTGGTAAACATAAGCAGAGAATACGTTGGAAATACTTAGCCGAACAGATTGTTTCTCTCCATAGATACTGAGTTAAGGTTTCAGATCATGGTGACCCCTTTGCAGATGCTTCATATCTATTCATTTCAGATATTCAGCATTTGCAGTGTTCTTTAAATTATTTGATCTGCACCATTTCCTTATCATTCAAACTTTACTAATGTCTCGTGGCCCTGTGATTTTTATTTTATTCACATGGATGTGGGTGTTGCTAGCTGGGTTATCATTTATTACCTGTTGCTAAGTTGGTCTTGAGAAAGTGGTAGTGAGCTGTCTTCTGAAACCTCTGCAGTCTGTGTGCTATTGGTAGATCCACAATACTATTAGGGAGCATTTTTGACCCAGCGACAGTGAAAGAATGAAGATATATTTCAAAGGCAGGATGGTGAGTGACTTGAAGGAGATCTAGCAGGTGGTGGTGGTGTTCCCTTGTAGATTGAATTGGTTCTGGGTTTGGAAGATGATGTCTAAGTACCTTTATTGAATTTCTGCATTGCGTCTTGTAGATAGTACACATTGTTGCTACAGAGTGTCGGTGGTGGAGTGATTGAATGTTTGTAGATATGGGCCAATCAAGTGGGCTGCTTTACCCTGGATGCTGTCAAGCTTTTTGAGTATTGTTGGAATTCCACACATCCAGACAAATAGGGAGTATTCCATCACACTTCTCACATGTTCCTTGTGGAATTGGATGGACAGGCTTTGGGAAGTCAGGAGATGAGTTACTTGCTGCAGCATTCATAGCCTTTGACTTGCCCTTGTTGTCATTGTATATATATGGTGAGTCAAGTTGAATTTCTGGTCAATGGTAATCCCCAGGATATCGATAGAGGGTGGGAGTGAGGAGGGGTGGTAGGATTCAGTGATGATAATGCCATTAAATGTCATGAGGTGATGGTTACATTGTTTCTTATTGAAGAAGGTCCTTGCCTGGCATTTGTGTGACATAAATGTTGCCACCTTTCAGCCCAAGATTGCATTTGGACATGGAGAGCTTCAGTATCTGAGGAGTCACGAATTGTGTTGAACATTGTTCAATCATTGGTGAACATCCTCAGTTCTGACATTATGATGGAGAGAAAGTAATTGATGAAGCAGCTGAAGATGGTTGGGCCTAGGACACTACCCTGAGGAACTTCTGCGGAGGTGTCCTGGTGCTGAGATAGCTGACCTCTTAGAAACCAACCATCTTTCTATGTGACAGATATGACTCCAACCATCAAGGAGTCTTCCCACTAATTCATTTTGATTCCAGTTTTGCAGGAGCTCCTTGATGCAGCGCTTGGTCAAATGTGGGCTTGATATCGAAGGCATATTAGTCACACCTCTTCTCTGGAATTCAGCTATTTTGTCCATGTTAGAACCAAGGCTGTAATGAGGTCAGGAGCTGAGTGGCCCTGGTGGAACCCAAACTGAGCAGGTTATTACCGAGCATGTGCTGCTTGATAGCACTGTTAAAGACATGTCCCATCACTTTACCGATGATCGAGAGTAGACTGATGGTAATTGGCAAGATTGGATTCATTCTATTTCTTGTATATAGATCATACCTGGGCAATTTTCCACATTGGCAGGTAATTGCTGGTGCTCATAAAATCCGTACAGTGTGGGAAGAAGGCCATTTAGTCTACCAAGTCCATCCTGCCCGTTTGAAGAGCATCCCACCCAGACCCACTCCCTACCCCTTTCCTGTAACCCTGCATTTCCCAAGGGTAATCCATCTAGCCAACACATTCTTTAACATCATAGGCAATTTAGCATAGGCAATCCACCTAACCTGCATATCTTTGGATTGTGGGAGGAAACCGGAGCACCCAGAGAAAATCCTTGCAGACACGGGAAAACATGGACAGTGTGCTGAGCTGGAATAAACCTAGGTCCTTGGCGCTGTGAGGCAGTAGTGCTAATCACTGAGCCATTTTGCCGTGCTGTAACTGTACTGGAAGAGCTTGATTAAGGGTGCAGCAAGTTCTGGAACACCAGTCTTCAGTACTATTTCTCAAATGCTATCAGGACCCATAGTCTTTGTATTGTCCAGTGTCTCCAATCATTTCTTGTCAAGACATGGAGGAAATTGAATTGGTTGAAGACTGGAATTTGCCAAGATGAATCATCCACTTGGTCCTTCTGACCTAAGATTGCTGCAAATGATTCAGCTTTGTCTTTTGCACTAATGTGTTGTGCCCTCCCGTCATTGAGGATGGGAATATTTTGTGGAACCTTCTCCTCCGATATATTGTTTAATTATCTACCATATTCACAACTGGATGTGGCAGGATTGCAGCACATGGAATCTGATCTGCTGATTGTGGATCACTTAGGTCTGCCTGTCTCTTGCTTCTTATGCTGTTTGACATGCTGTTAGCTGTGTTTGGTAGCTGCACTGGCTTGATAACTCCTTTTTGGGTAAGTCTGGCTGCTCCTGAGCTATTCATTGATCGCTTGGCTTGATAGCAATGTACAATGGGGGATGTACCGGACAAAGAGGATGAGGATTATGTTGGAGTAAGATTCTCTTGCTGTTGATGGCCCACAGCACCTCATGGATGCTGAGTCTTGAGTTGCTAGATCTGTTCAAAGTATCTCCAATTTAGAAGGGTGATAGTGCCAACAACATGATGTAAGGTATTATCAAGATGGGATTTCACCTCCATGAGGACTGTGCAGGGGTCACCCATACTGATACTGTCATGAATGGTTCATCTGTGACTGGCAGGTTGGTAAGGATGAGACCAGGTCAATTTTTCCCTTTTGCTGGTTCCTTCACAGCTGCCGTAGACCCATCCTTGATGTCTCGACCAGCTTGGTCAGCAGTGCTGCTGCTGAGCCATTTTTAACATTAAACATTGAAATCCCTAACCCAGAGTCCTTGCTGAGCCATTGTCACCCTGACTGCTTCCTTCAAGTGTTGTTTAACATGGCAGAGCACAGAGGCATCAGTTGAGGGAGGACAGTATGTGGCAATCAGCAGGCGGTTTCCTTGCTCATGTTTGACTTGATTCCACAAGACTTCATACAGTACAGAGTCAATGTTGAGGACTTTCAGGATAACTCCGTCCTGGTTGTACAATTGTGCCACTCCCTCTGCTGAACCTGTCCTGTCAATGGAGCAAGATGTATCCAAGGATGTCGATGATGGTGCTACTGGAATTTTATTTTTAAGGTATGATTCTATGAGTATGACTATGTTATGCTCTTGCTTGATTTGTCTGTGAGACGGCTTTCCCAATTTTTCCACCACCCTCCAAATATTAATGAGGAGAACTTTGTGGGGTTTACAGAGTGATTGTGCTGTTCATCATCCCAGTGCCTAAGGCAATGCTAAGTGGTCCACCTAGTTACATTACTTCCTTGAGACTTTCTAGCAATTGATACAACTGAGTGATTTCTTTTTTGTGATGTTAATTAAAGGACAACTATTGGCTAGGGCATCAGCAATAATTTACATTCTATGAAAGACCACCAGTGGATCTTTTACATGTACCCAAGCATGCAGACAGAACCTTGGCTTAAGGTCATATCTGACAGATTTTACAACAGGCACTTGGTATTGCAATCACTTTGTGCTAAAGCTCTGGAAGGGGGACGTGACTTCAAACCTTCTGTCTCTTCGGCAAAAGTGCTACCAGCTGAGTCACAGTCAGTAGCCTTGAATGGAATTAAAACGGTTTCTGTGTTGAATTTGATATCTACTGCCTGACTCATTTCATATGGTATTTTCCCAGCATTTTCACCTTTTGCTACTCTTTGTATCATTCACAGTTGTCAGAATCTGTTATTGTTGGCATTTTTTGTAAAGTTTTTCTGTTATGTTGCTTCTCACCTCTAATTGTCCATGTCTGACTTTTATGGCAAATAGAACCTTTGCTTTTTAAGGATATAAACTCATTCAATATCATGTTGGTTCGTTTTGTTTTTGAATACCTTCCATGGATCTTTTGTTTTACTCAGTTGTAAAATTTCGCATTTTACAGTCTGTGTCTTATCCTTTTGAAGTCAGCATTATCTATGCCCAGAAACTTAGTTACTGTGTCATAATTTTCTCAGACAGCAAGCTGAATCTGATCAAATCTCTGCTGCACTCTCTCTGTACTGCATTGAAATTTCAGGTTAGATTTTTTGGTCTTTTTTTTGGTCGCACTTGAATCCACAGCATTCTGACTCAGGCATGTGTGATACCAACTGAGGAAGTTGACAATTGGGCAAGGATATGCAGGCATACCTGTCCAAACCTAACTCCTGCTGCCCCTGGTTTGGTGCCACCTTGTCTCATTAGAGAGGGGCGAAGTGTCTCTAACTGGGTGACATATTTGTCACATTTGAACAGTTGATAGTGTGCGATCCTGTTCCAAAGCTTTCTGAGCTTGTGTCTGTATGTCCTCCTGACCATCTGTGGATATAGCACCGAAATGCTTCCTTTTTGTTTCCTTTACCAAAGCATCAAATGCAGGAACATGCACTCTCCCATGTTACACCAGAATTAGACCTTTTTCTACATTAGGGTGATTTGTACAAGGACTTCAACCTACAGCTGTAGGTGGATCGCACATCTTCTTTCAGAGGAGCAGAAAAGTGGTACAAGCTATCTTTAACTTCTAGCTTCCTGACAGATACATGAATAAGCAGGATGGACCATGTAGAGGCAAAAGGTTTTTAGTTTAGAAAGATGTCAGATGTCAATGCACTCTTGATGGGCTGAGGGCCTTTTCCTGTGCTGTACAGTTTTTTTGTTCTTAGAATATATAAAAAAACACCACTGGTTGTACCCCTACTTAGTGTAGAGGAAGATGACTGTGGCTATTGGAGGTCAGACATCTGAGTTCCAGGACCCCTGTGTAAGAATTCCTCGGGGTAGTGTCCTAGCTGTTTTTTCAATAACCATCTCTCCAAACAACACTGGAGAAAGTTGAGACATCATCCTGGTCAAGGTAGCCTGCTTGATTGACACGACCAAGTATTCTTCAACAGCACTAAACATGTGGACTGTACCCTTTAGATGCACAATGGCTGCAGAGGCACAGGCACAGGGGCACTCCCAAACCCCTCCAACAAGTTCCCCTCCAAACTAATCACATTCTGACTTGCAATTGCTGCACCATCCCTTCAATGTCACTAGGGCCCCAAATCGTAGAACCTCCCTCCCAACAACACTCTGTGTGTACCTACTTTGCACAGGCTGCGTTAGTTCAAAGAGGCAGTTCACCATCACTAACACAAGAATAGCTAGGGATGAGTACTAAATAGTTCCCTAGCCAGTGACACCCACATCCTGTAATTAATGTAATTAGAAAAGATGAGTAGTTTACGCTTTGTTTGATTATATTTTTCCCATTGGATACATTGGTTCCTTCTTGTTGGTTGCAGTGCTATGATATTTTGCAATTGCAAGAGTTTTCTCTCTTTTTTTAGCATCACTCTGTTTTAATGTGAAGTGATAGAGAATAAATGCAGTCGAGTCATCAAGTCCTAGAGATGCGCAGGGGCTGAAATTTTATTCTGGATTGATCTGAAGATTTAATTGGTGGGGAGTGTGCGAAGATCGAGTCATTGGAGGTGAATGAGGAGTGGGTCCTGGAAAATGAATCATTGGGGGGGTTCTGGAGATCATTGAGAGGGAGGCAAACCACTGGATGTTTATCAGGCTGGCAAGATGCAAATCTTTTCCTCCTGGCTGACAAGCAGTGTTGATAAAACATGTCGCTGCTGGAGTCAACGTTCTTACCTCTCTTGAGTTGTTGGGCTTTCTGAATCCTGGCAAGCCTAGTCCATGGGCACCAAATCAACATAGCTGTTAAAAGCTGCAGCACACGGCCACAACACATTAGAAAGGGTGGCCACCTGTTGAATGTAGATTACATCCCTGACCTCGAACCCAATCATCTCTGCAGTTGTCTCTGGCTGCAAAATGCAAATTCACTTCCATGTTTCATGAACTTTTAATTAGTTTTACTCAGTAGTTGGTTAATACAGTGTTGAATTTTTAAATTAAATGCATTCATATAAGTTCAGGAATAAAAGGGCATAACATTGAAAAGGAACTATTTTTTCCCAAACCTGTGAATGGTGAGCAGTTATCTTGTCTTGGTCCTCAAAATGTGTTAGCCTATTATGTTAGAAGGTCTCTGATAGCAAGAGGGTGCTGGCAATTTTTTTTCCTTCTTGGTGTGAACAGAGGCAAAGATAAGCTGGCAGTTGAATAAGACAACAAAGACCGCCATGGATTTTTAACAGCATCCTCCAAACAGAATCTTCCGTCAGATTAGAAATAGCATGAATGAATGTAATTAAGAACTTTTATCTCCAAACTTCCACAGGCTGCAAACCTGGCAAAATTGCTAGATGCGCAATGGTGTCCTCTGACATTAATCTCATGGAAATGACTAGCGCCATTAAATATCTGAGGCAATCTGAAATTTGTAACACTGCTGCAAAATAGCGGTGTTCTGGACTGCAGGAGATGTTGGGTGAACTTCTGGGATTCATGAATGATACTGTTGCCAAGAGAATATTGGGTGCAAAAACCTGAATATTCTGATGTATACCGATAAATAAATAATTTGACAGAGTGCAAATGGAGTTCAATATGGGGAAGTGCAATGTCATCTAATTTAGGTGCATGAAGATATAGATCAGAATATTTTCAAAATGGTACAAAACAGGGAACTACAGCAGGAGTAGGATGAGTTTCTAAAAATTGTGGTCAAGTATAGAAAAATAATTATAAAAGCTAATGGAATGTTAACCTTTGACTAAAAACACTAAAAGAAAGATGGGGGGATGATATGCTCCAGCTGTATGAAGCCTTATTCAGATTGCATCTGGACAATGCTACATCTCTGGATAGTTAATTTTGGTGCAACTACAGTGCATTCACCAGGATGTTATCAAGGTTTTGATGGTTAAGATTACATAAACTTGGTTTGGTAACCTAATCAATGATTTTAAAACATGATAAAAAGTGCTATGATGGATAAATAGAAATGATCTCTTCTAGTGGGCAATTTGGCAAATTGGATTCAGAGTTAGTTGCAGGAATCAGAGGGTGATGGTTGAAGCTGATTTTTGTGACTGGAAAGCTGTGTCAAGTGGCATGCCACAAAGTTTATTGTTGTGTATGTTTATGATTTAGACATGAATGGAGGAGGTATGATCAGTAAGCTTGCATGTGATATGAAAGATGGTAGTGCGGTAAATAGTGAGGAGGAAAGCTTTAGACTACAGGACAATACAAATGGCTGTTAAATGGAATTTAATTATGAAAAGCATAAGGTGATATATTTTGGGAGCACTAACAAGGTGAGGGAGTACCCATTGAATGGTAGGACCCTAGAAAGTACAGAGGAGCAGAGAGATCTTGGTGTACTTGTTTAGATCCTTGAAAGCAGCCCGATAGCTAACAGCAAGGAGGTTACGATGGAGCTGTGTATAATGTTAGGCAACAGTCGAAGCACTGTGTACAGTTTGCTTGACACATTATAGAAAGGATATGATTGTTCTAGAGAGGGTGCAGAGAGATGCACCAAGATGTTGCCTGGGCTGGAATGATTCAGCTATGAAGAGAGATTAGACAGGCTGGTGTTGTATTTCTTAGAGCAGAGAAGGCTGAGGGGCAAATCAGATTGAGGTGTAAAACATTTTGAGGGATATAATCGGCAGGGTAAATAGAGAAAATCCTTTTCTCTTAGTAGAGGGGTCCATCACCAGGGGGCACAATTTTACATTGGGGAGCAGGCAGTTTTGAAGGGATTTTAGGATTTTTTTTTTACCCAGAAGGTTATAAGTATCTAGACCTCACAGCCTAAGGGTGGTAGAGGCAGGAACCTTTAGACACTTAAGAACTATTTAGATGAACACTAAGGCTATGGACCAAGTGCTGTAGAATGAGGTTAGACTAGATAGATATTTGATGTCTGGTACAGGCATGATGGATCGAAGATGTTACTTCCATGATATAAAAACCCTGACACTAAACATAGCAAAGATAAAATAGAATAAACCAAGCTATTTGCATATAAGACAATTTGAAGCATTTCAAAACACGTGGTGAAATACATTTCAGTCTGTCTTAACACGTTCACTTTATAGTTCCCAAATGCCAGAGACAGCTTTCCGTCATAATTATAACTTTGACCTAATATCTAATCTTGAGAGTTTGATAAGCTCTTCCCTGATTATTCACACTATCCACTTTGACATTTTCAGCTTGAAATAATCCCTTCAGGTTCCTAACCAAACACTTCTGATCTGGAACATTAAAATTTAATTCGCTTACACTGAGATAACCTATTTCCTAACTTTACAGGACAAATTCCATTCTCTGGGGATAATGTTTTCTACATCTAACTTCAATCAGAACATCTATGAACTGTCATCACAAGGGTTCCGAGCTATGAGTTTTCCCCGAAGGAAAAGAAAATCAATTCCCCATTCTTTTATTCGAAAGCAAGCTAATCCTCTTTGATATTTGCTTTGCTCATAAAACTCTTCTAGTGCAATTTAATTCACATTATCACTCCTGGGACCCCTTCTGTCATATTGTTCATTTTCTTTTAAAAAGCTGATTACTCCGGAAATGTTGGCAAGTTAATCATTTAAACCTCACTTACACACAGATAAAAACCCAAATGCCACGAGTTCAAAATTCAAACTTTAAAGTAAATTACATTAATTTCTAGGAGTATTATATATAGATGTTTCACACCTTCAATCACAACTAATTCATAGTTTGTTCATTGATGTAATATTTTCTCGTATTTTCCATCATCAAGCACTTTAGTATATAAGTATTGCCATCAGTGACAACAGCAAAAGCATATGTTTAGATTAGATTACTTACAGTGTGGAAACAGGCCCTTCGGCCCAGCAAGTCCACACCGACCCGCCGAAGTGTAACCCACCCAGACCCATTCTCTTACATTTACCCCTTCACCTAACACTACGGGCAATTTAACATGGCCAATTCACCTAACCTGCACATTTTTTGGATTGTGGGAGGAAACCGGAGCACCCGGAGGAAACCCACGCAGACACGGGGAGAATGTGCAAACTCCACACAGAGAGTCGCCTGAGGCGGGAATTGAACCCGGGTCTCTGGCGCTGTGAAGCAGCAGTGCTAACCACTGTGCTACCGTGCCGCCCACTAATGTTGGCAAGTTAATCATTTAAACCTCACTTACACACAGATAGAGGACAATATCTTGTTTCAATTTTAACATACAAAAGAAAGCGAGTTAATATTTATGTTAACACTGATGTGGACAAAAGAATTTTCTATGAAGGTTTCAAACAATTTTGTGCTAATATTGCTAATTTTCATTTTGTAATTTTCTGATTTTTAATTTAGTTATGTTTCTCAGTGTCTACATTATAGCATCTTATAAGATTGATAGACCTTTGTCGCTTTCCAGCTAAATCTGTTGTGTTTGGCTTATTATATTTTTGCTTCAGCATCAGTTTATGTCAGCTTTAATATTTATCTGAATATAACACTGCTATCTATTTCCAACAATGGGAAATGATTCATTAAATCCAATCTTAGGTTCATTTGTAGTAGCAGAATCAAATAAATTTCATTCAGAAATACTATAGCATCTAACATTTTTCTACCTCCTACAGCTGAAAGCAAGAAATATCAAAACTGATTATAGCTATGCTGTTTTTAGCAGAAACTGAGTGGGAGACCATTTTAAATCAATAAACCTTCCAACGCCCACTCTCTTCACACAGTATTCAGAATTAACCAGCTCTTTTGAACAAAAAACAGCCTCTCCAAATCCACCTCCCTCTGCGGCACTTTTCTGAGAGCTGAGGACTGATCTTTCAGCTCTCCCAATCAACCTTCCATTGCTTGAGCCTCCTGTCTGTTTCTGCCTGGAGGAAAGTTACATCCATTTGTTTCAGTCTGGCAACTGACCTGGGCATACAAATAAAGCTTGGCAATTGAAATCACTTTCTCCTACAGCCTGAGGTCAGGAATAGGTTGCTGCTCATCATGAAATCCCCAGGTTAAGATCAGGGTTACCATAAATCATGACATAAATTAACCTGTCGTTTAAACAGACCTATTTTTCTGGCCTGAAAAGTCATATTTTTAAAGCACACATTTGATATATAAGGTGACGTTTCATCATGCTCCTTCATAACCACAAAACTTTATGCTTGTTTTTGAAATTGGCCTTAATTTTCTACCCCACAAATGAATGCTTTATGTACCAGTTGGTACCTTATATTTCAGCGCAAGAGATCCATCAAGTACTGTAATATGGTTTATGTTATGAGGCTGCTTGGGAATTTTAGTCACACCAATTGGTTGCATCAGATGCTGATCTCATTTCAAAATAGGACCTTCTTCACAGCTATGGCAGTTCACTTTCATGACTTGACTCCTGTTTTGGATGAGTTTTTTTGAATCTTTGCAACTGCAGTAGTTTGATCATAACGACATGAGTAATCAGAGCAACAGTAAGTGTTTTGACCCTTTGAGCCTGATCTGCCATTCAATGGGATCATTGCTCTGATGGTGACCTAACTGCATTTTTCATGCTTGTCCTCCCTAACCTTTGACTCTCTTGTAGATCAAAACCTTGCCTATCTCAGCAGTTTCCGGCCCCCATTTCTATCTGAAATAGTGAATTCCAATGATTAACAAACATCAGAAGAAATTCTTCCTCATGTTCCACTTAAATGGAAGACCCTTATCTTTAAACTGTATTCCCTAGTTTAAGATTGCTCCACAAAGGGAAATAGTGTATCAGCAATATGTCAAACTGACCAAAGAAGTTGATATGATTCAATAACATCTCTCATTCTTCTAAATTCCAATAAATACATACCCAAACTGTTCAATTTTTTTTTAACATAAGACAACCCCTTAAATTTGTGGAATGAACCATATGAACAATTTCTGAACAACCTCAAACGTAGGTCTACACTCTTTAAAAATAAGGAAACCAAAACTGTATTTGCTACTCTAGGTGTGGTTTTACTAATTCCTTGTTTAGTTACTTTTCTTAATGTTATACTCCATTCTTCTTACAATACAGGCCAACATTCCATCTGTGTGCTTCATTACTTACTGTGTCTTCCTGCTAGCATTTTATGATTCATGTACAAATACAGGTAGGTCCATCTGTGTTCCTTAATTCTACAATCTCTCTCCATTTAAATTCTCCCAATCCCACATCCTCAAATTTTATAACATTATACTCCATCTGCCAAATTTTGTTTAGCTTTGGAGTACTTAACCTGTCCAAAGGGGTATGATGACTGTCCAAAGGATGACTGCCCTTAGCATGCTAAACTCTGGCCTGGTTTGGCCTGACTCTACTCCTGTCCCAATGAAATGGGAAATGCTAAGTTCATGTGCAATTTTAGGCTAGTTTCTGCTATTCTCTTTGTAATGAAGAGCCTCTTGTGATGAAAATGTGACCCTTTTGTTTCCTTCTCACAACTTATTTTCCAAATTAGCATTGTATTGTCAGGAAATTTAGCTACAGTGCACTCAGTACCTTCATTCAAGTTATAAACACAGATCATAATTTGTTGCAGATCCTTCAGTAATCCCTGTAGCATTCCACTAGTTATAGTTTGCCTGAAAATGACCCATTTATTCCAATGCAGTCTTCTGTTGTTTAGCCAGTTCTCTGTCCACGATGACATGTCATTCCCAATGCCATGAACTCTTATCTTGTGCAGTACTCTTTAATGTGGCAGAATCCAAATACATTACATTTACCAGATTCATGTTATATACTTATCCTTAAAGACTCTAATAAATTTTTCAAATAGTATTTCAATTTCAGCAATTTAATTTGAGCAACAGGTGAAGCCAGCTTTTTAAAGTTGCTATAATGCAGTCGCAACTTGTATGGTGTTCACCATTAACACGGTGCTATCAAATCAATAAGACACTCTGTCTATCATACAAATGAGTAATGTGATGTAAGAATTTCAGTCTTGGTATGATGTTTGGTATGTAGGCTTTATGTCCCAAGGAATGGCAGATTCTATGAAATAGCATGTTCCTTGGACTCAAAGCTTTGACAAAGGGTCAGTTAGACTCAAAACGTCAGCTCTTTTCTTTCCTTACAGACCTGCTGAGATTTTCCAGCATTTTCTCTTTTGGTTACAGATTCCAGCATCCGGAGTAATTTGCTTTTATCCTATGTTCCTTGGACTGTTTGCACCAGGCAAAGTACTGACAATACCCAATAGCCCATGTTTGCAAAACTCCAAAACACTGCCCAACATTAGATTCAATTCTGTGATTGCACAACATTTGCTAAATAATCCAGAGCATGCTAACCACTGACAACCAGTTTAACATTCAGTGAAGCTTCCAGAATGATTGACATACATTTGCTGGAAGGACGCAGTGGGGAACAGTTCACATTGAGTTTATTTTAAATTCAAACCAGACGAGTTGATAATGATTGAATAAAGTTAAAAATCACACAACACCAGGTTATAGTCCAACAGGTTTATTTGGAAGCACTAGCTTTTGGAACGCTGCTCCTTCATCAGGTGAATTGGATCGGGCCTTGTCCTGGGGGAATGTACCAGGAAATGGTTGACACCCAAGTTTTTGTTTCATTGACGATGATGAAATGAGTGGACAAGTTCTTTCTGATTACAATGAAATGAATAGACTAGAGTGCTGTAAGCATGCGTAAGCCATATTGTGAGCCTGACTGAAAGTTAAATTGCTTGTTAGTGTGGTTGTTAGCACAATCAAGATTATTTAGTATGTATCGACCAATAGCAAAAATACATCTATTGATCTTTGCAAACAGAACCAAGACCCTTTTTCATTACTGTATTGATCTTATCCTTTATTAAGAGACCTATCCAATTCTTTTTTCCTATTGAGTCTTCCCCCCACCCCAGTCAAAAGCAATAATTTAAGCATCCTAATTCCATATTGTAGCAATTGGCCCAAGCCTTGTCGGCATCACAAGTAGTACTTCTAAGTACTACTTAAATATTATGAAGGTTTGTGCCTCCACCCAGTGTTGGAAGTGGTATATTGCATGGATAGAGAATTGGCTCATGGGTAGGAAACAAGATTAGATTAGATTAGATTAGATTAGATTATTTACAGTGTGGAAACAGGCCCTTCGGTCCAACAAATCCATACCGACTCTCCGAAGAGCAACCCACCCAGACCCACTCCCCTACATTTACCCCTTCACCTAACAGTACGGGCAATTAACCATGGCCAATTCACCTAACCTGCACGTTTTTGGGATGTGGGAGGAAACCGGAGCACCCGGAGGAAATCCATGCAGACACAGGGAGTATGTGCAAACTCCACACAGTCATTTCCCTGAGGCGGGAATTGAAGGTACAACAAAAGAACAGAATGTTATTAAAATGGAGAAAAACTGCAGAAAGCTGCAACACAAAGGGACTTGTGGGTAATTGTGTCGAAACACAGAAAGCTAGCGGACAGTTGCAGCAGGTAAGGCTACTGGAATGTTGGCCCTTACTTCAACAGGAAATTAAGAGTAGGTGAGTCCTACTACAACTGTACAAGGTATTGATGAGACTACGCCTGGAGTAAAGTGAGCAGTTTTGGTCCCCTTCTTTAAGGGAAAAAAAGCATTTCATTGGAGGCAGTTCCCTTTTGGCTCGGAATATGTGTAGTTCCTGAGGACCAGAGGAAGAGATTCTGCTCGAGTGCTGCAGGTCCGACGCAGCAGATGTGTGCTGGCGGGAGACAAACCACGGGGATTGTGTTGCGAGTCGTTGGAGCTGCTGGAGACCATCGCTGGATCGTGATTGGACGTTGGAGGATCGTTTGGTTGTGCTGACCTGC
Organism: Chiloscyllium plagiosum; assembly: GCF_037043375.1. Lineage (NCBI taxonomy): Eukaryota > Metazoa > Chordata > Chondrichthyes > Orectolobiformes > Hemiscylliidae > Chiloscyllium > Chiloscyllium plagiosum. The sequence continues at coordinate 98,372,207 of NW_028270144.1, read as the reverse complement.
TCTTGGTGGATCTTTATGCTGGCTTCGGCGTAATGCCAATTCAGGTACCAGCCAACCTCAGAGCTATGGCCTCAGCGTCTACTCGCAGCCCAGGCCAGGGCATTCGCAACACAGTCAGGGTGACTGTGAAGAAGGTGGAGGAGCACACACCGGTCGATCGGACGGTGCTCATGAAGAAGATTTTGCTGGAGTGCTGTGGGTTTGAAATAGCGGATGTGTACTGCTGCCTCATCGCCAGAACTTTCCAACAAGCACCAAGACATGGCTTGGCTGGTGGTGAGAAGGGCTCTGTCTGTGAAGTCCTTTATGCACGCCCGGACTCTCAGCCGCACTGCACGCTGCCCTTGAAGTGGCTGCGGGGGGGACGAGACTGTCACACACCTCCTTCTGGAATGTGCCTATGCAGAGGAATTCTGCAGAGGAATGCAGTGGTCTTTGTCAAGGTTCGTCCTGAGCAGCACCGTGACTCGGGATTCCGTGCTCTACGGTCTGTTCCCCGGGACGCACACCGAGACGAACATCAACTGTGCCTGGAGGATCATCAACTCGGTGAAGGACGCTCTCTGGGTGGTCCGAAACCTGCTGATCTTCCAACTGAAGGAGTTGATCCTGACTGAGTGTTGCAGACTGGCACATTCCATGGTCCAGGACTACCTGTTGAGGGACGCGCTGAAGCTTGGGGCAGCTGCCGCTAAGGCGCGGTGGGGAAAGACCACTGTGTAAAGTCTGCCTGCCTAATGATCAAAAAATGTACAGACCTGTATAAAAATGATAAGTTTTGATCTCTGTATGTACATGTTTACATATGTATGGCATGACCAACTGTACAGACCATCAAATTATTTTATGAATAAAGTATATTTTTGAAATAAAAAAAAAGGACGTGTACTGCCTGCAGGATTTCCCTGCGGCAGGCTATTTCGACGTGACCTTCAGGAGCGTGAAGAATTGCAGGCAGCTCCTGAAGGTCTTCAAGGAGAAGGAAGGGGAACCTCTGTTCTCCATCTTGTCGGCGGTCCCGTTGTGTGTGCTTCCTGCGCAGAGGAGTCGGGTTGTAACAATCCAGACGTACAACCCCCACGTCCCAGCAGCAGATGTCTTGACCTTCTTGAGAAGATACGTCCAGGTCGAGGGAGAGAGTACCGGTGGTGTCGATCCTTTCGGGATCTGGACCAGCAAACGACAGGTCAGGGTAACCCTGAGAGTCGATGCCAGTGGGAACATCCTCCACCCACCCTCCAGCTTTGCCAAATGAGGAAGCAGAGGTTACCTCTCATACACAGGGCAGCCGAAAGTGTGCCGAACCTTTGGGAGGTCAGGCCACATGGCGGCGGATTGTAAGGTGACTGTCTGCCGAAACTGCAAGCAGGAAGGCCACCCAACCAAGGATGTAAGGAGGCCAAGAACTGTAATCTGTGCGGGAGGCGGGCCACATGTACAAGGCCTGCCCAAGACGAGGGGCTGCCACCTACGCACAGATGGCTGGAGGTGGCAACATGAGCCGTGGACCGCCTAAGACCAGGAAGGTACCACAAAACGGTGTCTGGAGGCACCAGAAGGAAGGGCAGGCTGTAGCGGAGCAGACGGCAGACAGCGGGGAGATGCAGCAGCCGATCCAAGCTCCTTCAAGACAGATGGAGGAAATGGAAGAGGAGGGATCAAAGGAGGCAGAGGATTGGATTACTGTCAAAAGCAGGAAGAGGAAACCTCTCAAGGGCCCCAAAGCCACCCAGCATGTTACTTGTGCACTTACTGATTAACCCTCCTACACTTAAGTCTAAATCATTTATATACACCACAAACAGCAGGGGTCCCAATACTGATCCTTGTGGATTTCTACTGGACCTGGGCTTCCAGTCACAAAAGACGCCCCTTTTAACCATCACCTTCTGCTTCCTGCCACTTAGCCAATTCTGGATCCAACTTGCTAATTTTCCTTGGATCCCATGGCCTCTTATCTTCACTATCAGTGTCCATGTGGGACCTTATTAATAACCTCGTTGAAATCCAAATCAAATGCATGGCCCTCATCTACACACCTGGTTATTTGTTCAAAACATTTAATCACATTGGTCACACATGACCATCCCTTAACAAAACCATGCTGACTGTTTTTGACTAATCCCTGACTCCAAGTGCAGATTAATTCTGTCCCTCAGAGTTGCTTCCAATAGCTTCCCCACGACTGAGTTTTGATTAACTGGTTTGTAGTTTCTTGGTTTATCCCTTGCTCCATTTTTGAATAACTTTACCAAGTTGGCTGTCCTCCAGTCATCTGACATTTCTCTTGTGGTCAGAGAGGAATTGAAAATGATTGCCAGCAGTCCTGCTATTTCCTCCCTTCAGCTGTTGACCTTAGTCACCTTCTAACCAGGTGTCTCTCATTGCTGTTGTATCATAATTCTTTGGTTCTATTTGTGCTCTCAATTCATCTATCGTGCTATAACTGTGTGCATTCAGATAAAGAGCCAATAATACCACATTTTTATTCTCTTCTCCTTATTCTGAACCTATCACCTGGCTTGCTCTTACATTTGCATAATCTATCCCTTGGGGAGAAAGTGAGGTCTGCAGATGCTGGAGATCAGAGATGGAAATGTGTTGCTGGAAAAGCGCAGCAGGTCAGGCAGCATCCAGGGAACAGGAGAATCGACGTTTCGGGCATTAGCCCTTCTTCAGGAATCTTCCTGAAGAAGGGCTAATGCCCGAAACGTCGATTCTCCTGTTCCCATAATCTATCCCTTCTCTTATTCACGGGTGTATCATTACTATATTGTACTCCACACTGTTGGCTTGTCATTTCCTGTCAACATTCTAAATCTCTTCTCATGTAAACTTTCTGCTACACTTCTCCCTCCATCGACCCTAAACCAACCCCTACAAATATATTTTGGTGTAAAGCATTCTCTTAATGGGTTATAAGTTTTGCCAGGACCCTGACCCCAGTACAGTTCAAGGAAAGACAGTCCCAAGCTAATTTGAATCTAATGCTGCTGGATGTAGTTGTATAGTCATTTGTTCTTAAGAGGTCTTTTAACATACCATCACAAATGTTTCTCCTCCACAGACCAGTGGTTAATTTCATCACATGCCTCATTGCCATCCCTGAAGCACTTGACAAGGAAGACGTTACAAATAACTATAGATGTTTTTCAGTCAAATTTGTGAAAGTTATTGGGCATGCTGTTTCTTTGAGATTGAATGATTCCCCTGCAGCATAGGTCCAGAATTACGTCAGCCATGAAGCTGAAGATTAAATTGTTGTTGCAGTATCAAAATTTATCCCAGGATCTTCTGACATAATCACTTGCAGCTATAAAGAAACACAACCTACATTTATCATTTGGACTATTATAAAGCAGAATTCCAATTTATAATTTTGGCTTCAAACAGTCATATTTTGTATTGTATTTTTGGTGTGCACCTTGCAATGTCATGTTTTTATGGGCTTTTAATTATCTGCATCTATCAATTTAAGCACAAAAAAATTAACTTGATGTTAATTTTCAAGTCCAATTTGGTGCTGTTTGATGAAATGATGTTTGCACTTCACTGCATTTGAAATATTACAGAAATATTTTGTTAAAAGTTTGGTTTCAAGCTGCACAAAATGGTTTCTGTGGAGGAAAAGCATAATAAGGCAAGTAGAGCATTGAAATATAGGTCAGATATATCAAAGTCAGATCCAATTACTGGGGATGATATTGATTTAATATGGTCAGACTCAAGCTATCATTGATAGAAGCATTTTTAAAAATGATTCTGAACCAATAATAACCCGTCAGCATCCCATATCTTTCTCTATAATGTGGTAACATTCCATACATGGTTTATAGTGAATGTGTAACAAATATTACTAGTTGATAGAAATAAAAAGAGAAGTGAGTAGTTGTGTAGAGTTTCCAGTGTGAATTTTAACTAAGAAGACCAGTGACTAGCTCTTGTAAACAATGATTATTTTGCATTACCATCTTTCACTTAATGATTTAAGACCACAATGTGGTAATTAAATAACTAGGATTCAATAAACAGTAGTTTTCCGTACAAGATTTGTGGACAACAATTTGAAGAAATACCTAATTGATAACTCTTAAATTCTCTTCCACTGAGGAAGAGAATTGCAACAGAAATTAGCCCTCTCAAATCCAGTTGAGAATGACAGTGGACAATTTGGCAACTAATTGGAGGGGATGGCTCCATAATCCTCTCAAAACCTGCCAGTCCATTTAAGGCCTACAACATACCAATTTCACCTATTTAATTTGGTTCATCTTTGTAGATAATCCCTCCATTCTGTTTTCTTACACTTCTACTCCAAACTTATACCAATTAATTAGTGCTTCCTTTCAGTAGTAATAATAGTCGCTGCAAGGTTTTCATAAAATAGGCAGCTTTTGTGAAGGTTCATTTTATGTGGTACAGAAAGTTGGTGCTTTGTTGTCTGCCCCCTGATCTTGTTAGTATATGCGGAATTGAATTAGACAGTTTTCTTCTATTTGTACTTGGCTGTACTCTGACAATGATAGATGTACAAACATTGTTCTTTATTGCACTTTTACTCACAGACATACTTTATTTACATTGATCCACTTTTCACAGCAATGCCCATTCACAGTGGTATTGGTAGAAGTGACTACCCAAAACTCTTGCCTTGTCAATGAGGATATCCTTCTGTCATGCAGTATAGTACAACAGTTGTGCTAAATGGGAAAAGATTAAAGATTCAAGTGTGTTGGTGAAAACTGGCACTGTGACCTAGCAGCCAAAGATTTATATGTCCTTTTGTAATCTCATGATCAAATATATAAGTCTTTTACCAATTTGTCAGGATTTGATTGGGAATGACAGCAGTCATATCTTAAAACGGGGTATTGAGCTAATGAGTTCATAATATAGAGCTGCCTGCATTTGAAACGCAAACAGCAGCAGCATATAGATAGGGCTAAGCAGTTCCAGAACCAATAAATCACTGCAACAAACATTAGCCCTCTCAAGTCCAGTTAAGAATGATAGTGGACAGTGTGGTAGCTAATAGGAAGGGAGGGCTTCATAATCCTCTACAATGCAAGAGCATAATATATGAGTGCAAGAGGTAGGACTGCAATGATGAAAATATCACCAGCTAGAAGACCTAATCAATAAAATCTGACTACATTAACTGGAAATGGCAATTACCATGGTACTGAAAATCTATACTGGGCACTCACCATCACCACCCCACCGTCACTCCATTAGCTCTGAAACAAGCTATTCTGGTGAGCCGTAGCAATGGCATTCACATGACAACATAGAAAAGTTGAACAGTGTGGCACTGGAAAAGCATAGCTGGTCAGGCAACATCCAAGGAGCAGGAGAGTCGACATTTCAAGCAGAAACTCTTACTGATTAAGAGCTTATGCTTGAGATGTCAACTCTCCTGCTCCTCGGATGCTGCCTGACCAGCTGTGCTTTCCAGCACCTCACTTTTTTGACTCTAATCTCCAGCAACTGCAGTCCTCATTTTCCCCCAATGTGGAAAGGTTACCCAGCATGTTTTATCTACAAAATAAAAGCAAAAGAGATATAACTCATCCAGTTTCTATAATGTTAGAAAGCTCCTAATCATCAGCAAAGTGATGGAGCAACCACTGGAAGTGCTATTCCTCATTGATTAACTTGCTTGATGACACACACATTGAGGTTTCACAAGAGCAGCAGGACTCTTGCCTTCATGATAACAAGATAAAGATGAGAAAAGGTGCCAAAGCAACATTTTCACTTCTGTCTGTGAGCTAGTGGTCTCTGCTGAAAGCTGTACTTTTTAGTGAGTATATGATCACATTTAGTAAGATGGAGCTTGCAACAATTATCTAAAATACAAGAATATCCAGTTTGGCAGAATTTCACAATAAGTGCCAACAGTTCTGATATGGTGATATACATCTGTAGGGGGTCATATCATTATTTTAATGTGGGCAATGAACCACCTCAATAAAGGTACATGATTGTTAAGCAGTCTGAAGTAGCAATGATAGAGATCGGATATACTATACTTAGCTCTCAATGAGCACTGTAACTAATGTTATCTTTAAATAAAGAACCCACATAATTGTTTCACTAATTCTTGTGAGTGATTGGTACATTTGGTAACATGACAACTGGCAATTCTGAAGACTTTTACGTATACCATCCATAATACATTTGCAGCACGGTTTTGAAAATTTGGCAATATAGTATACAAGCTTCATCTCCATCATGTCCAACAAATTACTCAACCTGAACATTGGACAGAAAGTCCAAGTACAATATCTAACTGATAGCACCTGGGATCCAGCAGCAAGCAACAGCATATTGCCCAGAACCAAGATCCTATTGAGTACAAATGCTAAATGACATGAAAAAACAGACATCAAATCTGAATAATAGCATAACCAGAAAGACCCAGCAACCCTATTGCAACTAGAATATGGTTGAAAATGCAACAAGAACAAAACAAGCCCCAGCCAGCACCTTGAAACTACCTCCAGAAAAGATCACGATGACGAGGTCTGGATGGATAAGCAAAACTTTGATACTTTTCATATTGATACTTTTCAAAACTTACAGCTTTATTCCTCCACATTAAGTACATTCAGATTCATTGTTATTTTATTTTGCTGTTGTGTAAGTAGTTTGATTCTTTAGAGTAAACATTTAGGTATTAAAAAAGAGGAGTTAATAAAAAGAGTTTTAGTGTCTTAAAATACCCACCCTGCAAGTATATATGCATTAGTCCTAAGACTCGTTAGGCAGTCTGAAGCAGCAGTGAGAGAAATTTGAAGTATCATACTTAGTTCTCAGTGACCTTTATTTATAACTAGTCTCATCTTCAAACAAAGAATTCACATTATTGTTTTGCCAATCCTTGTATGTGATGGCTACACATACATCTAAGAGAATATGACTCTGTACCCCACAATGAATCACCACTTTTAACAAGTCATTAGTCTTGGAGTTATCTAGTAATTAGGTGTCAGACTTGCCTCAGTGACAGCACCATTGCTTATGAGTCAGACAGTTATGGTTTCAAACTCGTTCCTGAGATGTGAATAAAAGTTGTATACTGAGTGCCATCTTGGACTGAGTGAACAATACCTGATGGTAATGCTGTCAAATTAAATTTTGTTTTCAAGTCCCCATAATCATATTTACCATAGTTACTAGGTTGATGCAAGTGGGACTAGATTGGGTTGGGATATCTGGTTGGCATCGATGCGTTGGACCGAAGGGTCTGTTTCCATGCTGTACATCTCTATGACTCGATAAGTACAATGTTCCAAAATGTTCAATATTCCTAAAAACAAGTGATCTCATTGCTGTTGCTAAGATCATACTCTGAACAGAAAAGGCTAACACATTCACCTATGATGGTGACTGTGCCTTAAAGATGCTGTAACAGATTTGGGTAAGGTTATGAAAGATACTATATCCAAAAGAAACATTTGTTTTTAGAATTGATGTAAAGTTAAAATTAGAGGTAAAACATATATCTAAAATATTTGGCACAATTTTAATCTCTTATACAGACTACGCCAAGGTTTTCTTGTCTTCTTTAACCTGTTTCTTAAACTTTTATTTGTCCGTGTACTACTTTCCAGTTAAGTAGAGCAGCTGACATCCTCTGGATCTTTAGTAATGTCATGCATTAACTGTCTCTTGGGAGGTTTGAGGAAGCGCTGTGGGTCACTTACCTTCCATTTTATCTTCCTTTGTGTAAGGAAATGCAACCTTTGCTTGCTGCTTTGCAATTTTTCTGTGACAGTACGACTAAGGTCAGAATGATAGCATAAAGCAACAAAACTTGTTCAATCACTCCATGGGATATTGAACTACCTGACAACAGCTTTTCAAATCTATTTTCATCAAGCAGTTCTCCATTTAATTCATCATGTAAGTTAGTGCAGAATTTTATATTGCAGGATGGTATAGGATGTTTCCTTACAGGATCGTCTAATCTTGCAAATAACAGAATTGTAAGTAGTTAACCTGCTGGGTTTATATATATTGTTAAAAATCACACAACACCAGGTTATAGTTCAACAGGTTTATTTGGAAGCACTAGCCTAGTGTTGTGTGAGCTTTGACTTTGTACACCCCAGTCCAACACCGGCAACTCCAAATCAGGGTTATATATGATTGTATGTCGCTTCAAATGCAGGTATAATTATCCATTTGTGTTAAAGAGGAAAACATATTACTGTATATCAATATTTCTTTTTAACTACTGAGTATCTCCTTTCAATTTCACAAAGGATCATGTTTGAAAACAGAATTATTTTTGCATGAAATGACATATACTGAAAGATAATTAAGAAAGCTCGGAAGGAAAGAATATCCCTGCACCAATTTTTCAAAGATTGAAGGTAGAGTGGCAGAGCTTCCACTGAGACTGTACTAATAGTTCATTAGGAAAACTGGGAAACCGCTCTTAAAAATTGCAACCCCATTGCTATTTCTAGTGCTGTGTGTGGACATACGTGTACAGAAGATATAAAAGAAAAGAAAATCTTATATCTTATAAAATAGAAAATCTTATATAATACATCCTGCTTTGTCTTACTAGTTCTCTCAACATATTGATTTTGTAGCTTATATAAAGCAAATTTTTGCATATTAATAACTAAAACATCAATGTAATATAAAAATGGCATCATAAATAGATAAGGTTGTGAAAATCTAATAAGTATGAGAATCTCTAGGATGCTGTTTGAAGATTAGAAATGTTGTCAAGTACTCTTCTCGTAAAAGGAGTATTGCATCCTGCTCTTTCCACATTATGATTGCTGTTTTGAAATGGGATGATGTGATCGTACTGCCCAAGATATCTACATGAATTATGTGCAAATTTGCAGAGACACAGATAATGCCCTGAGGAGCTGGATTTGAATTCTAACAAAGTGCATGATGGACCTGGTCTGGCTTATGTGTGACTGCAAGCCCACAGCAGTATTGTTGCCCTCTGAAATTGTCTCGTAAGCTGCTTGAGTTGTACAAACTACTCAAAAAAAGTCTCAAAGGAATTAAACTGGACAGACCACCTGACATTGACCTCGGCAATGGAAATGATAATGGCAAACAGCTTTGCAGTCAGCAAAGCCCACATTCCCTGAATGAATAAAGTAAAAACTCACTTTGCATTACTTTACTTGAAAGCTGCTGCATGTGTTCTCTTACTCACAGACCTGTTTGAGACTCCTAAAACAGGGAAATTGTATAACGTCTGAGTGAAGTTCAATATTAAGATTCAAAGTTAAACCTCCCAGTTAAGCCCATGTACCTGAAGACCAAAAAGAACATCATTATAAAACAATTAAGCTGAGTTAAAAAAAACATATTTATTTATTTTGACTAGTTAAATATTTGTTGTGGACCTCTTATTAATGTGTGTAAAAGAAGTTATTGAAAATTATTTTTAGTAATAACTAAATTTACATTTGGAAAACATGGTATTCCCAGAGAAAACATGGATTTGTTGAAGGAAAAATCCTGTTTGACCATCTGATTCAATTCTTTGAGGTAGCAGGGATGAATGATCGTGGCAGTGCAACAGATGGATATTTGAACCTTTGGGAGGCATTCAACAAAGTACCTCACAAGAGTTGTCTGGAGATCATTCAGACTAGAAGATCTTTTGCAGTGGTATTCCCCAAGGTCCTGTTTTCGATCAATTATTTTCTTCAATTTCTGTACTTTTTTTTTACACTCAGGTAGAGGGAACAGCAAATGATACAAAAGTTGCCAAAATGGTAGTTGGTGAGGGTAATTGTACATTTCTGGATGACACAGGCATTAATAGTAAAATGTAGAAAAATGACAAATGGAGTTCAGTATGGAGAACTGTAAGGAGGTGCACTTTGGGGAGTTTGAGATAAAAATACTGTATGCTTCAATGGCACAATTCTGAAAATAAAAATGGAGGAACAGAGAGACCTTGTTGTCCATATTCAAAAATCCTTAAAGATGGTAGGGCAAAACAGATAATGTAGGAAGGTATCATGCTAGAACTTTATAAATCATGGCGAGGCATCAGCTGAGTTGTGTGGACAATTCAGAGCTTCATAATTTAAAAAAAATTAAGCTGGGGTAAAGAGAATGTTTACATTCACTGCTGCAGTTTGTAGTAGACTGATTTGATGTTGGACCTCCTCATCACTGGTAACCATTTGACAGAGGTACTGCCAAGCTGTGGGAACTGCTTAACATATTCCAGATGGTCTCTTTTAACATATGTAGGAGGTGGAATACTTGACTACCCAAGTCTTGGTTGATATGGATTCAAGAATGGGTTGAGTCTCTTGTACACAGAAATTTAGAATCACTTGCAATTCCAGTCCCTGTAATTCTGGAAAACAAATCTTTCTGCCTGACCCTAGTTACTATGGCTGATGTATTTCAGCCACCATCTGAAAGAATTAAGACCAAATATTCAATGATATTATTATTATTGAATCCCTATCAACAGTTACCATTGACCAGACACAGTAGTGGGCTAACCATATAAGTACAGTGGCTACAAGAAGAGGTCAGTGGGTAGGAATCTTTCAGCAAATTACTCTCTCCCTGATTCCCCAAAGCTCATCCAACATTACCAGGCACAAGTCAGTTGTCGAATGGAATATCCTCCACTTACCTGGATAAGTGCAGTTCCATGACCACTGAAGAAGCTTGCTATCATCCATGACAAAGCAGCCCCCTTGATTGGCACCACACCCATCATCTGCAACATTCACTCCCCCCAACACCAATGCATAGCTGCAGCAGTGTGTACCATCTACAAGATGCATTGCAGCCACACAGCAAGGTTCCATCATCAGCACCTTCCAACCCAGTGACCTCTACCTCCTAGAAGGACAAGGGCAACAAGTGCATGGGAGCTCCACCTGCAAGTTCCCATCTAAACCGCACAGCATTCTGCTTTGAAATTACGTTGCTGTCTAGCACCTTTCAGGGTGATTATGAATGGGCAATAAAACCAATGTGATGCCCACATACAATGATTGAGTTAAAAAAAAATACTGTGGATAGCACCTTATTGTTATTAGATGTTATAGACCAGACCTGTGAATCAAACTTGGCATCCTTCTGAGCTTGGTGGCTCAGATAGTCAGTGGCTAAGTTTATTGGATGACTGGAGTTATTGTTTCTGAAGTTCGACAAATTTTAAAATATATATCTAGTAGCTTTTGTGGAGAGAAAGCAGTGTTCAAAGGATTTGAACCTAGGTCCCCAGAACATTCACTGTGTCTCTGGATTAATAGTCTACTGATACTATCATTAGGCCATCGTCTCTCCCTGGTATTATCTAAATTTTACAGACATTCTTTCTTGAATTCAAAAGAACCATGTAGACAAAATTCAAAGTAGATTACTTACACTGTGGAAACAGGCCCTTCGGCCCAACACCCACCCATACCCCTACATTTACCCCTTACCTAACACTACGGGCAATTTAGCATGGCCAATTCACCTGACCTGCACATCTTTGGACTGTGGGAGGAAACCGGAGCACCGGAGGAAACCCATGCAGACACAGGGAGAACGTGCAAACTCCACACAGTCAGTCGCCTGAGTCGGGAATTGAACCCGGGTCTCTGGCGCTGTGAGGCAGCAGTGCTAATCACTGTGCCACCGTGCCGCCTTATGTTTTTGTGCAGAGGAAGCAGTAACAGTGGTGTCATATATTTTTAATATTTTAATAGAAATGTGATTGTTTTGTTGATTGGATTAATTTAATAATAGTTAATTATTGGTAAATTATTGATTTTAGTTTCAATCCAATGCCACTATTAGTTCCACACAAGGAATATAAAATGGTTATTAAAGTGCTGTTGAATATTTCAGTAATTATAGTAAAGCACTGATTAAGTGAGTAGCGAGAACCACCTGCACATTACTTCCTTTTTATTGCTCTATCGGGAGATTGAATTTGAGATTTGTCATGTCACTTGATTAGTAAATGCATCCCATTGTTACTTTTTGCCTATTAACTGGACTGTAAAATTTGAAATGGTCTACAACCACGTTTGTGTAGCATAAGCATTTCAAATAAAATGTGCATAAAAATTATCTCCTTCTTACTCATGCAGAAGGAAGCAAGTGGTTATTGGTATGAAAACAAAAAAAAACTGCAGATGCTGGAAATCTGAAATAAAAGCAGGAGGTCATGGAAAACCCCCGCAGGTTTGCAAGCATCAGTGCAGAGAGAACCGAGTTAATGATCAGAGTACAATATGACTCTTCTTTGAAGATTTAGACTTCTTGTTCATATAGAGCTTGTGGGTTGCAGGAATAGAAACTAGTCAGATGAAGTATGGAATCATTGAGGTTGCTGGCTGACCTAAGGGAGAAACCTGCTGATTTCCAGGGCACCAGAGGGATGTGAGATTGGAAAGGGGAGAACTTTACTTCATTGATATCGATTAATGTTAGAGGCTGTATGAGAAATGTGGGGGATCCTGGGATCCAGAGGGTGACAGGTGTTGGCCACCTCTGCATGCAAAAAGATACTATTCTGTTCATGTCGACAACCAGCAATAGACAATAGGTGCAGGAGTAGGCCATTCTGCCCTTCGAGCCAGCACCACCATTCATTATGATCATGGCTGATTATCCTCAATCTTTCTTGAAAGTATCCAGAGACTTGGCCTCCACAACCTTCTGGGGCAGAGCATTCCACACACTCACCACTCTCTGGGTGAAGAAGTTTCTCCTCAACTCTGTTCTAAGTGGCCTACCCCTTATTTTTAAACTGTGTCTTCTGGTTCGGGACTCACCCATCAGCGGAAACATGCTTCCTGCCTCCAGAGTGTCCAATCCTTTAATAATCTTATACGTCTCAATCAGATCCCTCTCAGCCTTCTAAACTCAAGGGTATACAAGCTCAGTCGCTCCAATCTTTCAAGATAGTCCTGTCATTCCAGGAATTGACCTCGTGAACTTACGCTGCACTCCCTCAATAGCCAGAATGCCTTTCCTCAAATTTGGAGACCAAAACTGCACACAATATTTCAGGTGCGGTCTCACCAGGGCCCTGTACAGCTGCAGAAGGACCTCTTTGCTTCTATACTCAATTCCTCTTGTTATGAAGGCCAGCATGCTATTAGCTTTCTTCACTGCCTGCTGTACCTGCATGCTTGCTTTTATTGACTGATGTACAAGAACACCTAGATCTCATTGTACTGCCCCTTTACCTAACGATTCCATTTAGATAGTAATCTGCCTTCCTGTTCTTGCCACCAAAGTGGATAACCACACATTTATCCACATTAAATTGCATCTGCCATGCATCTGTCCACTCACCTAGCCTGTCCAGGTCACCCTGTAATCTCCTAACATCCTCCTCACATTTCACCCTGCCACCCAGCTTTGTATCATCAGCAAATTTGCTAATATTACTTTTAATACCCTATATCATTAATGTATATTGTAAAAAGCCCTGCGGCACACCACTGGTCACCACCTGCAATTCCGAAAGGGAGCCGTTTATAACTACTCTTTCTTTCCTGTCAGCTAACCAATTTTCAATCCAAGTCAGTATTTTGCCCCCAATACATTGTGCCCTAAATTTGCTCACTAATCTCCTATGTGGGACTTCATCAAAGGCTTTCTGAAAGTCCAGATATACTACATTCACTGGATCTCCCTTGTCCATCTTCAGAGTTACATCCTCAAAAAGTTCCAGAAGATTAGTCAAGCATGATTTCCCCTTCATAAATCCATGCTGACTCTGACCTATCCTGTTACTGCTATCCAGATGTGTCGTAATTTCATCCTTTATAATTGACTCCAGCATCTTTCCCACTACTGAGGTCCGACTAACTGGTCTATAATTCCCTGCTTTCTCTCTCCCTCCTTTCTTAAAAAGTGGGACAACATTAGCCACCCTCCAATCCACAGGAACTGATCCTGAATCTATAGCACATTGGAAAATGATCACCAATACATCCATGATTTCTGGAGCCACCTCCTTCAGTACCCTGGGATGCAGACCATCAGGTCCCGGGGACTTATCAGCCTTCAGACCTAACAGTCTCTCCATCTCCAAATTCACTTCCTTTCTGACTTTATCTTCTTTCCCCAGCTGTGTTGTCTACCAGAGCCTTGCCATCTCCCTACAGACAAAGTCTGTGAGAGTGTAGTGGACCATACAATAAAATCAGAGCCTTATATGACATTATTGGAGACTTAAGCAAAATTGAGGACTGCAGGTGCTGGAAACCAGAGTTTAGATCAGAGTGGTGCTGGAAAAACACAGCAGGTCAGGCAGCATCCGAGGAGCAGGAAAATCGATGTTTCGGGCAAAAGCCCTTCATCAGGAATAGAGGTAGGAAGCCTCCAGGGTGGAGAGGTAAATGGGGGGGTGGGTGGAGCTGGGGAGAAGGTAGCAAAGAGTACAATAGGTGAATGGGGGTGGTGATGGAGGTGGTAGGTCAGAGGGGAGGGTGGAGCAGATAGGTGGGAAGGGAGATTGGCAGGTAGGACAGGTCATGAGGACAGTGCTGAGCTGGAAGGTTGGAACTGAGGTGAGGTAGGGAGAGGGGAAATGAGGAAACTGGTGAAGTCCATATTGATGCCCTGGGGTTGAAGTGTTCCGAGGCGGAAGATGAGGCATTCTTCCTCCAGGCGTCGGGTGGTGAGGAAGCGGTAGTGGAGGAGGCCCAGGACCTGCATGTCCTCGGCAGAGTGGGAGGGGGAATTGAAATGTTGGGCCACAGGGTAGTGGGGTTGATTGGTACAGGTGAACCGGAGATGTTCCCTAAAGCGCTCTGCGAGGAGGCATCCAGTCTCCCCAATGTAGAGGAGACCGCATCGGGAGCAACAGATACAAATAAATGATATTGGTGGATGGCAGGTGAAACTTTGATGGATGTGGAAGGCTCTTTTGGGGCCTTGGATGGTGGTGAGGGAGGAGGTGTGGGCGTAGGTTTTGCAATTCTTATGGTGGCAGGGGAGGGTGCCAGGATAGGAGGGTGGTTTGCAGTGGGGGAAGGGGTGCGTGGACCTGACCAGGTAGTCACGGAGGGAACAGTCTTCGTGGAAAGCGGAAAGGGGTGGGGAGGGAAATATATCCCTGGTGGTGGGGTCTGTTTGGAGGTGGCGGAAATGTCGGCGGATGATATGGTTAATGCAAAGGTTGGTAAGGTGGAAAGTGAAGACCGGGGAGTTCTGTCCTTGTTATGGTTGGAGGGGTGGGGTTTGAGAGCAGAGGTGCGGGATGTGGATAAGATGCATTGGAGGGTATCTTCAATCACGTGAGAAGGGAAATTGCAATGTCTAAAGAAGGAGGCCATCTGTTGTGTTCTGTGGTAGAACTGGTCCTCCTGGGAGCAGATACGGCAGAGGTGGAGGAATTGGGAATACGGGATGGCATTTTTGCAGGAGGTGGGGTGGGAAGAGGTGTAATCCAGGTATTGGAGACTTGCCATGTTCAGGCACTGGAGTTGTATCTTCACTGGCCGAATGGCCTGTGCAGTGAGTGCTCTGCTGAGCAGGTATTCAAAAATTGAGGCACTGGAAAAGCACAGCTATCAGGCAGCATCCGAGGAGCAGGAGAGTTGATGTTTCGAGCATAAGCTCTTCATCAGTCCTCACTTTCTCCTCCCTGCTGAGCAGGTAGCATTGGTTTAGTCATACCTTGTGTAGGGCTCTGCTAAGGAGGTCAGTAGCTACCTCTTTAAGGGAATTTTCAAGTAGAGTCTTTTCAGTTTTGATACATTAAAGCTTTTTTCTCTCCAGGGATGCTGCCAAACTTGCAGAGTTTCTCCAGCACTTTGTTTGTTCTGTTTTGGATATCCAGCATCCACAGTACTTTGCTTTTCATGAAGGGAGTTCTTTTGTCCCCATAGAGTCCACCTGAAGGTGGAGCCAAATGGAGATGATTGCAAACCAATGCCACAGGAGATTGTGACTCTGTATCCAGATACAGTTATCTGTGTCATCAGCATCAAAAACCGTGTATCTCCAATCAACATTGGAGGTTGGAATGAAAAGCAGAGGTAGCCTGGACTGGCACAAGATGACAGAATCATGTCAACTGCCAGGAAAGCAAGTGCACATATTGAGTAGCTTTTGATGAGATCACAGGCCAGTTGGATTTTTGAGAGAATGACAGCCTGTCGTGTTTTGGATCTCAGTGGCCAGTCACTGAGTGCCTTGATGGCTGCATGCATGTACTCAATGATGCCATGCAGAGAGTGAGATGTAACTCTTCATTCAGTGTCCATGTGTCATTGTCTATGTCCAGTTCTGTCAAAGTGACCAGCAAGATGCAGTTGTGTGCCCTGGTTTTAAGATGCCATTAAGGATCACCGCTGATCCTTTGAGGAGGTGAAGAAGTAAGAGTCATAGTGACGTTGACAGCTACTGGTAGGGCAGAGTGACTGGGACTATGCTGTGTGAGGCTTTTAGGAACTGCTAGCATAGTTGACTACATATGGCCAGAGAATCTCAGACTCCTGTGGCTTTGGTGCGCAATCATCTCCAGTTCGCTCTGGCTTCCTTGGATTTTCTGGTGTCAAATACCTTGCCTCTGTTACTTTCCTGTTCCTCTTTCTTCTCCCATTCTCTCCTGATAGCTGGGGTTCAGCCCTTTTTGGAAAGGGTGCTGCCCCTTCATTGTCCTGGGGCCGACAATTGGACAGTCATGCCCCTAATTGCCAGTTGAATGCCAATGCTCTCTTGCCATCTGTGTGGCACCAAGTGCATCCTCTTACTAGGTGTCCAGTGTCCCTTTTATTCCTGTTTATTTTCTTATGGAGCTAGGGTGTTCTGCTGAACAATTCATGACCAGATCTCCCGACTGTACGTCCCTCCCTTTAGCTGTCTTATGTCCCTTGAAATATCTCATCCTCCACAAACTGTGAACAAGCTTTAAGCTTTAAATAACCATGGGATGTGCTATTTGGGAGCCTATGACAATTCAGCTCTGAAAGCTGAACTTCTAACCTTTATCTCTGCTATTCAGTGAATAACTGTACTAACCGATTGGAGCTGCTTGTAAATGAACACAAAATGGATAATAAATATTCTAAATTAATCAATCCTTCAGGTGTTCATACGGCAAAATATAAGCAATGTGTCATCTCCAAACAGATAACCTAGATAAAATTAATGGCTTTAATACAAATGAAATACAAGTCCTCAGCAGGCTAAGAAGGAACTGAAAACAATAAATCACCAAGATATACTGCATAAATACTAGCCTGCGAGAGAAACAAGGGAAGATATTGGTGAAGTGCCGACAGTTATAATGGGGGGGTTGCTGAACACTGGGAATGTATCAGTAAATTGAAGACAGACTGAACTATGTTATCAAAAGCATAACAAAACAGACATTAATAACTCCAAACTCAGTAGCAAGATCCTGTTTGATAAACCGCAATATTCTTGGAGGAGATGAGAGATAAAATGGGTGGGAGACATCCAGTTCACATCTTATACATAAACTTTCAAAAAGCTTTGAATTTAGGAGATGATTAAATAATTTAAAATTAGTTGGTGGGTAATGAACTGGTTTAAAAACAGATTGGAAGAGACAAGGGGACAAGAGGCATTAAGTGTAGTTACTCAGTGGATAGAAGTAGGTAGCAATGTTCTGTTCAGGAACTATTAATGTTTGCTGTATACATCAATCATTTGGATGTAGTGATAGATGAAATAGTGTCCTAATTTCCTGAGCATACCAATGAGAAAATTACAGTAAACATTTTGGAAGACCAAAGAAAGCTTTACAAAAGACTATGTAAGATGGCTGAATGGGAAAATAAATAGCAGATGAAATTCACTGTCACTTATTGTGAAGTTCTTTTTGTTTTGGTTTTGGTTCATAAAAATAAAAGCTGGCTAATATGAAAAAGAGAAAGCATTTTGGAGTTTGGGTTCATTGAAAATCAAAGCAGCACTTCAAAATCACCTTTAAAAAAACCTGATGGAATATTGGTTTTAAAGGCAAGAGGCATAGATTATCAAAATGAAGATGTAATGGTAACTTTTTGAAAAAATTGAGGAAATCAGAATTGGAGTATATTGCAGTTTGGGGTCCACATTATAGGAAAAGTATTGAATCAACAGAGGGGTTATGGAAAAGATTCGATAATTCTATCAAATATGAGGAATTATAAAAATAAAAGATTTGAGTAACTAGACCGTTTTCGTTGTAATATGTAATTGTTCAGGAGGGCAGCTCACCACCACCTTCTCAAGGGCAACACGGTAAAGGCAATAAATGCTGGCCAGGTCAGCAATGCCCATGTCCCATGAGTGAATTAAAAATAATGCGATTACAGGGTTATTTATAGAAGGGTTAAAGAAAGGAAAGCATGAGACAAAATTGATGGAAACATATTCTTTTGATTGAGGGCACTGGAATGAACCAACATAAATACAGGATTGAATATAAGAAATTTCAGACAGAAAAGTGACAAAAATGTTTTTATTTGGTACAGTGGAATGTCTTAAAAGATTTTGTGAGGCAGAGACTATGTCAGCATTGAAGAGGTTAGATCAGTGGCTGAGGAGAAAATTAATAAATCAATATGGAACAGGGAAGCCACATGGGACTTGGGTTGCTGCTCCTGTGAAGATGAATACCAATGCAGACTATTTTCTGTTGTAATTTCTGGGTAATGCCATACATTTGCTTAAGTCTTCAACCAAGAATGGAAGCCAATTATTATGTTTCTGTCAGGTTTGCCAGCAATCTCAGGTTGGCCAGTGGTTTTTCAGAATTGCTGATCTATGTTATGGTGACTGGTAGAATTCTTCAAAGATTCAATATTAAATTCACAGTATTTATTTTCTTTCATTCAGTATGAGTCATAAAACTAATATAAATAGTAAGACTTCCTATGTATATGGTGATGAAAGATATGTAATGTTTATTATTACAAGTTTTAGAATTGAATTCTTTTTTTAAAAAAGACTTGGTTGGGGCAGTTAAGTTTTATTTTATAAGTGAAGGGTCAACAAGTCATTATAGAATCCCTACTGCGTGAAAGCAGGTCATTTGGCCCATCAGGTCCACACTGCCCCTCCAAAGAGCATCCCACCCAGACCCATCCTATTCCCATAATCCTGCATTTCCCATGGCTAATTCACCTAATCCTACACAACCCTGGAACTATGGGCAATGTAGCGTGGCCAATCCACCTAATCTGCACATCTTTGGACTGTGGGAGGAAACCAACACATCCTGAAGAAATGCACGCAGACATGGGAAGAATATGCAAACTCCACACAGTCAGTCACCCAAGACTGAAATTAAACCCAGGTCACTGGTGCTGTGAGGCAGCAGTGCTAGCCACTGAGCCACCATGTCACTCTAAATTCAGCATTGCTCACAAAGCATGGGACTGTAGGCTCCGCCCTCCACAGAAAGGAATCTGAAAGGAGTTAATTAAGTAAAACCCTAAAGAGACAAAAGATGGGTGTAGTTTCTCCGGACTTGACTCCATTTTTACAGAAAAACAATTTGGAACTTTGTTTTGTTGTTTACCTTAAGACATTTCTAATTGATGTGCTAAATCTGTGTAATTTCCTTTCTTTTCTCTACGTTTTCTGTAATGAATTTGATCTATCAAGCCAGGTTTCATTCTAGAATCTGCCTTGCTCAGTAGTATCATTAGCTGGGATCCTAATATCATACATACAATATACGTCTTTAAATATAAAAGCAAAATATTTTGTGGGTTCAAAATTAGCTGAGTGATATGAAACAAAGAGTAATGATCAATGAGTATTATTTGGCTTGGAGGAAGGTTTGTAGAGTGTCAATATTGAGATCCTTGCTTTTCCAGATATATATTGTCCAGTGGTCAATTTCAAAGTTTGCAGCTGATAGGAAACTTGGAGGAATTCTAAACTGTGAGATGGACAATATGGAGCTCCAAAAGAATAGATAGGGGATAGATGATGTTCAGTGCAGAGAAGTGTGAGGTGATGTACTTGGGTGAGAAGGACATTGAAAGACAACATAAAATAAGGGGTACAATTTTAAAGGGGGCTGCAGGAACAGTGGGACCTGGATGTATATACGCACAGATCATTGAATGAAGCAGGACAAGGGAGAGCAATTAATAAAGTATGCAGTGACCTCAGATTTATTAATAGCGGCACTGAGTACAAGAGCAAAGAGGTGATGTTGAACATGTATAAGATTCTTGTTAGACCTCAGCTAGAGTATTGTGCACAGTTGTGAGTGCCACATTATAGGAAATAAGTAAATGCTTTGGAGGGCGTGCAGAAGCAACTTACAAGAATGGTTCCAGATTTGGGATTTTGAGGATAGATTGAAGAAGTTGGGACTTACTTGACACAAAAACATTTGAAGCTTTCAAAATCATTAGTGGGCACTTGATACAGAGAAACTATTGCTCGGACAAAAATGAGAGGATATAGATTACACAAAAGAAGCAGGGTTATATGAGAGAAATGTTGCATTTAGTGAGTAGTTGGATATGGAATGCACAACCTGGAGTATTGAGGGGCCAGGTTCAACTGAGACTTTAATAGGGGCACTGGATGATTATTTAGACCAAAATTTTGTGTAATAGTACAGGGAAAAAGCAGGAGATTAGCATTAACTAGTAATGCCTGTTTGAAGAGTTGGTGTAGGCATGATGAGCTTCTTCTGCACTGTAACAATTCTGTGATTCTGTGATTGTCAAATTCATTTGTATTGAACGAGAACTCTTTGTTTTAATTGTATTTAGTAAGCCCCAAGTTTGGTGGTGCCATTGCAAAACAGTTCAATTTTACACACATTGCAATAGTCAATAAGTTAAAAGTAATTTAGAATATTGTATCATATAGCACAGTGACATAATCTTTTCATCTAATATGATTTGTCAAAAGACAAATTATGTCAACAAAAATAGAACACTACCTTAGTTTAGTTTGTATTTTTAAGTTTATGAATAGTATGTTTTTTTTTACATGTAGCATTTGAAACATACACCAACTATTTCTTTGTCCTAGATATCAGAGGTGAAGGTTTCTTAAAGGGTAACTGCAGCATGTTCACGCTTGTTAAGAATGAAGTCAACAGCTTACATTACTGAACATCAATGTCTCCTGGATTCATTGAGATGGTAATGTAACAAAAATTAATTTCTGTAAAGCACAATATAATCATGACTGCTGCACTCTGCATCTGGCAGCAAACTCATCATTTATACTCAGTTCTTTAGAATATATTAAAATGTAACAATCAAGACCAAAATGACTGTTAAAGGTCACAAGCAATGCATAAATTAAGCATGGCAGTAAATTATTTGTTACCTTTGAAATGTTAGGCAAATGGAGCATTCACACTTCAGTGAAAACTAGGGACAGAGTATTTGTTATTAATGTGAGTTGCTCGATTTGGGAAATCTCTGTCTTAGTAAAAGTGCCCAGATACATGCAATTCTTGCTAGGGGAGTAAGGATGGAATATAGTTGGTGTGCCAACTACAGATGTGTTGCGTAGGTAACTGGGGGGGGGGGGGGCGAGGGGAGGAAGACAAGTATGAAGACTGGCTAGTTAGCAGGCCTGTTTGTTGTTGTCAGTTGTGTTATAAATTGTTAGGTCCTCATGCCTCAACCCCACACACCCTCAGTCCCCAGCCAACTCCCTACTTCATAGCTTCATGACAACTCATACCACCTATCCATCGCATACCCCTTCAATGTTAATTTATGCAACTCCCCACCCCCCCACAAAACCCATCTCCAGGCTCTCTCATGCACCCATGAAACCTTGCTAGACACGCATAGGGTATCCACGATGGACAGATCTCAGAAGCCAAGTAGAAACTCAATAAAATAAACTTTTAACAATCTAATGAAGGTCTCCCATGTATGTATCTGACAGTGAAAAGAATTCCCATTAAAAGCTGATAACTCTCCTCAAGTGTTTAATTAGATTCCCTACAGTGTGGAAACAGGCCCTTCAGCCTGTCCACACCAACCCTCCGAACAGTAACCCACTCAGTCCCCTCTGACTAATGCACCTAGCACTATGGGCAATTTAGCACGGCCAATTCACCTAATCTGCACATCTTTGGACTGTGGGAGGAAACCCACACAGACACGGGGAGAATGTGCAAACTCCACACAGACAGTCATCAAAGGTTGGAATTGAACCTGGGAGCCTGGTGCTGTGAGGCAACAGTGCTAACCACTGAGCCACCATGCCACCTTATAAAAACAAACTTTAATATGAACTGCAGATCAGAGGCAGATATTAGCTTCATTAGTCTATTAATTAAAGTGTTAGAAATCCCTGCTGAATTAAATACAGCTTTTGAAACTCAGCCAATGATTCACAATGGCATAAAAATTGGCCTTAGGGAATTAGCATCAAGGAGCCCTTTAGAAACTTCACTGAAAGTTGCTAATTTTAGAAGAAATGGCCAGATGGTGCTTCTTTCCTCAAATCTCCTCTAAATGTCTTGCCTTTCACCTTAACATTATGCTCTCTTGTTATTGACCATCCAATTAAGAGGAGCAGCTGCTTTCTATCCACCCTGTCCATGCCCCTCATTATTTTATCAACTTCAATCAAGTCACACCCAGCCATCTCTGCCCCAAAGGAAACAACGCAAGCCAGTCCAGCCTGTCTTCAGAACTAAACTGTTCCATCCTAGGCAACATCCAGTGCAATCATGTCCTTCCTATAGTGTGGTGACCAGAACAGCACACAGTCCCCAAGCTATCGCCTAACCAATACAGTAACCTCCATCATAACCTCTCTGCTCATATAATGCATGCCACAATTGATAAAGACAAGTTATCCATTCACCTTCTTAACTACCCTATTAACCTGTCCTGCCACCTTCAGCGATCTGTGGACAATCACTCTAAGATCCTCTGAGCTTCCTGTGTCCAGCCACTTATTGAATACTCTCTTGCCTTGAATTGAATTGAATTGAATTTATTGTCATGTGTACTGAGGCACGGTGAAAAGTGATGCAGGCAGATCACATAGTTCAGTAGCATAGATAGTAAATAATAGGTAAACAACGGCAAAATTAAAAATACAGATACAGGTGAATGTTAAGGGTTTGTGAGCCCACTCAATATTCTAACAACAGTCGGGTAGAAACTGTTGTGAAACCAGCTGGTGCGTGTGTTCAGGCTTCTGTACCTTCTCCCTGATGGTAGAGGTTGTAGAAAAACATTGCCAGGGTGGGATGGATCTTTAAGAATGTTGGCGGCCTTTCCTTGACAGCGGGCCTGGTAGATGGATTCTATAGATGGGAGGTTGGCCTTTGTGATTGTCTGGGCCGAGTTCACCACTCTCTGGAACCGTCTCCGATCTTGAATGGTACTGTTGCTATTCCAGGTAGTGATACATCCAGACAGAATGCTCTCGATAGTGCACCTATAAACGTTGGCAAGGGTATTCACTGTCATGCCAAATTTCCTCAGCTGCCTGAGGAAGAAGAGAATTTTGAAGAACATTAAGATTGTTGAGTCCCCTGGGCCAGATCAGATTTATCCTAGGCTGCTCCGGGAAGCGAGAAAGGAGGTTGCTAAGCCGCTGGCGAGGATATTTGCCTCCTCACTCTCCACAGGAGTCATACTGGAGGATTGGAAGGAGGCGAATGTTGTTCCTCTTTTCAAGAAGAGTAATAGGGAAATCCGTGGAAATTACAGACCAGTCAGTCTTATGTCTGTGGTCAACAAAGTTTTGGAAAGAATTATGAGGGATAGGATTTATGACTATTTGGCAAAGCACAGTGTGATTAAAGGCAGTCAGCATGGCTTTGTGAGGGGCAGGTCATGTCTCACAAATCTTATTAAGTTCTTTGAGGAGGTGTCAAGACAAGTTGATGATGTGGTCAAGCTGTGGATGTGGTGTATATGGACTTCAACAAGGCATTTGATAGGGTTCCCCATGGTAGGCACATTCATAAAGTCAGGAATTATGGGATACAGGGTGATTTGGCTATCTGAATTCGAAAGCAGAGAATGGTTGTAGATGAAAAGTATTCTGCCTGGAGGACAGTGTTGAGTGGTGTCCTGCAGGGCTCTTTACTTGGGCCCCTGCTCTTTGTGGTTTTTATAAATGACTTGGATGAGGAGGTTGAGGGGTGGGTTAGTAAATTTGCAGATGATACAAAGGTTGGAGGTGTTGTCGAAAGTATAGAGGGCTACTGCAGGCTACAGTGCAACATAGACAGGATGCAGAGCTGGGTTGAGAAATGGCAGATGGAGTTCAACCTGGATAAATGCGAGGTGATGCATTTTGGAAGGTCGAACTCAAATGCTGAATATAGGATCAAAGACAGGATTCTTGGCAGTGTGGAGGAACAGAGGGATCTGGGTGTGCAGGTACATAGATCCCTCAAAGTTGCCACCCAAGTGGGTAGGGTTGTTAAGAAAGCATATGGTGTTTTGGCTTTCATTAACAGGGGGATCGAGTTTAAGAGTCGTGAGGTTTTGCTCCAGCTGTACAAGTCCCTGGTGAGACCACACTTGGAATATTGTTTCCAGTTCTGGTCACCCTACTATAGGAAAGATACAGAGGTATTGGAGAGGGTGCAAAGAAGGTTTACCAGGATGCTGCCTGGACTGGAGGGCTTGCCTTATGAAGAAAGGTTGAAAGCTCAGACTTTTCTCTCTGGAGAGAAGGAGGAAGAGAGGAGACCCGATTGAGGTGTACAAAACAAGGAGAGGAATAGATAGAGTCAATAGCCAGAGATTTTTCCCCAGGGCAGGATTGACTGGTACAAGAAGTCATAGTTTGAAGATCTTAGGAGGAAGTTATAAAGGAGACGACAGAGGTAGGTTCTTTATGCAGAGAGTTGTGAATGCATGGAATGCGTTGCCAGCTGTGGTGGTGGAAGCAGAGTCATTGGGGACATTTAAGCGACTGCTGGACATGCAAATGGATAGCAGTGAGTTGAGGGGTGCGCAGGTTATGTTATTATATTTTACATTCGGATTAAATCTCGGCACAACATCATGGGCCAAAGGGCCTGTTCTGTGATGTACCTTTCTATGTTCTCTATGTCTATCACTGATGTAAGGCTCACTGGTCTATAATTCTAAACTTCATCTCTACCATCTTGCTTGAAAAATGGAACCACATTAACTACTCTCCAGTCCTCTGGCATCTATCTGTGACCAAAGAGGAATTGAAAATTTGGGTCGAAGTCGCCATAATTTCCTCTTTTAATCTCAAGTGGGATACAGCATTATCCAGACCTGGGAAATTGTTCAATTTTAAGCTTGCCAAAACCTGCCAGTACCACCTCAATTCTTACGTCAATCTGCTGAAGAACCTGACAGCTCCTCATCCTGAATTCTGTACCTACATCTTCCTCCTCCTCTCCCCAAGAGAAGACAAATGTGAAGTATTAATTTAACAACCTGCCACTGTCCTCTGGTTTGATGCATGGATTGACCCCCTTGGTTCCTATTGGATCTTACCCTTTGCCCTTATCCTCTTCCCCTTGTTATACTTATAGAATTGGGATTTTCCCTAATTTCACCCATTTGTGTTTTTCCATGTCCTCTATTTAGCTTTCCTAAGTTCCGCCCTGCACTTTCCAGACTTCATTAGAACCTTAGTTGATTTGCTACATTTGTACCTTCAAAGAGCCTCTCCTTTCCTTCTCTTCCGGTCCTGAATGTTCTGAAACAACCAGGGTTCTCTTGGCTTGTACAAAGAGAACTTATTGAGTGTATACTCTTCTCGTTTTCTTTTTGAGCAACTCCACTCCACCCCCTACCCCATGCCCACTGTTTGTTTTTTGCAGATTCTCCCACAAGAAGCTGTTCCTAGTCTACTTTGGCCAGGTCTTGCGTTATTTTAATAAAGCGTGTCTTTGCACACTCCCAATCCAAAATCCTTTTATGTATTTTCCCTTTTTGGTAACAGATTTAAATTTTACTCTGTTGTGGTCACTATCACCAAAATGCTCGATCACTGTCACCGCAAAGCCTGCCTGGCTTTGTTCCCAGAATTAGGTCCAGCACTGCTCTGTCCCTTGTTCAAACATTTATATGTTGACATAATAAGGCTAACTGAATACATTTCATGAAATCGGTCATCCTTTAAAATCTTTATGGTATGAATCCCTGATCACAGTCACTCCTCCTTCCTTTCCTGTACAGTCTGCTCTCTGTTCTCTTCTGAAGTTCAGCTGTAGGAACAAGCGTTCCAGTAGCAACAAGTCCTTGCATTGTTAAATACTAGCCCTAACTATTTGTGGCTTGTTTAAATCATTTTAATAGCAAATGTAGCTGCACCTTGACACTCATTTGAGGGAGAATAATAGATTTTGCAAAGCTAATGGAATTTGCAAAGCTATTGGTTGAGTGGTAATTAGTGGCAATTTGCAACTCATTGCGTATCTTTTCCCAACCACATATCACTGAGATTTTAAAAATTCAGAATCCATTTAACTCCCCATTATATTACCAGCAAATCCTATGCCATTATTTTAGTTTGTAATGGTTGTATGACTCACATGTTGCTTGCCAATTTAGTAATGACTCTTTAAAGGTGTTTCTGTTTATGTACTTTAATTGGGACTAATGCTATGTAAATACTGGACCCCTTCATGAAATATTACTGATTTTTTTTGTTTTAGATTTCCTTCTGTGGAAGAATACTTATAGCCAGTCATGAGGACTTTGTTTAAAAAAAAATGAGGATTCCAAAGACTTCGTGTTGCTCCACATTAATTTTCAACATTCCATGTTCCATTATCTACAAAAGGGGTGTATGAAAAAATTATACTTGAAGTGATAACAAAAGTGTGCCTTACACATTGGAATCTAGGACTTACAATTCAGCAAATCAATACACCAGAGTTTAGCATGAAATCAGTGAAATGTTTTTTGAAGCTATTGGTGACTTGCATTGCACTGACTGCAACTTATGGATATTGGTATTTAACTGTGCATCTACTCCTTGACTGTGTTTATTGTAATATTTGCACATAAGGAATTGTGAATGTCTTTATAGTTTGATCATTGTCAAAATGAGCTTAACCATAATCTCTTTCGACCAAGATCTGGATAAAATGGTAGATCAGTTAACTCAATGTGCAGCATTAAATTGAGAAATGTAGAACATTTGGTTGATGATATGTAGATTCTTCCACCATGGTCTAGGCAGGTATCTGTAAAATCGCTGTTCTTAAACCTTGATGACAGCTGGAAGGATTTACCGGGATATAAGGTGTGAAAGCATATGTTCTTATATTCAGGATGTATGCTGATTGCAGTTAGTTTGAAAAGATGAAAAGATTGCACTTAAAAAAGTCCTTGACCATTCTGTTCTAGAAAACTACAATATCATCTCTAAATTACCTTTTCAATGAGTTCTTGAACTTTTTTGTTGTTTCACAAACACAAATCCATGTTCAAAGTTTGTGCGAAGATTTGTAGCTCGGGTGCTCGTTGTTATGGTTCTGTTCGCCGAGTTGGAAGTTTTTGTTGCAAACGTTTCGTCCCCTGGCTAGGCGACATCATCAGTGCTTGGGAGCCTCCTGCGAAGCGCTTCTTTGGTGTTTCCTCCGGTGTTTATAGTGGTCTGTCCCTGCCGCTTCCGGTTGTCAGTTTCAGCTGTCCGCTGTAGTGGTTGGTATATTGGGTCCAGGTCGATGTGTTTGTTGATGGAGTTTGTGGATGAATGCCATGCCTCTAGGAATTCCCTGGCTGTTCTCTGTCTGGCTTGCCCTATGATAGTAGTGTTGTCCCAGTCAAATTCATGTTGCTTGTTGTCTGCATGTGTGTGAATTTGACTGGGACAACACTACTATCATAGGGCAAGCCAGACAGAGAACAGCCAGGGAATTCCTAGAGACATGGCATTCATCCACAAACTCCATCAACCAACACATCAACCTGGACCCAATATACCAACCACTACAGCGGACAGCTGAAACTGACAACCGGAAGCGGCAGGGACAGACCACTATAAACACCGGAGGAAACATCAAAGAAGCGCTTTGCAGGAGGCTCCCAAGCACTGATGATGTCGCCTAGCCAGGGGACGAAACGTTTGCAACAAAAACTTCCAGCTCGGCGAACAGAACCACAACAACAAATCCATGTACATGTTTCTTGCAACTTCATATTTGAACCTCACTAATCTGGTTTCTACCCTGCCACAACATTAAAATTGGTGTGATGTCATTTGTATATATTCACAAAGTTGTTGCGCTTTTGACATACTTATCCAGTTCACCACATCTTCCTTTATTCTTCTTGTCCTTCTTCTAATCTTTGACGTTCTTCTGTAATAGTTCTGCACCATTCTCCATTTAATACAGCTGCTCAGGTCACTCATATCACTTTTACATATTCATCATTGCCCAAAATCCATCTGCAGTTCTCACCCCCCAGTGATTATGCCTGGTCCTCTTATTTATTTCAACATGTGCAGCTTCTAAGTGACATAATTTGAAAACACAGTGTTAGGTTCTGCATGTACACTGACACCTAATTCTACCTTGTGAACATCGCTTTGGCTCCTCCATTGCTTCTGTTTTTAGTCTACTTGCCCAACACCCAATTCAAAATGAACCAAATGTTTCTCTACGTTGGGGAGGGCCAAATCCATTGCTTCTAATATTTTGTGGAGATAGCGAGAGGGTGATGGTCATGGTTTTGTATTGAAAACATGGGTTTCTTGGACATCCTGCTAACATTTATAAGTTACAACATTTACTTTCAAATTTAATGCTTAAAATATTTTAATCAATTTTCATGCCCAACAGTGAATTGGTTGACTTTCTGTCAGGCCCGAATGTCTGTAATACAAAACTGCAGCTGGGGACAATAAACAATGGAAGAAGTTGTGGGAAGGGGAGTTATCCTGGTCAGTAGGTTGTGGACTCTGAATTAGAAGATCGTGGTCAGGATTGGGGAGGATGTGGTAGAGATTGGGAGGAGTTGGAGATCGTGAGAGGAGAATCCAAAGTCATGAAGTTGGTGGGGTTGATAATTGCATAAATGAGCCAGAAACCTGTGGGGTATGATAGACTATCTTACCTCCTAATGGCAACCACCCTGCTTTGAAATTGAGTTTAAGATTGAGTTTGACTATTTTTGTCTATCTATGATCCTCTTATATCCAACCCATGGATTCACAGAGGTTAAGATTACTGTGGTTGACTTCAAGCCCTGCACAAGCTTTGTTCCATAGCCATAAATTCCATTGTTTCTCCAGACTTCTATCCATAGTCTCTCTATTACTACAACCACCCAATTCCACTTTTAGAAATTTTGTTCCATCATCATCCTGATCTCAGGCCATATGTTACAGGAATCCTTATTGTTGCCTTTAATGCTTCCAGACTTGACTATTGCATGGCTTTCCTAATGGACCAATCATGTTCTGTCCCTTATAAAAAGATAGATCTTGTCCAAACATCAGCTGTCCATGTTTGGATCCGCACCAAGTCCCATTCATTCATCACCCTTCATTTACTGATCAATATTAGCTATTTTTACTCCATAGGTCAATTTTCAAAATTCTCATCTTTTTGTTCCAGTTATCATTTCTTTGTTATCTCTGTAACTTTCTTTAGTTTTTTAACCCTCTGCATTCCTTCAATTGTCTTCTTGGCCATCTTAATTTCATTTATCCCATCCCTGGCACTCATGTCTTTAATTATCTAGACATCCTCGGCTTTGGAAATCCCCCTTAAATCTTTATATGTTTTTCTTAGAAGGAAACGTGAAATAAAATTAAGGTTTTGATGTGTCTTATTTGTTTTATTTGGAATGTAATGTATAAATATTGGTTTTATCGAAAGGGCACAGCGAACAAAGATATAATAATAATGGGATTGTGTATTTAATATGAGTGGGAAGAAGATGACTGCAGTTTCTAAATATTGGCTGAAAATTCACAATGATCTTGTGATTTTGGTTTATATGACATACTCTGCTGAATAAAAGTGACAAACAAGGGCGTGGAGAAACACATAAAATGTATTGAACTGTGATTAACCATGCCAAGATTTGATACAAATACTATTAGGATATGCTGAGGATGTCCTTCTGTGACTTACAAAAGGCATTCAAATTTTAGCAAAATTTTTTTTCCAAAGATATTGTGAATCATAAATCTTTTACATGTACCTGCATTTTGTTGTGTCACAAGATTTCTGAAATATATTCAGTTTTAAGGGTATTACTATCTCACAAAAGCAAGCTGCAATCCTTTTCATGGCTGAGTACAGAATGTAGCCATATAATAGTTTGAGTGAAGTAAATCATTGCATTGCAGAAATGTTATTTCCATGTAATTTTGCCTTAACAAAATATGACATGCAGTTCCAATAGTTTCTCTTGTTGATGGCAAGAACATATCATTAAGACAAATATATTTTCAATAAAGTAATTGATTTTTTTCTTTAAGCTACCAAATTATATTTTGTATTAAGGATTTTTAAAAGCTTATTACCATTGTGAACAAATGCTTAATGCAGATTCATCTCGTGTTCAGCTTCCCTTGCCAGCCTCCTTTTGGTGAGACCATGTATTTTTCAGACAGTGTTAATATTTCAAGTCCCGGCTGTTTCCTCACTGTGAATTAATAATTCATCAACCCACTTGGAAAGCTAATGGTTCATGAAGTAAATGAAGCACTGAAAGCTGGGTAAATGCCAAGAATTGCACACTGTATAATGACATCACTTTATTTCAACCATGCCACTTTTCTAGAGAGAAGGCTGTGTGCACCCATCTGTTTGCATTAGCTGTTGTGCAAATGTGAGAGATAACAAATGAATGAAAAGAAGTGATGTTTTGCAGTATTTGTGTATTGTTAATGGGACTGAATTTCCAAATAGCTTTTTATCAATTCGATCTTATCATACCAATGAATAATGGAGCTCGGAAGTAGAAGATTTTATTGCTTATTCACTCATTGAGCCACTATTTTAACTTAAAATTTCAAACAAATTTATGGCTACAGTTTGATTAAAATTGTGAATTAAAATTGATTAATTAAGGTGTAATATTTTAACACATCTGCCATCAAGCTAAAAGTAATAGAGCTAACCTTGAAGGCAGTTTTCACTGTGTCATTAGATTCAGATTAGCAATGGACAAAAGAAAAGAATTTTCTAAATGGGAAGAAGGCTAACTTCAATGGGCTGGGAGAAGATCGAACCAAGTTAAAATCCATCCCAAGACTGACAGGAAATATGCTAATGAAATAATGTTTCAGATATAAGGGAGGTACATTTCAGCAATGCGTAGATAGGAGAACCACAGCCAGAGCTCTTTGGATGTTGAGGGAGTTAGAGGATATAAGGAAACATGAACAAAGGATGTGTGATGTATGTCAAATGCATTATTCAAGCTATACCTGGGATCAAAGACAATGAGTTGAGAGGGGAAATGAACAGGAAAATAGACTGGAAAACAGAAAAAATGGAAAAAAGAGTAGCAGTTAACAGAAGAGGGATGTCGCATCTAAATAATGATGTAATAAGAGAGCAGAGTTGATTATTTTTAGGGTCATAAAAGAGCGATGTATGGGTTGATTTGCGAGGCGAGAATAGTTAATGAGTCCTATGTATCAGCAATTTCTAAAGAAGAGGAATCTGACAAAATATCAGAAGAAGCAGGGACGGGATGAAAATAGTTTGCCAGATTGAGTGGGGAAATTGATGTAAATCAAGAGATGCAAGTGGAGTGTGAAGAAGAATTTCTTTATGTAGAGAATGGTAATGTCCTGCAAGAGTCGTGGAAAGTGGAAACAATCAATGATGTCAAATGGAATTGGTTGAGCACTTGAGGACTACGAGGAGACAGTGAGGGAATGTGACTGGCTGGATTGTTGTATAGAAAACTGACATGGATTCAGTGGGTTAAATGGTTTTCTTTCTGTTCCACTGTGCAGCAAATGCAGGTTTACCAAAAAAACATATTGAGGATAGAGGTATTTTGTGTGTAGAGTGAGAATAAACACATTTCAATTAGTGAAATGCAGGCTGGGATTCATTCAATCCCAGTGGCAGAAATGAAAATTACTTCAAAGAAAGTTATGAAACTTTATTTGCTCTCATAAGCATGTCACACTCCACTGAAAACTTTGCATTTCTGCAGACAACCTCAGTTAGGAATGATGATAAGGGTGGCTTAGGATACTGAAATCAGGATGATAGTTTCCTTATATTTTCAAATTTAATCTATGTGATCTGTCTCCTTCAGATAGTGAAATGTGTTTTATGAATTAAACAAACACACAGATTGTATATAACATTTGGAATTAAATTTAAGGATGGATGGCATATTCTTTCAGATGTTAACCTAGTTGGTACAGATGCTCAAGACCTAAATGTTAATTCAAGGGATTAGGCACACTGGGAAATGGCTGATTAAAATTTATTTAATGTCACATTCTGTATAAATTATGCATGGTAACGTATTTTGCAATTAAAACATTCTGAATTTCTGCCTACTTCTGTAACCTATTTGTAGTTAATTTAGACTTTCAAAAAGGTAACATTTTCATAGACTTACTGAGTCATAGGGTTGCTCTCTGAACCTCAGGTGAGGGGGGAGGTTGAGGAGGAGAGTCCGTAATGGTAACCTCATTAATGGCAACCTCAGCTGTTGCAGTAATTGAATGCACAATGTTAGCATCCTGATGTATTGCAAACCAGCCTTCCCGCCAACTGACCCCCTAAATATTTTGATAAAATAGTTGTTGTCAAGTGTGTTGTCTAAATATGTTAAAAAAAGACTGCTGGGGCAAGAATTTTGAACTTGTGCATGAATGCACATGAACCCCAAGTTCTTTCCCTTGCAACAGAATTTAAGCTTCAGCAAAACATGGTAAACAGGGTGTCAACCCAGCTGATAGCTGAGGTGAAAAGTCAAACTTGAGTTTGCATGATTTTCAATCTGAAAGGCAATTTAACAGTGGTAAAAAGACAATGCTTGCTATTAGCCACAAAGAAAACTGCCCATAAAAATCTAACAATCCTGAGATGTGGATTTCATCTTACCCGACCTTCCGTTGATCTTGGCACTACCCGTAAGGAATCTCTGGCATCAGCTAACAATTATGTCATTGAGCAGGCTGAGCAGCCAATCATATATAAAAAAACTCACAAATAACAAACCAGAAAATAAAATGAAGATCATCTCCCACTTTTTAAACTCATTTGTGGAGCTAAGTAAAATTGGAACATACACCAGGGATGAAAGTAGAAGCTGAAACTTTATCTACTTTTTAAAACAAAATCTATCAAGGACCTGTGGGGAATTTTTATTATAATGGAGAAGTGTGATATTCCACATGATTGAAATTACTTTTTTCTTTGTCAGGTAAGCTTTTCAATAGTAGTCATGAAGTTAGTACCTGTTGAAAATCTGCTTGAACTTCATTCATGACAGCATAACATTCAAATTGATCACTAGACAGATAGCATAAAAAGGAAAGTTCAGATCAATTCAAGTAATTTTTAAATATTTTCATCTGTGTGGACTTCAACTCCTGTGAAGGAGTATCACGGACAGCAACTTCTGGATTTCCACATGAAATTGCATTTAATCTGGCATCAGACGTTATTCACAAATGCTGACAGCTTCCTTTCAATACAATGACTAAATCTGGCAAATTCCATCCTTAAGGAGAGTAAAGTAGTCACATAATAAATGCTTTACCTGAAATGTTATCCAGCTGCAGAAGTGGACCCATAATTCCAGTTATGATAAATAAGAAGTTCTTGTTTTTATATCAGATAAAATATCTTCCTTGCACTGCTGAAATAAATGGGCAAAGTTGGCAATTGTGCAGTCTGACTTGTTTCTTTGTTTCTTTGAATGACAGAGAAAGCTGGAGCAAGGATTGGGGGGTTGTGATGTTCAATGTTATTTAGCATTAATTGATTGAAGCCAACTAGATAAAATCAAGAGAAAGAAAGTCCTGAAGTTCACTAACTTCAACTGTACTTTTGCTTAAATAACAGCACAGAATGGAAGAGATAATACATTAACTAACCTGTTGTTTCCTCTTGAATGCTGACTCTTTGACTGCACCATGGAGTGAACTTCAAATTTGATGCTAAATTTCATTTAGCTGCCCTGAACTGCTACCTTAACAGATTGGGAACACCAAAGTCATTTTGATCCTCAGTGTATCATGCATTCCCTTACTTTGCTTGTTCTGCCTAAGTGCATCACTTCACACTTATCTATTTGAATTCTTTTACCACTGATCAGACCATCTAACCAGCCCATCTATAACCTGCTGTTGTCTAAGGCTATTCTCCTCACTATTTACCAGCCCCCCAATTTTCATAACATGCATGGACTTACTAATCAACCTTTCTGTATTCAAATCTAAATCATTTATTATACCACAATCAGCAAAGGCCCTACACTGATCCCTGTAGAATCCCAACAGACACATGCATTCATTCACAAAAACATCCCTCGACCATTATCTTCTGCTTCCTGCCATTCAGCCAATTCTGCATTCAATTA
Source organism: Chiloscyllium plagiosum (assembly GCF_037043375.1). Lineage (NCBI taxonomy): Eukaryota > Metazoa > Chordata > Chondrichthyes > Orectolobiformes > Hemiscylliidae > Chiloscyllium > Chiloscyllium plagiosum. Next base: position 98,337,738 of record NW_028270144.1, on the reverse strand, counting down.
GCTACGTTTCTAATGCTATGTTTGGTATGACTCCTGCAGAGGAAACCAGTGCATTCCAGAAATGTTGATCAAAGAAACAAAGAACAAAATTTTCACTGTAATAACAAATCCTGGATAAGTTAAAAGCTGACAAATTCACTGTGATCTTGTGCTATCTCTGTATTGCAAAATTCAGTAAAGTTACAGGGATTGTTCTGTTTACTTCAGTGTTAACAAAACCATACGACCTGTTCTGCCAACAACAATTTATAGGTTGCTATTGCCAGGCTTATTAACACTTCTGTGCTCCCGGTTATTCCATTATCCTGTAGATTTGGCCTTCAAAGTTGTCAGTAGTGAGTTGGCAGGTTGAATATGCTCCTGGAGACATGCTTTCTGATGCTAAAATTGTTGGTCAAGGTATTAAAGTTTCTGGTACTTTTGATTTATTTTCTGGTTTTTCAACTCAGGTGTTGGTTGAAACAAATTGACATAACCATCCAGTCCAGGAACAGGATGAGAAATAAGGCAATAATTGTAAACCTGTGGGTGAAGGTTGATACTGGAGCACAGAGTAATATCATCTCACTGCTACCACCATGTTTTGTCTTTGGGTTATCTAATGGATTCCAGGTGTTTGGAGTGATTGCATTTAAGGTTTGGAAAGATAAGAGTTCTTCTAATTAATTCTAACTTCCATACTGCTGTCTGGAAGACTGTCTGAGGCCAGTGTAATATTACAAAAATCATTACATCCCAGGACAGACATGAATGTTTCCCATTGTAATGCTTATAGTTCTTAGCTAATTAGTTCCTAACTTTACAGATAATGCAACAATGTGTCCCATTAGCTCACAAAACCATTCTCACCCTAGTTTCTCTTTCTCTTACACTGCTGGCCTCAGGTAACATTGGTAATGAGTATTTATCGCCCATACTGAGTTGCCTCAAGGGGATTAAAGTCAATTATATAGCATGGGATTCAAGTCACCTGAAAGATAGACAAGATACAGGATGGAAGACTCCTTATATTGATTAACTAATTTGATTTTTGCAACATTCTGAAATATTGGTGATTGTCTTCTTTATGCTACATTTGGTTTTCGTGTCATGGCTTGCCAAGGTGGAGCTTGAACTGTTATGGGAAGAAATTCAAGTATAGTGACAGGCTTTGGCTTCTTGAAACGAGTGGTATAGAATTTTAAACAATGCATTGTCATCTGTCTCACCAATGTGGCTTAGATTTGTGGATCAGCAAGCTGATATGATTTAGGCTGCAGAAAAATGAATAAATATGACTATTTAATTGAGATTCTTAGGTCCGATTGTACCCAGCTACATTTCTGTATCTTAACTGAAATATATACAGTATTTGAGACATAACTTATTCATGGAGTTTATTCCTTCAAACTACTTTGATAAAAAAAACCTTATCTGTAGTTTCTGTCTTTATTCATTTTTACCCCTTCCATCTGTCTCTTTGTCCACGTCAGTTCTGCATTCCTGCTTTCAAGGTAGAAAAACAGCCCTGTCAATGAACAATGTGAACTCAGCCTCAGCCTAATAAAAAGAAAGGCATTTTATTCAAGAAATGTGTCCACATTCTGAAAGCTGAATTGCAATGTGACCACCAAACAACAATTTTTTGAGCCAAAATCTGGTTAACCATCTGCAAAGCTGTAGTTAGAAAATGCATAAACAAATTTCGCAGGTAAGAGAGGAGCAGGATATTAAAAGGTAGGTCAATGTTAAATTAAAATTGCAAACTAATACTCAGTTGCTACATTACTAGACTTTGAAGTACTGGTAATTTTCTGCATTTAAGTTCTTCATTGAGGACATGAACCATAGAATTAGGTACATTTTAAAGAACATAGAAAATTACAGCACAGGAACAGGCCTTTCAGCTCTCCAAGCCTGCGCCAATCCAGATCCTCTATCTAAATCTGTCGCTATCGTGTCCGCCTCTACCACCTCCACAGGCAACATGTTCCATGAGCCAACCATCCTCTACGTCAAGAACTTTAAACACATATCTCCCTTAAATTTCTCTCCTCTCACCTTGAATTCATGACACCTAGTATTTGAATTTCGCATTCTGGGAAAAAGCTTCTTGCTATCCATCTTGTCTATATCTCTCATGATTTTATAGACCTCAATTAAGTTCCCCCCTCAACCTCTGTCTTCCTAATGAAAATAATCCTAATCAACTCAATCTCTCTTCATAGCTATCACCCTCCATATCAGGCAACATCTTGGTGAATCTCCTCTGCACTCTCTCCAAAGCATCCATGTCCTTTTGGTAATGTGGCAACCAGAATTGTACGCAGTATTCCAAATGTGGCCAAACCAAAGCCCTATACAACTATTACATGACCTGCCAGCTCTTCTACTCAATACCCTATCCGATGAAGGAAAGCATGCCGAACGTCATCTTGACCACTCTGTCGACTGCGTTGCCACCTTCAGGGTACAATGGACCTGAACACCCAGATCTCTCCAAACATCTATTTTCCCCAGAGTTTTTCCATTTACTGTATAGTTCGCTCTTGAATTGGGTCTTCTAAAATGCATCACCTCACATTTGCCTGGATTGAACTCCATCTGCCATTTTTCTGCCCAACTCTCCAATTTATCTATATTCTGCTGCATTCTCTGACAGTTCCCTTCACTATCTGCTACTCCACCAATCTCAATGTCATCTGCAAACTTGCTAATCAGACCACCTATACCTTTCACCAGATCATTTGTGTATTTCAATCCTGCAATTCAAGAGTTGAATTTAGTCCAGCTTCTGATTTTCCTTGGGTGTAGTGATGCAGTGTGGGTGACCAGTTCTGAAATCAGATAGCCTAAAGGATTTTCTGAACTTAGTGTAAATGTTATCTTTATTTTGTTTGAATATTTACTCATAAATTTTATAGTAAACACGGAAAGGATTCAACTCATTATGCTGCAAAGTTCTTCTCTCACTAGAGCTTTTTATTATTTTGCTATCCCTCTATGGCCATGACATGCTTTTTATGCTTGATATTAAACAAAATGGAGAGATGCATAGGATGGAGTAAGAGCTCAAACCTAAGTGGGAAACTTGTTATTCTTCCTCACCTTTTAATACTGATATTTCCTGAGCAGCTGAGGTGACTCCCAGCTTCATTTATATGCAACAAAAATCAGCAATTGCTGGAAAAGCTCAGCAGGTTTGACAGCATCTATGTAGAGAAATCAGACATAACGTTTCGAGTCGAGTAACCCTTCCTCAGAACAGCTGAACTTTTCCAGCAATTTGTGCTTTTTTCTTTCTGATTTCAAGCATCTGCAGTTCTTTTGGTTTTCATTTATATGCAAATCTGAATTCTCAGATTTAAATGAAACTTTAATATTAACGTTGCTGCTCAGTACATTTCTGGGTTCTACACATATGGAGGCACAGTGGCTCAGTGGTTAGCATTGCAGCCTCACAGCACCAGGGATCCTGGTTCAATTTCAGCCTCGGGTGACTGTCTGTGTGGAGTTTGCATGTTCTCCCTGTGTCTGCATGGGTTTCCCCCGGGTGCTCGGGTTTCCTCCCACAATCCAAAGATGTGCAGGCCAGGTGAATTGGACGTGCTAAATTGCCCGTAGTGTTAGATGCATTAGTTAGGGGAATGGGTCTGGGTGGGTTATTCTTTGGAGGGTTTGTGTGGACTTGTTCAGCCAAAGGGCCTATTTCCATACTGTAGGCAATCTAATCTATATAGTTTGAGATCCTGCTAAGCAGACATCCTCATTTTCACTCCAGAGAAACTTGTTTTCAATACTCCTTCCCTGAGCTGACTGACATTCTGACAATCTCCAATCTGCCCTATCTGCCTAAAGCTGGGGCCCAAGGTTGGAAATCTACTTTGAACATCAGTTTTGTATGGTGACAGGATGCGGTCTGACTTTTAAAATGAACCCACCCTCCCATGCAGTTTCTGGACTAAATGTTTTAGGGCATGCTTTCCTCTTTGCACAAGTTGCAGCAAAACAGTATCATGAATGTCAAGTAAAGTTCCTTGCCTTGTGTCACAAATGCTTTCAAGCTGCAACATAGTGAACAAACTCGTTTAAATGATGACAGCACCACCGTGTGTGCAAATGACAAAGCTGCAGGATGATAAGCAGAAGCTGAAAATTCTAGAAACACGGGGAAGATTCGAGTCAGTGACTGTGCCTGGAGATATGTTTTTAACTCGAGGTGGGAAAGGGAGCTGATAGAAGAAAGACATTTAGGTAGCACCTTTCATGAACAGAGGATGGCCCAAAGGGTTTTAAGGCTATTGAAATAATTTTGAATAATAAGGCTGAATTGTGTGGCTTTTTCACCTAAGTGTGAGTTGCATTGAGTTTGTACAAGTGATTCCTGCCATTGAGTAGGCTTTGACGCCACACAAAGTGATGCTTCCGCCTTTATGGTGTGTATCACATTCAATTTCTGCCTCACTTACAACGACCGTTCCCCGGGTAACTCTCCACTCACCGGAGTTCCAGAATTGTCTAGCATCCCGGGGGCTGGCACCATATTTAAGAAATGATTATACACCCAGTCAGGCGATGTCGGTCCCGGGAACCTGCAGGTCCGGACTTCGCTCTGCACATGGCAGGCAGGTAGAAATCCAGGCATGGTCCTGGAAATCCTGCTGGATGGGATGGTGCATTGGTGGAACCAGTATAGATATCATGACACCAGACCATACTAGCCTGCTTCATGGTTGCCACCCTGATTAGAGCAATTCAACCATCTGCAGGAATGGCCAACATTATAGGAAGAAGTTTAATGTCCTTCTTCACTCCACCAGCATAAGCGCCTGCATTTCTCTATGATATATCACACAGACTCTATCTCGGCTGCAGCTGTACCACCCTCACCAATGCAAGTAATGTCTTCCCCACTTGTCTTCAATCACCTCAACCACTGATACCAGTAACAGTGCATGCTGTCTGCATGGCCTGCTCACTCATTCAGGAAACCTCCCCATTTAGCTGTGCCAGTCACTTGCATCTTCTGTAATACTTCCCTGTCTTTCATTTCAGGAACAAAATACCTCATAAATAGGGCAGAAAGAGTCAGGAGAGGTGGTGGGCTCCCTGCCATTCAGCTGCTCAGCCCCTATGAGCAGAGCATCCTGACTGTGACACTGCAAACAGGGCCTGGACTGGTATGGGACACTGCCCTTTTCTTACTGTGCTGGGAATATCCCCTTTTAAGTGCACTGAGGCCTACTGACAATTGTGGCAAGCTCCCTGGCTCTGTGTCTGAGCTAAATGGCATGCCAAAACAGTCATATATGATAAAGCTCTGATGAACAGCCATCTAGACTTGAAACGTCAGCTTGTTCTCTCTCCATGCATGTTGCTTCACCCACTGTGATTTCCAGCATTTTTTGCTTTCAGTAGTAATATGAACCTGGCAACTTGAGCTGAGGGGCAAAGTGCAAAAGGTCAAGGCAGTACAATATAACATTGGGATGCTGCTAATCCATGTAGTCTCAGAGTGAGTGAATGCTATGACAGGAAGTGACAATCCCAGAGGTGCAGCCTGGTCCAGTCGATGAGCTGGGTAGATGCCCTGAGTGCATAATACCCTTGCTGTGATATTAAAATGAGAGTTGCTGGTGCAGCCTGTGGTGCATCATTGCAATGCAGAAATGTGCTGGAAGTAGCTTGGAGAGGTGCCATAATAGCCAGTAGAGCTGGCACATGTCAGATGTCAATGTCTGTGGATGTGGAGATGTGTGTGGCCAGTGATGTTGGTCCAACATGGAGGCCTTTTTTAGCAACAGTGTGTTGACTCCACCAAGAACTCTCTGGTTTCCATGTCGGGTTTTCCTGATATCTAGTTTGTTTGCTGAGTTTGGTACTCATGGTGAGTTAGACTGTTAGCAAGACTTATCAGGTAGTAATGAGCATCAATTGGGAACTTACAATTGCCCAGTGAGAATTTGCTGTTGGCATATAGGTTGTATAGCAGGCAATGTATGCACAAGCTCTGCAAACAGCAAATTGATAATGACTGTAATTCCTTTTGCAATGTTGATGGAGGGATAGCCATTGGTTGGGATACTGAAATTAAATCCCTTTTTTTATAATATTGGTTTGGGATCTTTTACGCAGACTTCTTCAGTGCTGTATATTGGAATGTCATCTCATAGTTTTGAGCTCAAGTGCTGGAGAGGAATGAAGCCACCTCCTTACTCCGAAGTGAGAGTGCTGTGAGCTGAGCCTTATGTAGCGCTTAATCAGTCTCTTAGTCAGGGTCTAGATTAGAGTGGTGCTGGAAAAGTGCAGCAGGTCAGGCAGCATCTGAGGAGCAGGAAAGTTTAACATTGTATAAGGTTGAGTTAAGAATATAGGGCAGGATCTAGTGACATGAGGAAGAAAGAAGGTGCATTTGTAGAATCTTACAGTGTAGAAGCAGGGCATTCGGCCGATCAAGTCCATACTGACCCTCCTAAGAGCTTTGCACCCAGACCCACCCCCTACCCTAACCTTGTAACCCTGCATTTCCCAAAGCTAATTCACTTCACTTGCACTTTGGGAGGAAACCGGAGCACCCAGCAGAAACGGGGAGAACGTGCACAGACAGTCGCCCAAGGCTGGAATCAAACCCAGATCTCTGGTGCTATGGGGCAGCAGTGCTAACCACTGAGCTATGCTGTCCTAGTCACCTAGGTTGAGATTAAGAGATTAAATCCCCTAAAGCATGTTGGCATTTTGGTCAGAGGAAATTTAATGGAGATGGGTAATGATCAGATCATGATATTTTCCTTGCATTGTAGCCAGATCCAGGGGCACTGACACTACCATTCTTCACTACCTTTCTCTACCTGCAGCTGACTAATATTTCCAATTCCTGCTGACCCTCAGAGAGGAATAAAATTTGTGCACAGGGAAAATGAGCACCCCCCACTGCTACAGCAGAGAATGTGGTGATGGGAAATGGGAACAAAGATCAAAGTACACCTGTTTGCTGTTGTGTGTGCATCCCAATGAAAAATCCACCTCTTCATTAAAGGGTGGCACAGTGGCTCAATGGTTAGCACTGCTGCCTTGCAGCGCCAGGTTCGATTCCAGCCTCAGGCAACTGTCTGTGTGGAGTTTGCACATTTTCCCCGTGTCTGGGTGGGTTTCCTCCGGGTGCTCCAGTTTCTTCCCACGCTCTAAAGATGTGCAGGTCAGGTGAATTAGCTATGCTAAATTGCCTATAGTGATACGTGCATGAGTTGGGGAATGGGTCTGGGTGGGTCACTCTTCGGAGAGTTGGTGTGGCCGTTTCTGCTCTGTAGGTAATTTAATTTACAGTTTCCATCCAGAATCAAACCTGCAAGGCCTTTAACTTTTAAGGCAGAGGTAGATAGATTTCTGTTTGGCAAAGGAATCCAAAGTTCTCTGGGATAGATGGGAATGGGGAATTTAGAATACAAACAGATCAGCCATGATTTTATTGAATGGAAGAGCAGACATGAGGGACCAATGACGCTGAATTCATGTTTTGTCACTGTTGGATGTGAACCTATGACCACAGACCCTCGATTATTAATCTAGTGATTATATCACTGTCTTCTCGTAACTCGTTGATATTGCCTCCTTGTTGGGATGTACTGTGTTTTTTTTAATAGATCTTTCTCACCCTTGATTTCAAAGCCCGGGGAGGGGCGTGGACCCCCTATTCACTGTACACCTTCAACCCTCTGAGATATCTGTGGTTTTTCAATGCTGGTCTCCTTTTCGAGAGAGAGAAGGGAAACAAAACACCCCGGAAACTATGGTTAACCTCAATGTTGGAATCTATTATTAAGGAAACAGTAGGAAATCATAATATGGTGTGCAGCTGCACTTAAATGCTCCTGCTTGTTGGTGCATATTTTCTTGAAATTGCATATATTCTTCACCAGTCAAGCCTTCTGCAAAACTTTCATTTAAACCCCATGCCAACCTTGTGGCCCCTCTCAGATCTGTGGATGGATTCTAGTGGACAAGAGCTATCTTTTGGGGGGGGTGGGGGGTGGGCATCACAATCTACATGTGCCACAAATGATACCCCACCATATGCATCTCATCAAATAGTTCTTGACTTGCTCAATATGTGTTTCTTGAATTGTTTAGGTGGTACCCTGCAATATTCAATTGCTAGGGCTTATCACATAATCATGCTCCACTATACGCTGCAAAACATAGCACAGCCAAGAAGAGTTATCTTTAAAGAAGGGTGTGAGTTATTCAGAGGAAGAAGATGAGCTTGTGAATGGAGAGGATGGGGAAAGAGATGACTGAGGCCTCTCCTGTCAGCGGTAACCTTGGAGATGCTCAGACTCATGGTGTCACAATGAGGGCTGCTCAAGATGTCATTATTGTGAGTAGCAACATAATTCAGGAAAGATCCAGCAGATGAATTCTGAGGCTTCCAGGACTTGTCACATGGCTATGAATATAGCAAGCATTCACTGTCATAGAAAGAACAACACATAACATCTTACCCCTCACAAAGGGATGGATTGGTGCCTACAATCTTCACTGCCACTGGTGAGAAGCTATTAGATTTATAAAAATTTAGATAACAAATGCACATCCTAGAAGTCGCATCAAATCATCCTCATTGTGGGTTCACACATTATAATTTTATGTTAAACAGTAGTAACAAAGTCAAAGTGCCTTTTGTCCATACATCATAGGCTGATTTATAAGAGGTGACTGATACCCTGCAGGGTGGAACATGGTGGTTAGAGATCACTGTGACTTGTGTGAGATACAAGAGGAATTAATGAGAGTTAACCTAGGAGCCCCACCACCCTTGGTCAGCATGTTTTCAAAGGAAATGCCATGCAGTACCAGCACTCTTCCACTCCCCCCTCATCCCCTTGCGCATCTCCAACCACCATACCACTTGTACCTGGGCCTCGTAGTGATCATGTGCACTTGGGATGATGGTCTTACCATCCTTGCCTTGTGGGATCTTGGAAATCTGCAAAGCTGCCTCCTGTTTGTCCTGATGGCTCTCCTTAGGGGTCACCCCTGTACAGGCCATCCCTCAGGTGTATTTGTGTTCCTGGTTCTCCAATAAGGTCATGAAAAGAAGGGAGATAATGCACTACATTCCTGCATGGAGAAGGTCTTTAAATAGACTGAAGCAGCATGTTGGTGTCTTCAGCTGGCTTCACAAACACTGAGTGCAGTTTAGCCTCAGTAAGTGTCCTGGGCACACACTTCTTCAGTGGTGAGAAGCAGCATGCACCCTGTGTCCCCTCAGCTGCTGGGTATGTTGGGCTTATGCCCAAAACATCAACTCTCCTGCTTCTCGCAAGCAGATTGACCTGCTCTGCTTTTTCAGTGCCATACGTTTTCACTCTGATTTCCAGCATCCGCAGTCCTCACTTTCTCCATGTTGCAGGCTGTGTAAAAAAGGATTTCTTGAAAGTCATGCTCATATTCCTACACCACAAAAGGTGACTAAACCCCAAATGGCACTGGGGTTTAGTTTAGCAATGACCCCAAACACCCCTCCTTGTAACATCGGTACCATCAATGCTACTCTATACTGCCTTGGTAATAATAGATGGAAGTACTCAGCCCTGTGAGAGAATGATGTCCCTCTTGTATCGGACTTCATTGATGAAAGCCTGATGTTTGTATCAATGAACCTTGCGGCTGATGTGTCCCAATTCTTTTTGCTGGTGGATGTCTGTGACATTTTGCTATTGGAATGCAGCGAGTACAGAAATTAGAATGTGAGTTTCCCTCATGAAACATACAGAATCAGCTATACAAGCTTATGTGGGGGGGTCTTGTGATGCAATGATAGTGCTCTTGATTCTGAGCCAGGAGGCCTGGGTTCAAGTCCCACCTGCTGACGAGGTGTAATAAATTTCTGAACAGGTTGATTGGAAAGGATATCCATTTGAATGTGCAGGGCTCGTGAGTCTTTGATTCCTTCCCAATGCTGGGTGGTTTATTTGATGGCGTGGCCATGTCACTGTTCATATTTTCAGGCCATCATAGAATGGCTCCTGCTGTATGGCAAAGTAGTTGAGAGATAGACCTCCCTAGTTTATTCACTTCCATTGGGATAGTGTGATGTTGAGTTTCCAGGGCATTGCAAAGTTGATGTCCTCCCCTCTGCAGGATGGTTAGATGAAATGTTGCTGGAAGAGGGCCTTTGTATCAGAGACAAATGTGGAGAACAGCCTCTGAAAAGCGTGATTGTGCTTTAGTTCCAGTAAACACCAATAAAACTTGCTAATAACGGGTATTGATCTGAACTGGTCTTGTACACATTAAATATGCAATTCCAACTTTGACGAGTATCAGTTATTTCCGTGTTGTATGGATTTAGGAGATGATTAAGGAAGCTGGCTCTAAATTTAGTGGAGTTTACAACGACGAGAGGTGATCTTTTGAAATATATAATATCTGAGAGGGCTTGATGGCATATGCTAAGTGTAATGTGGAGTTAAGACCAAGATCAGATCAGGTATGATTTAATCAAATAGTGGAGTAGGCTTTCTGGGCTATATGACCTGCTGCTCTTTTGTATGTGATGCTTTATCTTCCTGACTTTTATCAGTCCATCATTGAGCTCCAGCTACCTAGATCCTAAGCTCTGGAATTCCCTCCTACCTGCTTCTGGTTTGTACCCTTTGAGATGCTTATTAAAACATAACATTTTCAACCAAGGTTTGTTCACTTGTTCCAATAACTCCTTGCGTTCTTGGTGTCAATTTTTTTAGCACTGCCACTGCACAGAACATTAGGATGTTTTGCTGTGTTATAGGTGCAAAATAAATGCAAAGTGGTACTTTGTGTGAGACAAGATATTTTTGTGCTTTTTGCTTAGGTAATTCAGCTCTTCACGTTACACTAGTTGCTACTTTACATTAAGCAGGCATGTAGAGTATTAAGTTACTTAGTCCTTCAGTTTTACTCTTGGTGTTTGAGTGGCAAGATCTTATTTAAAGGTAATTTAAGTTGACTTACACTAGACGTAAGATTCACCTTTAGAAAAGTCAGGAAAGAATTCACAATTTAGAAATCCAATTATACACTCTGTCATATTGTTGGAGTATTTAGAAATCCATAACAGGCCATCTTAGAAAAGACAGCTCCTGAAAAGAAAGTTGGACAAAAAAAGTGGAATTGATGCAATATTGGCTGCTGTGAGTGCAACTGAAATTGAAAGTTCTGCTTTATATTTGACAGCAAGGTAACCCAAAGCAGGAATATGCAGTCCATTTGAATTTGGGTAGAATATAACTATTGTAGTAACAAAGACTTGTGTGTCAGAATAGCACATTCCAAAACATGTATCTATCCCATGAACATAGTGAAGTAGTGACAATGTGCAGTCAGTTTTCTGCTCCTGATGTACTTAGTACAGATACAGTCATTGGATATGACTAAGAATAGCAGTTTCCTGACTTCCCACATAAGAAAGCAGGTAGCATAGGATACTATGCTGAGAATGATACATTTTTTTGACAGTAATATGGATGCACCATTGTTGTGATGCTGCTATTTGTTGAAGTGCTGGCCTTTTGAATGAGGACAATTAACCAGATGTTGGTTTCCTTGCTAATAGATTTGGCATTGCTAATGGCGGATTCAATTTGTTATGTAGTCATTAATGCTTTGTCGAGGGTCAGGTGTTCACAAAGAAATAATCATTCATAAATGCAAGGTCGACAATTTTTCCCATTAACTGGCCCCTAATTACTTCATTTGTCATGCCCCCATGACATGAATAATTCCCTTAAGACCATTATGCAATGCTAGTGATGTGCATGTTATCAAATTGTCCGTTTGGTTACAACATTCACCTTTTCAGAAAGTAGTCATTTAGATACAGAGACTATACCTTTCTTTATGTTCAAGCTACAGCCAAAGAATTCCCACGGGTACGGCATTTAATAGAAGTGGTTATTCATTGACTGTTTTTTTTATGATATAATATTTCATTCACTGCGTAAGTATTTGGGAAATCTTTTTATCTTTGTACAAGTCAAGTGTTTACTACATTCAGAATTATAGTTTGTGCACGGTGAATGGGATGTTGGTGCAATTCAAAGGCATTTGAATTCAGGAATTTATTCAGAGACTTTCCAAAGAACAGTAAGTGCCTGAGGACTGGAGCTTGGTGACTAAATGAACAAGAACCAAGAATAGGCTGGAGGGAGCAAGACTGTCCAGTTTTATAGGATTGGAAAGGGAATGTCTGGTTAGAGAAAAATTATTTTATAGACCAAGGTTAGAATGTTGAATTTTCCCATATGAAATGTCTTTGGAAGAATTTTTAAATTCTACGAAATAATTATTTGGGAAAAGAAGATGTTTCAAATAGCACTGTGATCAAGGAAGAAAGTAACATTGGGCTTGGCTCACATGAAGTAAAGCGCTGATGCAGACCGTATGGGACTAACAGACTGCTCTGTGATGGAGTTGCACCCACAAGACAAACTCGTACAGCTTAGAGGCAAACATAATGGTTCTAAGTACATTGGCTTATTGCAACAAAACTCTGGTGAAGAATTATACACACCTCCACTCAATCCTTTTGTAGGAAAGCCAAACCATGTTTGATTCTAAAAACTCATTGTGGTTAGATGCCCTCAGCCCCATTACCTCTAGGAGAAAAATCTCACATGGATACCCCCCGTTTCTGGCCATTATCTATTTACTCCTGCTGGTGAAGAAGATAAGTAAAGGTTACGTGAGGAGGTCATGATGTTTCTGTGCTGAATAGCCTGCTGACTTTCACTTTGCATGTTGATACACAGGGACAAAATAAAGTGCTGGAGGGCAACTGCCATCTGTGAAACAATATCTTAGCAAAGAGTTGAGTGCCTTTGGGAGAGGAAGGGCAAGAAGAGCAGAATAGATGTCGAAATACAGTCAGGCAACATATTATGAAACAGCCAGTGTATTTTCCTTTGAGTTCAATGTTTAACATTTGAAAGAAGAGTTTTTATGTAGTTTCAATAATTTAACAAGTTTTAAATATTTGATGACATGATCAATAGTATTTGCTTCTTCTAGTGTTCGCTGTTAAAGCTGATCATTTATTATAGCTCGGAAAAACAAGTAAGATGGGATTGTTTTCACTGGAAAGATGGCAACTGAGAGAAGACCTGATAGAAGTCTATAAAATTGTGAGAGAGCGGATAGTCAGAGGCTGCACCCTCTGACTGAGGAAGGTAATAGCACTATCAGTATTATAGGGTGGATAGTCAGAGGTTTTTTTTCCCAGGGTTGAAGTTTCAATTACAAAGGTGCACAGGTTCAAGGTGAGAGGGTGAATGTTTAAGGGAGATGTGTGAGGGAAGTTTTTCATGCAGAGAGTGGTAGGAGCCTGGAATGCACTGCCAGAAGAGGTGGTGGAAGCAGACACATTGGCGACATTTAAGAGGCATCTGGAAGGTTATATAAATGGGGAGGGAATAAAGGGATACAGACTGAATAAGGGCAGAAGGTTTGTTTTTTAGTTTTGTTGAGGCATGATGAGCAGCCCAGGCTTGGAGGGCTGAAGGGCCTGTTCCTGTGCTGTACTCCTCTTTTGTTCTTTTATTTTATGCTGTAGAATTTGTTCAGCATTCTTATTTTAAGTGTATGCTGAAATCTTGCTAGAAGTTACTTTCCTTGACAGCATGAGGGAGCTAAACTAACATCAAAAGATGTGTGTGTTGTGTTTCTTCTGTCTGCAGCAGTTCAGGCTATTTGGACATTAAATATGAGGTAATTACCCACATTTACCAACCAAATGATAATGTGCAGTTTAGCATTTTTACTGCAGGCAATAAATTAAAGCCATCCACTTGAATGTTTGATTGATTGAAACACACAAATTAAACATCTTAACAATCAGAGATAAACCATGCGATCCTTTGTTACTAATTTCATTTAAATTTTTTTTCTTTGTTCCTGAGATGCAGGCTTCACTGACTGAGCCAGCATTTGTTGACCATCACTAAATGCCCTTGAGAAGGTGAGCTGCCTTGTTGAACTGTTGCAGTCTTTGGAATGTAGATATGCCCACATTATGCTGTCAGGAAAGGAATTCTAGAATTTTGACCCAATGACAGTCAAAATGGCAAATTACTTCTGGGTCAAGATGTTATGAAGCCTGGAAGGTGCTGATGTTCCCACGCATCAGGGGGCAGCACGGTGGCTCAATGGTTAGCACTGCTGCCTGACAGCACCATGGACCTGGGTTCAATTCCTGCCTCGGGCGACTGTCTGTATGGAGTTTGCACGTTCTCCCCGTGTCTACGTGGGTTTCCTCCCACAGTCCAAAGATGTGCAGGTTAGGTGAATTGGCCTTGCTAAATTGCCCATAGTGTTAGGTACATTAGTCAGAGGAAAATAGGTCTGGAGAGGTTACTCTTCGGAGGGTCGGTGTGGACTTGTTGGGTCGAAGGGCCTGTTTCTACACCGTAGGGAATCTAATCTAATATGCTGCCCTGGCCCTCCTAAATCATAAGGGTGGATTTGGAAGGGGCTATCAAAGGACGCTTGGTGAATTATGAAAGTGCATCTTGTAGCTGCTACATATCACTGTGTATGGATAGGACTGAATGTTGGAGGAATGGATGGGATGGAGGAGAAAGTGCAGCCACCTTCAGGGTACAATGGACCTGAACTCCCAGATCTCTCTGCTAATCAGCTTTTCCCAAAGTTCTTCTGTTTACAGTATAGTTTGTTCTAGAATTAGACTTCCCAAAATGCATCACCTCATATTTGCCTGGATTGAACTCCATCTGCCCCTTCTCCGCCCAACTCTCCAGTTTATCTATATTCTCCTGTATTCTTTGACAGCCCCCTATGCTTTCTGCTACTCCACCAATCTTGGGGTTTCACTGTGAACGCCCCCAAGTTGACACCCACTCAAAGTGTGTCACTCAGATGTGACATGGGGGGAGCGTGGCCAAGCACTGACAGGCCTGGGGTTACTCTGTTAATGCCCCCAAGTTGACACCCAGTTGATGTGTGTCACTCAGATGTGACGTTGGGGGGGGGGGGGTTGGGGGAGGCATGGCCAAGCACATTCTTAGTTAGAAGTCTGCTTCTCCAGTAAGATTTGTAAAAATTTCGCCATTAAACTGTCACATTTTGAAAATTGAAAAATTCCGAATTCCAAAAAACAGCTGGTCCCGAGCATTTCGGATGAAAGATCTTCTACCTGTACAAACAACAGTAACCCCAGCACTGATCCCTGTGGAACACTACTGGTCACCTTTCTCCATTTCAAAAAACTCCCTTTAATGATTTCCCTCTGTCTCCTGTTCCTCAACCAGTTCTTGATCCACTTAGCTAGCATACCCTGCACACCATGTGACTTCACTTTCTCCATTGGTTTACCATGGGGAACCTTATCAAATGCCTTACTAAAGTCCATGTATATGACATCTACAGCCATTCCTTCATCTATTAACTTGGTCACTTCCTCAGAGAAAACTATTAAGTTGGTAAGGCACCGTCTCCCCCGCACAAAACCATGTTGCCTATCACAGTGGTTAGCACTGCTGCCTCACAGCGCCAGAGACCCGGGTTCAATTTCCGCCTCAGGCGACTCTTTGTGTGGAGTTTGCACGTTCTCCACGTGTCTGCGTGGGTTTCCTCCGGGTGCTCCGGTTTCCTCCCACAATCCAAAAATGTGCAGGTTAGATGAATTGGCCATGCTAAATTGCCCGTAGTGTTAGGTGAAGGGGTAAATGTAGGGGAGTGGGTCTGGGTGGGTGGCGGGTCGGTGTGGACTTGTTGGGCCGAAGGGCCTGTTTCCACACTGTAAGTAATCTAATCTAATCTGATAAACTCATTCGTTTCCAAATATAAATAGATTTTATCCCTCAGTACCTTCTTCAGCAACTTTCCCACCACTGATGTCAGGCTCACTGGTCTTTAATTAGTTGGAATATTCCTACTACCCTTCTTGTACAGGGGGACAACATGAGCAACCCTCCAGTCCTCTGGCACTTCACCTGTGTTTAAGGATGCTACAAAGATATTTGTCAGGGCCCCATCTATTTCCTCTCTCACCTCCCTCAGCAACTTGGGATAGATTCCATCCGGTGCTGGGGATTTGTCCACCTTAATACCCTTTAGTCTACCCAACAATCTTCCCTCCTATGTCAACGTGATCCAGGCTAATCAAACTTCTATCTCTAATCTCAACATGCATCATGTCTCTCTCTTCAGTGAACATGACGCAAAGTAATCATTGAGAATCTCACCTATTTTCTCAGGTTCGACACACAATCTTCCTTCCTTATCCTTTAGTGGACCAACCCTTTCTCTGGTTACCCTCTTGCTTCTTATATAAGAATAAAAGGCCTTAGGATTCTCCTTAATTCCCCTCACTAAAGTTGTTTCATGACCCCTTTTAGCCGGCTTGATTCCTCATTTAAGATTGGTCCTACTCTTCCGATATTCCTCCAAGGCCCATTCTGTTCTTAGCTGCCTGGACCTTATGTACGCTTCCCTTTTCCTCTTGGATAGTTGCACGATTTTCTCCACAGTTCATGAATCTTGCTTTTCCTATCCCCTTGTTTTCAAAGGGACATGCCTATATTCCACTATCTTTAACCTATCTTTGAAAGCCTCCCACATATCAAATGTGGACTTTCCTTCAAATAGCTGTGTCCAATCCACATTTCCCAGCTGCTGCCTAATTTTGATATAATTGGCCTTGGCCCAGTTTAGTACTCATCCCTTAGGACCACTCTCATCTTTGTCTACGAGTATTCTAAAACTTACAGAATTGTGGTCACTATTCACAACGAAATCCCCCACTGCAACTTCTACCACCTGGCCTGGCTCATTCCCCAATACCAGGTCCAATATGGCCCCTTCCTTAGTTGGACTATTGACATACTGCTCTAGAAAACTTTCCTGGATGCTCTTTACAAATTCTTACCCATCCAGATCTCTGACACTAAGTGTATCCCAGTCAATGTTGGGAAAATTAAAATCTCCCATCATCACCACCCTGTTGCCTCTACATCTTTCCATAATCTGTTTACCTATTTGTTCTTCCATCTCATGCTCACTGTTGGGAGGCCTGTAATACAGTCCTCCCAATGTAACTGCACCCTTCTTATTTCTCAGCCTCACCCATAATGCCTCACTGCTCAAGCCCTCCATACTGTCCTCCTTTAGCACAGCCGTGATATCATCCCTGACCAGCAATGCAACTCCTTCTCCCCTTTTACTTCCCTCCCTGTCCTGGAACATTTAATTGCCAATCATGCCCTTCCTTCAACCAAGTCATACTCCCAGGTACCAATCCAAGCCCTAAGTTCATCTACCTTACCCACAGTATATGCACTTCAGGCCACTAATTCTTTTGTGTTCATCTGCTCTCTGCCTATTCTTCCCCTTGGTAATGCTAACTTTGTGATCCTTACAGTCTCCAGTTTCCATTTCACTGTCCACTAGTCTTCTCTTCAGGTTCCCAGCCCCCTGCCACATTAGTTTAAAACCTCCCCAATAACAGTAGCAGAAACTCCCCCAGGACATTAGTTCCAGTCTGGTTCAGGTGTAGACCGTCCAATTTGTAATAGTCCCACCTTTCCAGAATCGGTCCCAATGTCCCACAAATCTGAACCCCTCCCTCCTACACCATCCCTCAAGCCACATGTTCAACTTGCCTATTCTTTCATTTCTACGCTGGCTAGCATGGTAGCAATCCTGAGATCACTACCTTTGAGGTCCTCCTCTTTAACTTCTCTCCTAGCTCCCTGAATTCTGCTTTCAGGACCTCATCTTGTTTTTGACTTATATCATTGGTGCCAATGCACCAAGACAACTGGCTGTTAACCCTCCCCTTTTAGAATGCTCAGCAACCGATTAGTGACATCCCTGACCCAAGCACCTGGGAGGCAACATACTATCTCTGAGTCTCATTTTTGGCCACAGAACCACCTATCTACTTCCCACTCAAATGCTGATTTGATGTCAAGGGTTGTCACTCTCAATTTACCTCTGGAGTTCAGCCCTTTTTTGCATGTTTGAACCAGGATGTAATGATATCAGGAGCTGAATGGCTCTGGTGGAACCTGAACCATGTGTCGGTGAGCAGGTTATTACTGACGAAAGTGATAGCACTGTCAATGATGACTCCTTCCATCACTTTGCTGAAAATTGGGAGGAGATTGATAGTGCAGTAGTTACCCTAGTGGGATTTGTCCTGTTTTTTTTGTGTGGACAGATAAGTTCCACATTTCAGGGTGGATCTCAGTGTACTGGAATAGCTTGGGGTGCTGTTGGTTCTGGAGTGTAAGTCTTCAGTACTATCACTGGAATGTTGTCAGAGCCCATCTCCTTTGCTGTATCCAGTGCCTCTACCATTTCTTGATATCACATAAAGTGAATTGAGTTGTCTGAAGACTGCTATCTATGTTGCTGGGGGCCTACAGAGGAGGCTGAGATAGACCATCTACTTGATGCTTAGATGAAAATTAATGTAAACAATTCAGCTTTATCTTGTGCACTGATGTGCTGGCTCCCCCTTGGTTGGGGATATTTGTGTGGTCTCTTCCTCCTATCAGTGGTTTTAATGTCTTTCATCATTC
Organism: Chiloscyllium plagiosum; assembly: GCF_037043375.1. Lineage (NCBI taxonomy): Eukaryota > Metazoa > Chordata > Chondrichthyes > Orectolobiformes > Hemiscylliidae > Chiloscyllium > Chiloscyllium plagiosum. The sequence goes on along the minus strand of NW_028270144.1, from coordinate 98,319,181 downwards.
ACCATTAAATGTTAGGACTCCAGTTCAGTTATGTTTTGAGATTATTCTTCTACAGTTCTGAAGTTCGCGGCAGTTCTTATTCCTGACTCTGGATAAGTTGGTGAAAGTGTACTGAGTTCTTTTTCAAAATAACTAATCATAGCCTGAGAACTACCTGCAATGGCTTCTCTTCCTCCTCCCACCTTGTTAACCATGGTATCTCCAAGGTTCTATCCCTAACCGCTTTCTATTTCTCATGCTACCATTCGCTGACACCAACCCTAAAAAGCATGTTTATTTTTGAATGTACACTGATGACACAAAACTATACCTCATCATCATCACCTCTCAACTCCTTCACTGTTTCAATATTATCAGACTATTTGGCTGACATCCTGGACTGGATGGGCAGAAATTTCCTCCAGTTAAACTTTGGCCATTTCAATACTCTGATTTCCATTGACCTACTTCATCTCTCTCCTCAGCAACTGTCTGAGGCTGGCCCAAACTGCTTACAACCTTGGTGTTATATTTGATATGGAAATACATTTTTAACCACATCTCTATCTCTGCCTTCCTCTGTAACATTGCCTCACTCCACCACGGTCTGCAGTCATCTGCAGCTGAAACCAGCAATACCTTTCAAATATTTAGACTTTACAGTTCTTGGTCTACTCTCTTTAATCTTAAGGAGATTGTAAACTGCTGCTTGTATCATGACTTGTGCCTCAACCCTGTGCTCAGTATAGGCAAAATGGCACAAATATGAAAAGTGTACGTAAGCAGAGACCTTGCTGTTTATAAATATAAGTCTTTAAAGATGGCAGGGCAAGTGGATAAGATGGTTAAAAACATATAAGTTACTTGAGTTGATCATACAAGTTACTTGAGTTGATAAATAGGAATAAAACGTCAAAGAGCTGTTAAGTCATAATTGGGTAAGCCATAATTGGAATATTATGAACAATCCGAACATACCACTTCAGGAAAAGTGTAAGGGTATAGGAGATGTTTCTTGTCTTTACACTTTATGGCTTGGGAGTGTTGTGAGCAAGAACAGCCTTGGACTGGAAGGCTTACTAAACTTTCAGAGGACAGTTAAAAAGCAGCTTGTGGGTCTGAAGTCACATGTAGGCCAGCCCTCATAAGGACAATGGATTTCCTTCCCTAAAGGGCATTGATGATCCTAATGGGTTTTTACAACATTGGTGATGTAGCCACCATGACAACCTTTTGTTTCAATAGATTTATTAATGAAATGTAAATTCCACAAGCTGCCACAGTGAAACCCATTTCCCTGATTGGTCTGGGTCTCTAGGTTACCACACCAGTGACATTACCATGACACTTTCATCTACCTCTGAGTAAAATACTGTCAGAGATGAGGAATTTGAGTTTTGAAGATAAATTGGAAAAGTTGGGTGAAATAACTCAACAGAAGCCTGTATCTTGTCACCAAGTCACCCTTTATTTTTACGTAGAAAGTCCTTGACTCTTGTATAGCCTTGTCAGAATCAACTCCCAGTGTGTCAAGGTGTCTGACCCTCTTGTTTAAACTGGCAACCAGAGCTGTCCACAGATAAAATGTACTTTGTGGGATTCAGCTGCTGATTGGGAAAATAAATGAAAAAACTTGGAGATGAAAAAGATGAGAGAAATTGAGTCTTGTTGCATCCATATTTTTGGGTGTAAAATTGGGTCAGTTTTGAATAGCAGCATCCCATATCAAAGGGTGCTAAGAAATTTCCGACTTGGAATTTGGTGAGACAATTTTCAGGCTTCTCTGACTGCTGCCTAAAATAGGAATTAAGCCCCTTCATATGTAAACATTTAGGGTTGAATTGTTCAATGTTTTGGCAAAATATAATTTTCATCAAGTTGCATGTTTTCTCGGCTATTATCCCCAGTTCACCTCATTAACATTTGATGCTAACCTGATTTTCTTACACACTATAGCTTGAAATAATTTCCCCTACCAGGATTCCTGGCAACAATGCCACATTTAAATTGCTATTATGCATTCACTCAAGTACTGTCAATCTGGAACTGCCCTGAATTGCTCATGACATTTGTCCTGGACTTGGCAGATAAGGAGAAATAGCGCTAGTAGATTGGATGATGCGTAGTATTTGCTGCCTCCACAATGACAGGAAGTGCACTCACTGCTCCCATAGTCACAAAGATTGTATTCACTAGAATTTCAAAGGGTGAGGGATTATCTCATTGAATCTTATAAGATTGTGACAGGGCTGATGAGACAATGTTCCTCCTGGCTAGAAGGTGGAAGGAGTGGTCTAGAAGAAGGGGTTATGGTCTCAGGATACTGGGTAGATCATTTAGGAGTGAGATGAGCATAAATTTCTTCACGGACACTGTGAAATTCTCTACCATATGAGCTGATAGAAGCAAAGTCATTCAATATATTTAAGAAAGAACTAATACATTTCTTGATCCTAAGGCATCAAGGGGTATTCATAGAATCCCTACAGTGTGAAAACAGGCCATTTGGCCCAACAGGTCCACTGACCTTCTAAAGAGTATCCCACCCAGACTCATTCCCCGACTGTACAACCTTCCATTTCACATGACTAATGCAGCTACACATCACCGAACACTATGGGCAATTTTAGCATGGCCAATTCACCTAACCTGCACATCTTTGGACGAGAGTATGGAGCAAGAGCAGGAATGTGGTGTTGAGTTAAAGAATTAGCTTCAATTTTGAATGTTGGAGTAGGCTCAATGTGCTAAATGACATACTTTTCGTCCTTTCTTTTAATATTTTCATTTCACTCCAAATAATGCTGCAGATAGTTGACTGCTTCTGAAAATGTTCCTTTTATGTCAATCGTGGTTCATTACTGAACCCACATGCAGCCTCACTCACTGCCCTACTCCCTGTGTGTGATGTGACGAGGGGAGCAGTACATACCTGGCAGCAAGTGAAACAGAAAATTGGGAAGTGAGGAGGAGAGTGATGAGCAGGACTGCAACAGGAAAGAAGAATGAGGTGGTGAGGGGAGGGTCTGGTTGAGCAGAAAGGGGAGTTGTGAATGGGACTGCAAGAGGAATAAAGAATGTTTGGGCAGTGAGACAAATGGGGCAGCGAGTAAGGTGGAGAATGGCAGGATTTCCAGTATAGTAGGAGAAAGTGAGGACTGCAGATGCTAGAGATCAGAGCTGAAAATGTGTTGCTGGAAAAGCGCAGCAGGCCAGGCAGCATCCAAGGAGCAGGAGAATCGACGTTTCAGGCATGAGCCCTTCTTCAGGAATGAGGAAAGTGTGCCCAGCAGGCTAAGATAAAAGGTAGGTAAGGAACTTAAGGTGAGGGTGATAGGCCGGAGTGGGGGTGGGGGCGGAGAGGTCAGGAAGAAGATTGCAGGTTAGGAAGGTGGTGCTGAGTTCGAGGGTTGGGACTGAAACAAGGTGGGGGGGAGGGGAAATGAGGAAACTGGAGAAATTTGAGTTCATCCCTTGTGGTTGGAGGGTTCCTAGGCGGAAGATGAGACGCTCTTCCTCCAGCCGTCGTGTTGCTATGGTCTGGCGATGGAGGAGGCCAAGGACCTGCATGTCCTTGGTGGAGTGGGGGGGGGGGAGTTGAAGTGTTGAGCCACGGGGCGGTTGGGTTGGTTAGTCCGGGTGTCCCAGAGGTGTTCTCTGAAACGTTCTGCAAGTAGGCAGCCTGATTCCCCAATATAGAGGAGGCCACATCGGGTGCAGCGGATGCAGTAAATGATGTGTGTGGAGGTGCAGGTGAATTTGTGGTAGATATGGAAGGATCCCTTGGGGCCTTGGAGGGAAGTAAGGGGGGAGGTGTGGGCGCAAGTTTTACATTTCTTGCGGTTGCAGGGGAAGTTGCCGGGAGTGGAGGTTGGGTTAGTGGGGGGTGTGGACCTGACGAGGGAGTCACGGAGGGAGTGGTCTTTTCGGAACGCTGATAGGGAAGGGGAGGGAAATATATCCCTGGTGGTGGGGTCTATTTGGCGGTGGCGGAAATGACGACGGATGATACGATCTATATGGAGGTTGGTGGGGTGGTAGGTGAGGACCAGTGGGGTTCTGTCCTGGTGGTAATTTGAGGGGCGGGGATCAAGGACGGAGGAGCGGGAAGTGGAGGAGATGCGGTGGAGAGCATCGTCGATCACGTCTGGGGGGAAATTGCGGTCTTTGAAGAAGGAGGCCATCTGGGTTGTACGGTATTGGAACTGGCCCTCCTGGGAGCAGATGCGGCAGAGACGAAGGAATTGGGAATATGGGATGGCGTTTTTACAGGGGGCAGGGTGGGAGGAGGTGTAGTCTAGGTAGCTGTGGGAGTCGGTCAGTTTATAGTAAATGTCCTTGTTGATTTGTTCACCCGAGGTAGAAATGGAGAGGTCTAGGAAGGGGAGGGAGGAGTCTGAGACGGTCCAGGTAAATTGAGGTCGGAGTGGAAGGTATTGGTAAAGTGGATGAATTGTTCAACCTTCTCGTGGGAGCACGAGGCAGCGCCGATACAGTCATCGATGTAGCGGAGGAAAAGGTGGGGGATGGTGCCAGTGTAGCTGTGGAAGATGGACTATTCCACATATCCTACGAAGAGGCAGGCATAGCTGGGGCCCATGCGAGTGCCCATGGCTATTCCTTTGGTTTGGAGGAAGTGGGAGGATTGGAAAGAGAAGTTGTTCAGGGTGAGGACCAGTTCAGTCAGTCGAAGGATCGTGTCAGTGGAAGGGTACTGGTTGGTACGGCGGGAAAGGAAGAAGCGGAGGGCTTTGAGTCCTTCATGATGGGGGATGGAGGTGTACAGGGACTGGATGTCCATGGTGAAGATAAGGCGTTGGGGACCGGGGAAGCGAAAATCATGGAGGAGGTGGACGGCATGGGTGGTGTCCCGAACGTAGGTGGGGAGTTCTTGGACAAAGGGGGACAGGACCGTGTCGAGGTATGCAGAGATGAGTTCAGTGGGGCAGGAGCAGGCTGAGACAATGGGTCGGCCGGGGCAGTCAGGTTTGTGGATTTTGGGCAGGAGGTAGAAACGGGCGGTGCGGGGTTGTGGGACTATGAGGTTGGAGGCGGTGGATGGGAGATCCCCTGAGGTGATGAGGTTATGGATGGTCTGGGAGATGATGGTTTGATGGTGGGAGGTGGGGTCATGGTCAAGGGGGCAGTAGGAGGAGGTGTCTGCGAGCTGGCGTTTAGCCTCAGCGGTGTAAAGGTCGGTGCGCCAAACTACTACTGCGCCTCCCTTGTCTGCCGGTTTGATAGTGAGGTTGGGGTTGGAACGGAGGGAGTGGAGGGCTGCACGTTCCGAGGGTTAGAGGTTGGAGTGGGTGAGAGGGGTGGAGAGGTTGAGGCGGTTAATGTCACGGCGGCAGTTGGCTATGAAGAGATCGAGGGCAGGTAAGAGGCCAGCACGGGGTGTCTAGGTGGAGGGATGTGTTGGAGGCAGGAGAAGGAGTCGTCAGAGGGTGGGCGAGAATCCTGGTTGAAGAAGTAGGCGAAGGTGGCGGAAGAATTGGGCGCGGAGGTATAGTATAATAGTATGAGGTGACATATTAGCTCATAAATCTTCTTTCCACACTAATAGGAAGCTGAGGGTGGGCATAAACAGGTCATTTTCAGGTTACCAGGGCATAACTAGTAGAGTGCCATAGAAATCATGTTGACGCTGCATTGATTCACAATCTATATTAAATATTTGGATGAAGGCATTATAATGTATAGAAACTACATCTGTTAATTATACAGAGATAGATAGGGAAGTAAGTTGTTAAGAAAACAGGAGGAGTCTGTAAAGGGATATAGATGGTTCAAGCGAGTGGCCAAAATACTAGCCAGGTGGAGTATAATGTTGGAAGATGAGAACTTGTTCAATTTGGCATAGAGAAGGATTAGGCCTGTAAATATTGAAGTTTAAGACAATGTGAAGTGATCTCATTGGAACATATAAGATGTTGAGGGGACTTGAGGTGGAAACTGAAAAAATGTTTCCTAATGTTGGGAGTCTCGAACTAATCACCACAATTTAAAGTGATTGGTCTCCCATTTGAAATGGAGATAAAAAGGATTTTTTCATCTGAGGGACAGAAGCTTTTGCAACTCTTTTCCAAGAGAATGGTGAAGGCAGGACCATTCACAATGTTAAGATGGGGTTAGATGGTGGTGTTGAAGCCACAACCAGATCAGTTATACTTTTATTGAGTTGGCAAGGGGGTTTGAGTCGCCAAATGGTGGGGCCCTCCTGATTAATACGTTCATAAAATGAAGTGCTTAACATAAGATTTTGCTATTCATGCACAACTTGGGAAATGATGCATGAGGCAAGTGTTCAGTCTGCTCTCCTTATAGCCAGCACCAAAGACCACAAAACTAAGGTTCAGGTGATGTTCCATTTGGACAGTAGGTATCAGTTAAGAGACATGGTTTTGGGAGTGCATAAGTGTATGAACACATTTTTGATCCCTGTTACATTAAAACTACTGTGGACAGGAAAACGTGCATGAGTAAGTGGACTATGAGTCAAAAGACTGTGATGTAAATTGTGTGATTTATATATAATTTTAACATTATGTATTGTAAGTTGGGTTTTTGGTTGTTCAGTTGGTAACCTGTGGACTTTCTGTATGTCTGATGTTAATATTTCTAAACTTAAATATCTCTAAATTTCACAGAGGCACCCATAACCCAAAGAGGGAGACTTTTGTTTTCAGTTTTACTTTGAGTGGGGCAGGCTGAGATCCTTGGTTGAGTCTGGCGATATAGACACTGCTCCTGAAAATGAAATGTTATATAGTGAACTAACTTATGGTGAAGAGTTAATGTTAGTCCCAAACCAGAAACGGTGGGGTAAAATGCTGAAGAGGTTACTTAAAGCTGAGTCCGTTGAGACTCAGGTGTTTAAGAGCTCCAGGACAAACCACCTGCAGTTCCAGCCTATAAATTGAAGTTACAAGGGACTTAAACCTATCATGTTGTTAGGTACAGGAACTTGGGTTTGGATATTGAATGAGTGGCATTTTGGATACTGTGCTGGAGCTGTGTTTTAGGGACTATATAAAAGCTTTATTACCTCCTTTCCAATTTATAAAGGAGCGTTTTGGGATTATTGAGATTATACTTTTGTGTGTTTAAATATCTTTGAATTTGTGTCATAAAGATATGGGCTTGTTTTCTTCTATTTTATCTTAATTTCTTTTGTTGATAATCTTCTGTTTTATTAAAACAAAATCTGCAGTGCCAGGAGACCATTCATTAAAACCAAAATTTGATCTATCAAGACAGGTTTCAGTCTGGGATCTGGCTTGTCCATTAATAATTTTAGCTCAATCATAACAATACTGAATGTATAGCTATCTGATACTGGCAAGTGGCCAGAGCATCTAAGTGTTGAGCCTCTAATCAGACTCTGATATCACCCTGGATTTTTCGGTGATTGCTATGACTTAAGTAATGGTTTCCAGAGAAGCCTGGGGGGGATGTTGTTTCAATTGGTTTTAAAATAAGCTGTAAGTGGCCTCTGAAGACATAACTGCATCTGACAACTTGCACAAAAGTGAACCCAGAACCTAATTTCTGGTCAGGTTCAGAAGTGCATGTTGGTTTGTGCTGATTCAGGGACCAAACCACAGGCCTATGTGTATTTTTGCCCCAATATTCTACAGGCAGCAGTGTTTAGTTTTGGTGGCATCCACGATTTGCCTAGGTTTGCACGTCGCTGTAGAAATGTAACGGACCTCGACAGGTGGGTGGCATCCAAAAGCTCCACCTTTGTTTCTGACAAATTCTATTCTGGGGGTGCAGAGGCCAATCATGTGCAGTTTGTGACTCCCACACAAGGGCAACCCAAACTCAGCAGGGTTATTTGAATTCAATGCAAAGGTTGAACAGATTCATTCAGCTTTGCATGAATTACAGATTTCTACAATAGACGTAAGTACACGTGCAGGGCAGTTAAAGTCTGTAGAACTGTCAAGTTATTTAAGTAACCTATCATTTAAAAATTGAAAAAGCAATGGCCTTCCAATGTCAGAATTGAAAACTTCTATTTTTATTGTTTCAATAGCTGTTTATCGCTGTAATGCTAAGTGCTGTAATTCCAGCATTATTGCAGGTTGACTGTTTCAACACCATAACATTATAAAAGTCGGTGAGCAAAGGGTGGGGATGGGGCAGTATGTTTATAGTTTGATTGAAAGCTCCAAGAGGTTATTAAATGATTACAAGCCTTTATAGGATATAAGTGTTTGTTTTGATAAAATATTAAAATTTGAAGGGATTTTAACGTATTAGATGGGCTTCATTGTTGAGGTTTTTTTAATATAATGATGTCTATAATAAATATTTGGAAATGTATTTTGCTTCATTTTGGTGTAGCTGCCAGGATCTGCTAATAGTGAATATTGAGAATAAAAACACAAATTGCCGGACAAACTCAACAGGTCTGGCAGAATCAGTTAATGTTTTCAGTCAAGTAAGAAAGTCATAGAGTCATAGAGATGTACAGCACGGAAACAGACCCTTCGGTCCAACCCGTCCATGCCGACCAGTTATCCCAACCCAATCTAATCCCACTTGCCAGCACCTGGCCCATATCCCTCTAAACCCTCCCTAATCATATACCCATCCTGATGCCTTTTAAATGTTACAATTGTACTAGCCTCCACCACTTCCTCTGGCAGCTCATTCCATACACGTACCACCCTCTGTGTGAAAACATTGCTTCTTAAGTCTCTTTTATATCTTTCTCCTCTCACACTAAACCAATGCCCTGTTGTTCTAGACTCCCCACCCCAGGAAATCCATGCCCCTATCCATGCCCCTTGTGATTTTATAAACCTCTTTCAGGTCACCCCTTAGCCTCCAATGCTCAGGGAAAACAGCCCTAGCCTATTCAACCTCTCCCTATAGCTCAAATCCTCCAACCCTGGCAAGAATGGAGGTATTGCGAATGGTGCATGAGCTACCACTAGGGAGTCATTTAGGAGTGAGAAAAACTCAAGCTAAAATACAAAAACATTTTTACTGGTCTGGACTTGTCAGCACAACTTCACTGATTTTGCACTCTCTGTCTCCTTTGATAAAGACTAGGATTTCTGATTTTATTTTCAACAATGTTTATCAATTTGAGCTTGCTAATATCCAATGTCATCTTGTGTACCCTAAGTTAATTATTTATCTTCTTCCTATACTACAAATAACTGATCAGTACAACTATCTCTATGGGGTTCATTTTTTCATGCAACTGTTAGCATTAAGGATTTGTGGTCTTACATACCAAACTTAATGAAGAGAACTGCTGAGTGATTCACATTTTAAATATTTTCGAAGAGGCATCTGTGGCCCGAATTTTGCAATTGGTATTAGTCTAAAATGGGGTGTTGCTAATATTAAATTAATGTCAAATCAAAGATCTGAGCTTGTGAATTAGACAAAATGTTCTGTTGTAGTTATATCTGCCATTTTTAGTTTTTTTCCCCTGTTAGGTTTGCGTGGTAGATCTTGTCTTAAGTCTTATTGTCTGTCAGTAAGGTATTTTCTACTAGTCATGCACTTTAGGATGGTAAGGTGATATTGTCTACTATTTCCAGCATTTATTTCATTTTGTTCTCCCAACTTACTTCATGTTTAAATTCACATTACAGCTCATAGTGTGCATGGGTGTATGGTGTAGTTAACCTTTGTTTCACCACATTAAGCATTTTTCTTTAGCCAAGTGGTACTGTGACTAGGACTGGTGATAAATTGCTGAACCAAAATGTTAGCCTGTCTTTCTTTTCTGATCATAAAAACATAGAAAGTAGCTTTAAGAGTAGGTCGTTCAGACCTTTGAGTGTGCTCGGCCATTAAATATGATCATAACTGAGTATCTAATTCAGTATTCTGTTCCTACTTTCTCATCATATCCTTTGATTCCTTTAGTCCAGAGAACTATATTTATCTCCTTTATTATTATGTTCAATTTTTTGGCCCTCAACAGTAGTCACTGTGTTGAAGCAACTAATTCTTCAATGTTCACTTTATGTTTCTTATTTGTTTAATATTCAAGTAGGAGCTTCATTATGTGATTAAAGAAGCGTAATATATGGTAATATTTTTAGAGTTTGGATTTAAAATAGTGACATGTGGGGTTTGGTTACTTTTATGAGCATTTTCTTTAAAAACACGATCAGAGAGTCTATCTAGAAAAATGACCTAAGTTAGCATTGCTGAAAAAGTAAGTGGCTGTAGAATCTTGTGGTATGTTGATGGAAAATTGCTAGTATTGTAATGGTTTTATGACAGGTGAATAAACATTGAAAGCTATTAACTTGCTTTCAGTTCAGGATGCTGAAGGATTGAGTTTAGCCTGGAAAACCTTGAAAGCTTTTAGGGAAGTTCAGAAGAGACCTGCTTGGGGTTAGAGGCAAGTTTAGTTTTCGGTCCTTAAGGGACAATGGGACTGTTCAAGGAAATCAGTTACCTCAAAAGAAAAGATTGTGCAGCTTCCAGATGAGTGGAGTTTGATTAGAAACCTGCAGGCTACTGGAAATGCAGAAGGTCTGGTCTCTGTTTTGTGAGTATTGTAAGAAGACACCACAATTCATAGGAAAGAAATTGGAGAGAATCAGGTTAAGTAGAAATTAAAAATTTGATTTTGAGGGGTAATTTGTCTGGACTTAGATCTCTGTAAATGGATAGCTTTGGGAAATAGGTTAAAGGATTTGTTTTGCTGTATATTATAATGTTTTCTTTATTTTTTAAAGCAAAAAAAAATCATGGGATCTGGCATCATTGATTGGGCCAGTCTTTATTGTGTATTCCTTATTGGTCTTGAACTGAATGGCAGTGAGAGTTAACTACAATGCAATGGGTCTGAAGTCCAATATAGGTTGAAGAGCAGACAAGGAAGGCAAAGTTCCTTCCCTTAAAGACAATTGATAGATAGCTTGGTTTGAATTTTTGTTTTATCCATTGTATAATAAACCTCTATTCTATTATTAAAGAAATTCGTGGAAATGTTTCAATAACTGATCATCATGTTGACCAAGGTAAAAAAAAAGTCATTCAGGTCAGATTTCATTCTGGGATCTGATTTGTCCTGTAGCACATTCACCTTGAAACATAACCATTAAAATATTCAAAATGACTTAGTTCCACTGCATGTTATCATGATGTATAATTGCAGATTTTGCACAAACAGTACTGCTGTGCTCAAAGGAGTAATGAGTTAAATAAAGATGCTTAGAGATGAGCATTTCAAGATATATAACCCCATCATGTAAAGTTAATAATCGGTTTTACCTTCTGAACTGAATAAGGTAATGCTCTTATGGTGAAGCAGCAGGTGTGGACAGTGGCCATGTAATTATCTCCAGAATATCAGAGCAGAATTGTAATTTAAATGCCACACATTGTATTATGAGGGTGGATAATAAGCAATAGAGGATTGGAGGTAGGCAGAAACAGCAGGTTGAAAGGAGATAACAATTGTCTCTTGTGTTACTAGTAGCAAAAACGTATTTTTTAGTTCATTTTGTGGCATCTTATTAACCCTCTTGTTTGCTGCTTTTCGTTCAAGCATGTTTATGAAAATATTTGAAATTAAGGCTGCTATTGACAAGATCAGGTGGTTAGCGTTGAACGGCAATAATTGATTTCATAGAATTGCTACAGTGTGGAAGCAGGCCATTTGGCCCATTGAGTTCACACCAACCCTCTGAAGAGCATTCCACCCAAACTGACCCTATCGCTGTAACCCTTCAATTCCCATAGCTAATCCACCTAACCTGTACATCCTGGACACTATGGACAATTTAGCATGGCTAATCCACCTAATATGCACTTCTTCAGACTGCAGGGGAAAACTAGAGTGCCAGGAGGAAACGTACTTAGATGTGAGGAGAATGTGCAAACTACACACAGACAATCGCCCAAGTATAGAATTGAACTCAGGTCCCTGGCGCTGTGAGGCAACAGTGCCAACTACTGGACCACCATGCCACTCCACATTGCAGAATATAACTATTTTTCCAAACTGCATGTGCTGTGGAGTACCAAAGGTGAACTGACATGAAATTACATTGCAGAAGAATGTATTTGTATTGAATTGGACCCTTTCTTTCAGCTAAACTTTTCTTTCTGTTCTGCACTTTAAAAACTGCATGGTACACAAAGTGTTATCGACACTAGCTTAATTTCTGTCAATTTTATATACAGATCTTTCCCTAGGAGACACAGTGGATATATGATGCAAAGCTATGAGATTCTGATTTATGTTCCATGGTCGTGTAAAGATTGCAGTATTCGGTGGAGGTGGTGAATAAATAAATGGCCCGTGACGCAAGTTAGCATTATGGCACAGCATGTTGGATCTGAAACACAATAGGTCATTGAGTGGTTGGAAGCATCTACATCTTTGATTTCCACATTGTACATGATCTTGATCTGAACTTTGTTGTCCTACATTGATACCACACAGAGTGCTTACACAGTGAAGAGACATTCACAGGTGAGCATACTGAGTTCTTCCTCCTCCCCAGAACAGGAATATTTATGTATCTATCTATACTGTTACCATCAAAGGCTCAAAGATTCGTAAGGACTTAGATGCAAATAAAAAAAGGCCATTCGATAGGACAGCAACCTAGGGAGAAAAGATCCTTTGAACTGATGTTTGAAACTGTCATCTGTTTACATTTATATCGCAATGGACAGCTCCTGATTCATGAACACCTCCAAAAATAAATTTATTTTATCAAGTAAACTTTTTACTTTTAAACCAAACTAAATGCATTAAAGGTGAAAAATTCAGAAATGCCAATAAACTGGTGTCGTGAACAAGGGATTTAGCAAACTGCAGAGTCAGGATTAGCCTTTGTATTGAGGGGAGGGATACAGTACCATAAATAGAGCGATTACACAGTGCTGCTGATTTTCCTCTTAGTCCTGAGGATCAAGGAAAACTTACTTCCATTTCAGTTTAATGGGTTCCGAGATGGGTGATAAGTCTAATGCATGATCTATTGACTGCTACATGTGAAGCAGCTGGTTCTGAAGGATTGTGTATAAGTGTCGTTTGGAGTGTTACATAAAATCTAAGTCAGATGTAGTTTATTTATTTTATGGCTTAATTTTTAAACATTTATGCATCTACAATCTCAGATCAGGTTAAATCTGAGATTCTGCCACATCTAGTTATAGATGGTGGTGTACAATTAAACAACTAACAGGAGGTGAACATAACTCTACAAACAACCCCATCTTCAATGATAGGGGAGCCGAGCAACTTGATGCAAAATATAATTCAAAAGCACTTGGAACCAACTAATGCCAGAAATGCCGAGTGGACAATCCAGTTCAGGGTCCTCCTCAGGTCACCAGCTTCATAGGTGCCAGGCTTCAGTCAATTCACCACACTTCATGTGATACCAAGAAACGGCTGAAGAGACTGGTTGCAGTAAAGACTGTAAGATTCGACTCTGGAACTGGAACATAGACAATAGGAACAGGGGTAAGCCATTTTGCCCTTTGTTGAAAAATGTGGTCCTGGAAAAACACAGCAGGCCAGGCAGCATCTGAGGAGCAGGAGAATCGACATTTCGGGCATAAGCCCTTCTTCAAGAATGAAGAAGGGCTTATGCCCGAAACATCGATTCTCCTGCTCCTCGGATGCTGCCTGGCCTGCTGTGTTTTTCCAGCACCACAGTTTTCAACTCTGGTCTCCAGCATCTGCAGTCCTCACTTTCTCCATTTTGCCCTTTGTGCCTGCTTTGCCCTTTAATATGGTTATGGTTGATCATCTAACTCAGTACGTTGTTCTTGATTTCTCCCCAAACCCTTTGGTCCCTTTAGCCTCAACAGCTATATCTAACTCTTGAAGCCTTATGCTCCAGCATGGGTTATGCCTCTGGCCAAACACTTGCAGTACAACTATAACGACTGTTAACAGGGATCAAAGTACATTTGTGTAGGTGAGAAGGACAAATCTGACGTCAAAAACCTTAAAAGTGGTTTAGAATGTTCAATCTTGGGAGAAAGCAATGGGAGAAAAGTTGCCTCCTGGAATTAGAATGGACAGATTCTCCTAACACAGGCTATTTCCCTGCCAGGTTCACTAAACAGTCCCAAACCCGGGAGAGATACAGCCTGTGATTCGAGGAGCAGCTGGGAAGGTCAGTGTTTGTAGTGAGTGTCTGACTGGGGTTGATGTTGGCTGAGTCTGATGTTACATGAAAAGGGCTGCAGGGTTGGGAAAATGATTTGGCCTGCACTACAGTAGGGCTGAGAAGATGTGGCTTGGTGCATTGGTGGGGCTGCTATGTGGCTGGAAATGGAAAGGGAGAGAGGGAAGCTGCAAAAGAGAGAACCATTCAAATCTGCCAGTAAAAGAATATTCAGCTATCTAGGAAATCTTAAGTCACTGAGGTGTTGAATTTCTTGAAAATAAGCATGTGATCACCAGCTTAAGACAAATATTTTCCAGAGCTACAAATGAGGGAAAGATGCAGTGGATAACACTGTGATGAAAATTGTGACAATTGATGAATTTAAATCCTGGATTAAGATTTGTAATGTAGTACAAAGGATAGGAACTGCTGGGTTGTAATGACAAATGGTAAATACCATTTGGATCATCTAAATGATGAGTAATGACCATCGCCAATGATAGAGAATCTAACCTAAATATTCAACTAAATTATAATCAATGCATATCTACCTATCAATAGCCTGGGGGTGGGAGGGAATGGGTCACCAATAACCAGAAACCAATTTTGGCTGGCCATATAAATATTGAAACTAAATACGAAGAGCACATCAGAAACTAGGAATTTTCCAGCAAGGAGCTCACTTTCTGACCTCCCAGAGGCTGTCTGTGTTTACAAGTCCCGAATGTAATGGAGGACTGTCTACTTGCCTGAATGAGTATAGCCTCTGCATCAGTTAAAAAGCTCAACACAATCCAGGACAAAGGTGTCCACTTCATTGGCAGATCATCAAACACCTTAATTAATATATCCCCCCAAGAGTTAAGCTGGATTGCCAATAGCAAGTTCCCCACCATGCCATGCCCCATCTTTTTGTAATTTTAACTTTCATTCTGATTTGTGTCAATGTAAATTAAGCATAAAATAACAAGTAAATCACAGTTAGTATGAAATGTGAATTATAATTAGAAGGGCATACACCAAGAAGCAGGCAATCTAAGTGGTTCCAAATTCAGCTGTATAATTCTTTCAAGTAGATTTCTCTTCAAGTAACTGGCCACTTCTCCATAGGGAGCAGAAGCCCATCTGTTCATTTGATCTCTCTTACTGTCCGTACCCATACAGTCTCTAACTTCCACTTGGTGCTGCTTCGAGGTCAAGGGTCGCCAGTTGATCTGGATGGTATTTCTTATTATACAAAAGTTATAAATTGTCCTTTTATAAATGCTTAAACATCATTTGCAATCATTTTCCAGAACTAATATAGATTCCCCAAAAACTTTCAAGTAGTTACAAATTTCCTGAGTTATTGCCTCAGGGTCAAAAGTTAAGCATAGAAATTCCTGTCTGGTTTCTAAATTGCACTGTGAGGTGATTTGAAAGAAAAATGGCTTTCTAAATTGAGCAAAGCTGGGTGTTATAGAACACCTAAGACAGAGAAGAAATTAGTAAGATTTAGAAGCAGAAAATTATATGTTGAAGAAGCTCCAAGGCTAGTTAAACATTTAATATTTTAATTCCATAATACTTTACGTGTTTGGATTTGGATTTTCACTTAACTGGATTAGCAATATTTGATAGCTTTCATAAATTATAATCAACGAAGAGTAGCTCAAAGGACATTTCTATCTCTTTTATTAATGTCATTAATTCCAGCATGTTTCATTATAAAACAATCATTTCACACAGAAACTTGTGCCTTGGAAATGATAATATCATTTTCACCATGAGGATTTAATTCTCACATAGAAGGATGAGGTGCACTCTCCATCTCAAATTTGTTAATTATCTTTCTGTCAGTATATCATATTATTGCAGGAATGTTGTGTTTGAAGGTAGTATCATTAAATGTGCAGAAAGAAAAATTGCTATTAATATCACATTTGTGGAACGATAAAGCTAAAAATGAAATGAATATGGAACATCCTCCTGCAACAACTGGAAAATAATTTAAAACATTGGGCTATTATTGAAGAAATACACTCAATTTACACCGTCTAAAAATAGCTTAGTGTCAAAAATACAATTACTCAGTAACAAGCTTTATGTGTGGGTTTGAAACACTTCTTTATATAGCCGCCTGGAAAGAACTAAGCACCTACTGCAGTGCAAAACTCTGCATAACATTTAGCTGTACTTCTGATGGTGTGTCGAAACAAAGACAAGCATCTTGATCTATCATCTAAACATTTGATTCTGCTTAGAAAAGTTCAACTTTGAGACCTTTCTTTACTGAAGCAATGCTGAAATAAGCATATATTTTAAAAACTCATTTGAAACAATTATAAATTGTTCTCGTAGGATGGTTAGATCATCACTGTATTTAACGTCATGTAAATATTAATGACACTTCACTCAATTTTGTCTCTTATTTCCGCTGAAAAGTGTTAAACTTGGAAGATTGTAACGTTTTATGATCCAAATACAGCCCATGCCATGGAATTCCATCCAGTGTCATGTGGGGTGGGGGTGGGGGAGGGGTGGACATTCTTGGACTCCCAGAAGTCACCCAGAGATTTGATTGTCAAGGTCAAAGAGAATGTGTATATTGGACTGCCTTAAAATAAAAGCGTCGCCATAGCTGTCAGTGATCCGAGGGGTCACTTGCACAATGCAACTTGTGCTGAATTGCAAATTAGCTGCTGATCAAGAAACTGTGGATATTAGTGATATCATTGAACAAGACTCCCTAAATCTTCAAGAATGCTGCAACTAATGCCTTGCCATTACTCTTGCGAGCTACTCATGATGTACTTCAACGGTGAAAATGCATTCATATCTGTCTAAATACATGTAAACAGGTACAAATTAGGAACAGAGTTAGGCCTTTTTACCCCTTGAGCTTGCTCCACCATTCAGGCATGTCCTCCCCGCTGCTCTGATTACTCCATGTTCCTACCTACTCACACTAACTGTTCACCCTCTTGCTTATCAAGAATCCTTCCTTCTTCACTTTAAAAATGTCAAAGACTACTTCCACTGCCTTTTGAAGAAGAGTTCTAAAGATTCCTGACCCCCTGAGAAAAAAAAGTTCTTTTCAATTTTTGTTTTAAAATCTGAAAAAGCTGGGAACCAAAGGAGGAAAGGTGATCTTCGGATCACTGTAATTGCTACATAGAGTCATCGAGTCATGCAGCATGAAAACAGACCTTTAGATCCAACCACTCAATACCAAACATCATCCCAACTCAACTAGTGCCATCTGCCTGCTCCTTGCCCACATCCCTCCAAACCTTCCCATTCATGTACCTATCCAAATATCTTTTAAGTGCTGTATTTGTACCCACATCCACCACTTCCTCAGGCAGGTCGTTCCACCCCTGACAATCCTGTGTGTAAAACAATTGCCTCTTGTGTCTTTTTTAAATCTGTCTCCTCTCATCTTAAAAATGTGCCCCCAAGTCTTGAAATCTCCCATCCTAGCGATAAGCAACTACCATTAATTCTATATAATCCCCTTGTTATTTTCTAAGCTTCTACCAGGGCGCCTCTGAACCTCCTATGTTCCAGCGAAAAAAGTCCCAGCCTATCCAACATTTCTTTACAACTGAAACCTGGCTCTGTGGCTCAGAAGGGAGGGATGTTGAAGAGGAGAGTGATAGTGATCAGAGATTCGGTGGTGAGAGGAACAGACAGAAGATTCTGTGGTCGTGAACAAAATTCCCAGATGGTATGTTGCCTTCTGGGTGCCAGGGTCAGGGATGTCTTGGATCAAGTCTAGAGCGTTCTTAAGGGGGAGGAAGAGCAGCCAAAGTTGTGTTACACACTGGTACCAATGAGATAGGTAGGGAAAGGGATGAGGACCTCAAAAGAGAATTAAGGAGTTAGGTTGGAAGCTAAAAGGCAGGACGAGCAGAGTAGTCATCTCAGGACTGCTACTGGTGCCATGGGCAAGTGAGGCTAGAAGCAGAGGGCATGTGCAGATGAGCACGTGGCTGCATGGCTGGTGTAGGAGGGAGGGCTTCAGATATGTGGATCATTGGGATACCTTCTGGGAAAGGTGGGACCTGACGAGGAGGACAGGTTGCACTTGAACTAGAGAGGCACTAATATCATGGGCGGGAGGTTTGCTGGAGCTCTTCAGAAAGGTTTAAACTAGATTGGCAGGGGGATAGAAACTGGAGCTATGGATCAGATAATGGAGTAGGTAGTGAACAGCTAGATACAGAGTGCAGAGTGTCTGTGAATATGCATAGACAATTGATAGAGCAAAGGTGCAGTCAGAGTGATGGGTTGAACTATGTCTATTTTAACACAAGAAATGTCAGAAATAAGGGTGATAAACTTAGAGCATGGATTAGTATTTGGAACTATGATTTGTGGCCATAATAGAGACTTTGATACCACAGGGGTAGGAATGGTTGTTGGATGTTCCAGGGTTTAGATGCTTCAAAAGGAATGGGGGAGATAAAATAAGTGGTAGAGTGGCATTGCTAATTAGGGATAGTATCACAGCTGCAGAAAGGGTGGTTGTCGTGGAGGGTTTGTCTGCAGAGTCACTATGGGTGGAAGTCAGAAATAGGAAAGGACCAGTCACTTTATTGGGAGTTTTCTACAGACCATCCAGTTGCAACAGAGAGGAGTAGATTGGGAGGCAGATTTTGGAAAGGTGCTGAAGTACCAGGGTTGTTGTCATGGGTGACTTTAGCTTCTCTGATATTGATTGGAACCTCCTTAATTCAAATAGCTTGGATGGAGAAGTTCTTTTCAGCTGTGTTGAGGAAGGGTTCCTGACTCAATATGTGGATAGATCGACTAGAGGGGAGGCTATATTGGATTTGATGCTTGGCAACGAACCATGCCAGGTGCCAGATCTCCTAGTGAGAGCATTTTGGTGATAGTGATCACAACTCCCTGACCTTTACTATAGTCGTGGAGAGGGATAGGAGCAGAAGGTATGGGAAAGTATTTAATTGGGGGAGCAAGAATTACAATGCTATTAGGCAGGAACTGGGGTACCTAAATTGGGAACAGATGTTCTCAGGGAAATGCATAGCAGAAATATGGAGGTTGTTTAGGAAGTATATGCTGATAATGCTGGACAGGTTTGTCCCACTGAGGCCAGGAAGGGATGGGAGGGTGAAAGAATCTTGAGTGACAAGGGATGTGGAATATCTAATCATGAGGAAGAAGGAAGCTTACTTAAGGTTGAGGAGGCAAGGATCAGACAGGGCTCTAGAGGGTTATAAGGTAGACAAGATGGAACTGAAGAATGGAGTTGGGAGAGCTAGAAGGGGCATGAAAAAGCTTTAGCGGGTAGGATTAAGGAAAACCCTAAGGCATTCTACACATACATGAGGAACAAAAGGATGGCCAGAGTGAGGGTAGGGCCAATCAGGGATAATGGAGGGAACTTGCGCCTGGAGTCAGAGGAGGTAGGGGAGGTCCTTAATGAATACTTTGCTTCAGTAATCACTACTGAGAGGGACTTTGACATTTATGAGGACAGTGTGAAACAGGCTGATAAACATGTTGATGTCAAGAAGGAGGATGTGTTGAAAATTTTGAAAAGGATAAGGATAGATAAGTCCCCTGGGCCAGATGGGATACACTCAAGGTTGCTGTGCGAAGCTAGAGAAGAGATTGCTTTGCCAAAGACGATGATCTTTGCATCATCACTGTCCACTGGAGTACTGCCAGATGATTGGAGGGTGGCAAATGTTATTCCCTTCTTCAAGAAAGAGAATAGAGATAATCCTGGGAATTATGGACCAGTCAGTCTTATGTCACTGGTGGGCAAATGTTTGGAGAGGATTCTGAGAGACAGGATTTATGATTACTTGGAAAACCATGTTTGATTAGAGATAGTCAGCATGGCTTTGTGAGGGACAGGTCATGCCTCACAAGCCTTATTGAATTCTTTGAGGATGTGACAAAACACATTGATAAACGTAGAGATAAACATAGAAACATGTTCTATGTTTCATGTCTGGCAAAATCCTGATAAACCTCTACTAAACCTTCTCCAGCTTAATAATATCTTTCTCATAACCGGGCGACTAGAATTGGACACACTGCCCTGTACAATCTCAGAGGTAGGTAGAGCATTAGATGTGGCGTACATGGATTTTAGTAAGGTGTTTGATCAGGTTCCCCACGGTAGGCTCATTCAGAAAGTGGCTGAAAAGGTGTTGCTGGAAAAGCGCAGCAGGTCAGGCAGCATCCAAGGAACAGGAGAATCAACGTTTTGGGCATAAGCCCTTCTTCAGGAATGATTCCTGAAGAAGGGCTAATGCCCGAAACGTCGATTCTCCTGTTCCTTGGATGCTGCCTGACCTGCTGCGCTTTTCCAGCCACACATTTTCAGCTCTGATCTCCAGCATCTGCAGTCCTCACTTTCTCCTCATTCAGAAAGTAAGAAGGCATGGGATATAGGGAAATCTGGCTGTCTGGATACAGAATTGGCTGGCCCATACATGACAGAGGGTAATAGTTGATGGAAGGTATTCACTCTGGAGCTTGGTGACCAGTGGTGTTCCACAGGGATCGGTTCTGGGACCTCTGCTCTTTGTGATTTTTATAAATGACTTGGATGAGGAAGTGGAAGGGTGGATCAGTAAATTTGCTGATGGCATGAAGTTAGTGGAGTGGTGGATAGTGTGGAGGGCTATTGTAGGTTGCAACAGGATGCAGAGCTGGGCTAATAAGTGGCAGATGGAATTCAACCTGGAAAAGTGTGAAGTGATTCATTTTGGAAGGTCGAATTTTGAATTCAGAACATGGGGTTAAAGGTAGGATTCTTGGCAGTGTGGAGGAACAGAGGGATCTTGGGGTCCATGTTCATAGATTCCTCAAAGTTGCTACCCAAGTTGATAGGGTTGTTAAGAAGGCATATGGTGTGTTGGCTTTCATTAGCAGGATGATTAAGTTTAAGAGCCACGAGGTTATGCTGCAGCTCCATAGAGCCCTCTTTAGACCAGACATGGAATATTTTGTTCAGGAAGGATATAGAAGCTTTAGAGAGGATGCAGAGGAGATTTACTAGGATGCTTCCTGGACTGGAGGGCAGATCTTATGAAGAAAGGTTGAAGGTGCTTGGGTTTTTCTCATTGGAGTGAAGAAGGATGAGAGCTGACTTGATAGAGGTGTAAACGATGATGAGGCATATATAGAGTGGATAGCCAGATTCCTTTTCCCAGGGCAGAAATGGCAATCACAAGGGGCCATAATTTTAAGGTGATAGGAGAAAGGTTTAGGGGAGTTGTCAGAGGTAGGTTCTTTACACAGAGAGTGGCGGGTGCATGGAATGCACTGCCAGCAGTGGTAATACAGTCAGATACATTAGGCATATTTAAGCAACACTTAGTTAGGCACGTGGCTGATAGTACAATGAAGATTGTTTCATGTCTGGCAAAATCCTGATAAACCTCTACTAAACCTTCTCCAGCTTAATAATATCTTTCTCATAACCGGGCGACTAGAATTGGATACACTGCCCTGTACAATCTCAACATGACTTCCCAACTCCTCTACTCAATGGATTGAGCAATGAAGGCAAGTGTGCCAAATGCCTTATTAACCCCCGTCTATATGTGACACAAATTTTAAAGATTTATGTACCTGCACCCTAGATCCCTCTGTTCTACAGCACAACCCAAGGCCCTACCGTGAATTGTATAAACCCTACCCCTTGTTTGTTGTACCAAAATGCAATACATCGCATTTATCCAGATTGGACTCCCAACACCATCCATTGATCCATTTGATCAAGCTCCCTTTGTAATCTTAGAAAACTTTCTTCACTGTCTACTGTGCCCCCATCCTAAGTAGTTGATGTGTGGTGCTGAAAAAGCACAATAGGTGAAGCAGCATCTGAGGGACGGGAGAGTCAACGTTTTGGGCATAAACCTTTCACAAGGAATATGGACACTCCTGATGAAGTGCTTTTGCCACAAACATCAACACTCCTGCTCCTTGGATGCTGCCTGACCTACTATGCTTTTCCAGCACCATACTTTTCAACCCTGATTTCCAGCATCTACAATCCCCACTTTCTCTACCCTCCTAAGTAGGATGAGTAAGACCATGGAGATGAGAGAGTGGGCAGAGAAAGAGGCTGAATTTTACATTGGGAGTGGCTTTTGAAATGTGATAGTGGTACTGTGTCTCCCAGGGTCAGGATGTCCTGCTCACATGAGTTGTTGGATGATCTGACTGGCTGGCAGCTGAGTAGTCTCAGATGCATCACAATGTAGTAGTGCTGATGCTGAGACTATAAACAAGTCCTGAGAAAACGATACCAGATGTAGTGATTGTAACGAGATCAGCCAGCTGGACCTTATAGAATATGATTCCCTGATTGAGGCTGTTAATCTGGACCAATCAGGGAGCCCTGGCGGATAGATATAAACAGGAGTGTGCCATAAACAGGTCCAAGCAGCGGGCCATGGAGGGGGTCGTTAGGGCCGACTGCCTGCCCCTCTTCCGCGGTTACGTTAGAGCCCGGGTGTCCTTGGAGAAGGAGCACGCGGTGTCGACCAACACCCTGGAGTTGTTCAGGGAGAGGTGGGCGCCGCAGGGAGTGGAGTGCATCATTTCTCCCTCCAACTCTATTTTGATTTAGTCCCTACCCTCCCCTTCACTGTTTTGATCACACAGCACTGTCCCTTGATGTGAAGGGCAGTGTTTGTCACTGGCCACCCGGGTGTTTTCCTATCTTCCTGGTGGTGGAAATTGAATAAAGATTGGTGCACTTTGTGTCTTTCACTGTGTCTCACACCTGCACACACACAAAAAAAAATAGAAAAAAAAGAAAAAGAAAAAAAAATAAAAACAGGAGATTTTGTCTTTTATTGTGTCTCACACCTGCACACACACACACCATGGGTGCTGGGGGAAAAAAATAAGCACTACCGCACTTAGGTGGTAGTGTGGGGGGTAAAAAAAAAAGATAAAAAAAAAAGAAAAAAGAAAAAAAAATAAATAAACAGGAGTGTGCCATAAACAGGTCCAAGCAGCGGGCCATGGAGGGGGTCGTTAGGGCCGACTGCCTGCCCCTCTTCCGCGGTTACGTTAGAGCCCGGGTGTCCTTGGAGAAGGAGCACGCGGTGTCGACCAACACCCTGGAGTTGTTCAGGGAGAGGTGGGCGCCGCAGGGAGTGGAGTGCATCATTTCTCCCTCCAACTCTATTTTGATTTAGTCCCTACCCTCCCCTTTACTGTTTTGATCACACAGCACTGCCCTTTGATGTGAAGGGCAGTGTTTGTCACTGGCCACCCGGGTGTTTTCCTATCTTCCTGGTGGTGGAAATTAAATAAAGATTCGTGCACTTTGTGTCTTTCACTGTGTCTCACACCTGCACACACACACCATGTGTGCTGGGGAAAAAATAAGCACTACCGCACTTAGGTGGTAGTGTGGGGGTTAAAGGGGAAAAAAATGAGGAAAAAAAAAAATAAACAGGAGTGTGCCATAAACAGGTCCAAGCAGCGGGCCATGGAGGGGGTCATTAGGGCCGACTGCCTGCCCGTCTTCCGCGGTTAAGTTAGGGCGCGGGTGTCCTTGGAGAAGGAGCACGCGGTGTCCACCAACACCCTGGAGTTGTTCAGGGAGAGGTGGGCGCCGCAGGGAGTGGAGTGCATCATTTCTCCCTCCAATTCTATTTTGATTTAGTCCCTACCCTCCCCTTCACTGTTTTGATCACACAGCACTGTCCTTTGATGTGAAGGGCAGTGTTTGTCACTGGCCACCCGGGTGTTTTCCTATCTTTCTGGTGGTGGAAATTGAATAAAGATTCGTGCACTTTGTCTTTCACTGTGTCTCACACCTGCACACACACACCATGGGTTCTGGGGATAAAATAAGCACTACCGCACTTAGGTGGTAGTGTGGGGGTTAAAATTTAAAAAAAAAAGAAGAAAAAAACAGGGAATTAGGTCGGAGGAAAAATAAAAAGAAAAAGAAGAAAAAAAAACAGGAGTGTCAACATGATGTTCTGGCTTAGTTAGAAGAAAAAAAAAATAAACAGGAGTGTGCCATAAACAGGTCCAAGCAGAGGGCCATGGAGGGGGTCGTTAGGGCCGACTGCCTGCCCGTCTTCCGCGGTTAAGTTAGGGCGCGGGTGTCCTTGGAGAAGGAGCATGCGGTGTCGACCAACACCCTGGAGTTGTTCAGAGAGAGGTGGGCGCTGCAGGGAGTGGAGTGCATCATTTCTCCCTCCAACTCTATTTTGATTTAGTCCCTACCCTCCCCCTCACTGTTTTTGATCACCCAGCACTGCCCTTTGAGGTGAAGGGCAGTGTTTGACACTGGCCACCCGGGTGTTTTCCTATCTTCCTGGTGGTGGAATTTGAATAAAGATTCGTGCACTTTGTGTCTTTCACTGTGTCTCACACCTGCACACACACAAACCATGTGTGCTGGGGATAAAATAAGCACTACCGCACTTAGGTGGTAGTGTGGGGGTTAAAATTAAAAAAAATAAACAGGAGTGTGGGTGCTGCACGCAGCAGTCCCCTGCAACCACAAATTGCGGTGGTTCATGGACTCCCAGCCCAACTGCTTGTTCTGTGGCGCTGTGGAGTCCGTGGACCATGTATATAAAAAAAAACAGAAGAAAAAAAAAACAGGAGTGTGCCATAAACAGGTCCAAGCAGCGGGCCGTGGAGGGGGTCGTTAGGGCCGACTGTCTGCCCGTCTTCCGCGGTTAAGTTAGGGTGCGGGTGTCCTTGGAGAAGGAGCATGCCGTGTCGACCAACACTCTGGAGTTGTTCAGAGAGAGGTGGGCGCCGCAGGGAGTGGAGTGCATTATTTCCCCCTCCAACTCTATTTTGATTTAATCTCTGCCCTCCCCTTCACTGTTTGATCACACAGCATTGCCTTTTGTGAAAGGCAGTGCTTGTCACTGGCCACTCGGGTGTTTTCCTATCTTCCTGCTGGTGGAAATTGAATAAAGATTCGTGCACCTTGTGTCTCTCACTGTGTCTCACACCTGCACACACACACCATGGGTGCTGGGGAAAAAAATAAGCACTACCGCAGTTAGCTGGTAGTGTGGGGGTTTTAAAAAGAAAAAAAAGAAAAAAAATATATAAACAGGAGTGTCAGAGATTCTGTTCACTCTAAAGGAAAAAAAAGACAAATAAACAGGAGCATCAGAGGTTCTGTTCACTAAAAAGAGAAAAAAAAACCAGGAGTGTCAGAGATTCTGTTTGCTCTCCAAGCTGCCTCTGAGGAAGCAGGCCCACTATCAATTACTATGAATGTGTAAATAAAGGGTGACTTGGTGATGGGATCTGGCCTCTGTAGAATTATTTCAGTGTTGATGAGAAAAATGCTCCTGAAGAAATTGTCTTTGAGTTGGAGTAAGTATTTCTGGCATTATGCCTTTATTTGGGAAGCTTGACTCATTCAACCCTGCCTTTGAAAACTGGGAGAAAGTGAGGACTGCACATGCTGGAGATCAGAGTTGAGAGTGTGTTGCTGGGAAAGCACAGCAGATCAGGCAGGAGGAGCAAGAGGATTGACGTTTTGGGCATAAGCCCTTCATCAGGAATGAGGCTTGTGGGTCGGGGGGCTGAGGGATAAATGGAAGTTGGGCTGGTCTTGGGGGGAAGGTAGCTGAGATAGGGATAGGTGGATGAAGGTGATAGGTCGGGGGGGGGGGAAAGTGATGGACACGTCAGGAGAGTGGTGCTGAGTTGGAGGTTTAGGACTGTGATAATGTGGGGAAGGTGAAATGAGGAAACTGTCAAAATCCATATTTACCCCATGTGATTGCAGGGTCCCAAGGTGTTCTTCCTCCAGGCGTCAGGTGGTAGTGTTTTGACGGTGGAGGAGGCCCAGGACCTGCATGTCCTTGACAGAGTGGGAGAGGAGTTGAAGTGTTCAGCCGTGCAACCTCTGCATACATCGCATCATCCTCCGCCACTTCCGCCACCTCCAAACAGACCCCACCACCAAAGATATGTTTCCCTTCCCACCCCTATCAGTGTTCCAGAGAGAGACCATTCCCTCCGGACTCCCTCGTCAGGTCCACACACCCCCACCAGCCCACACCCAACTCCTGGCACCTTTCCCTGCAACCATAGGAAGTGCAAAACCTACACCCCCACCATTCCCCTCACCTCCATCCAAGGCCCCTAAGGATCCTTCCACATGTCAGAAATTTACCTGTATCTCTACTAATGTCATCTACTGCATCCATTGCACCCAATGTGGTCTCCTCTACATCGGGGCGACAGGATGCCTTCTTGCTGATCATTTCAGAGAACATCTCTGGGACAGCTGCACCCACCAACCTTACTGCCCCATGGCTGAATGCTTCAACTCCCCCTCCCACTCCATCAAGGACATGCAGACCTTGGGCCTCCTCCACTGTCAAACCATTATCACCCGAGTTACCACAAGTTAAGAAATATTATGAACCCATGCCTCCTCTAATTCTGAGATAGTGTAATTTTTACTCAGCAGTTTGAGAACCAGAGAAATCTATGTTGGACTTTTTGATGACGTTAAGATGAAATGCATAGGCATGTGAATTTGGTTTGACTCTTAATGGATGCTGAGAGGCATTTTGGTATGTGGAACTAATGACGTAATCATGCAAAAGCACCTATTAGCTGAAGCCCAACTGGACTTCAAATAGCACTACAACTGATTGTGCCATTAGAAAATGTGGCAAGTGGTGCATTAGAGTTACAGGATCTGTCAATGGAAGTGGACACCGTCACTAGGCCACCTAAGCTTGGCGAACACCACTTGAGTGAAGGCAATTGTATAGCCTCACTCAGGACATGTGCAGAACAGAGGGACTCTGGGTCAGCCCATAGCAAAACCCCAAAACAAAGCCAAGCCTCTGCCAAATGGTTAATATTTTATTCAGATTCTGGGCTGGCAACCCATTGTAGTTGCTGCTGGTATGCAGACTCGAAACAGCAAAGGAGTTCCCATTTGATTTAAATGGAGTAAGAGAACTCATAGCCCAGTATCCAGGAGAGTACACATCCCTGGAAAGTCCACTTACAGCAGGTTTGGAACATTTAAGTTGCTTAACAACATACAAATCAAAATTAATCAAAATAAAAATGTAGTCAAATTGTCACTCGGTTCTAATGGAGGTCAATACCAGCTGGCTGTATCAATGATTGAGAACCAGTCTTTAACAAAATTCACTCTGGGCTCCAACCCTTAAGTTTGCATGAAGCCTCAGCTAGACTGAAAACTAATACAGGGGAGCCTTTACAGATTGAGCATACTGCTTTGGTTCTGGTCTCTGGTTACTTGCTTCCATTTTGAATTGTGTCTTTACAACATCAGACTCAAAGTCAATTGTTTAAAGTTGTTTGCAGCTATATCCTTTGGAATGCACATGAAAATAAATATCTAATCTAAAATCGCTTTCCGTTTAAGGTACCCAAAATGTATATGAAAGTCAGGATGAGGTGATAGCACTCATCTTCATTTAACATCAAGTGTCACAGCAACGTCAGCTGAGAATAAATGTGTGATAAACTTGAAAGTCACAAAGTTGCTGTTGGAGATGTCTCTCTCAACCATTGGGTTTGAAAAAATAGCAATCATACCTTCCAGTATGCAGATTATCGAGGTTGGCTGTAGACCAGTGGAGATGCACATCAGGACCTCACAAGTCTAATTGCACATTTAAATACTGAAATTAATCTCTATGTTTAAACTTCCAAAGGAATGATTTCCTCTGCCAGGGAATCCTTGGATCAGATATGAAGCTGTGTGGAATGTGGTGGTGGTATTTGGTGGTGGTGGTGGTGGAGGGGGCATACCTACATAGTTAGCCTTGGAATGTTGAGTTACACCAGTTATAATTGAACCTAAGGATAAACCGGAGTAACTCAACTGAGCATCGCAACCAACCATCCCACCCTTGTATGTACCAACTTCACCACCCCTCCACCTGACTGACCTCCCCATGACCCTGCCTAACCTGACCCAACTACCTCTCCAAACTACCTGTCCATGCTCACTTGACTATTCACTCAAACACTGAAGGACGTATGACCTTTAAAAACTTGCCTGAGTAAGGCAGCGACTATTATGAAAAGAGAGCTTGTGCATTGGATGTAGTCTTCCAATCAGGCTGTATTGCTTTTTACTTTTCAAGTTTATTCCAATTCCTGTTTAAACATTCCTGTTGATGCTGCTTCCAAAACCTTATCGACATGTGTATTGAAGATTAAAGGGACTCAAAAAAATCGCCTCTCTTGGTTGGGTCTAATTATCAGTATCATATTTCTCAGTAAGTCCCAATTATTAGTAATAGCAGATTGAAATACGGTTGGTGAAGGGGCACTCCATGCTGTAAACTGCTTTTCGTCATTAAAATTAATGATATTGATCACTTTGCTAGAGGAAAGGATAGAAAGGCATAGAAATTGTATAAAAAATCTTTAAATGAATCAATCTTTAACATTAGCAGACATGGTTGTCATTGTGTCACCCCAGCTGTGAAAGTCCATTCTCTGGACTGCTATCTGCTGGTAAGTAAGGGTGCCTAGTTATTTGAGGACTCGATCAACTTTAACTTTAAATGTAATTGCAGTTGAATGGCTGATTGATGTTGTCTAGGGGTTGAACCTCAAGGTATTTTGGCTAAGTGCGAGTCACAAAAAGTTTGATGGAGGAATTGTCACTGAGTTTTCTCACTTTATCTTACCAAATTAAGCATTATTTACCATTCCCATCCCATGATGTGTATTTTGCCCGATTTACACCATATCTTACTATGCAATGTTCCCAGATTAACCGGCATCTCTGGTATAGGTGCTATCTTTAAAAGCCTGTCTTGCACCATGTCATGTTCCTGACATTTGCCGTAAACTTGACAGAGGGGGATGGATTGGCATTCCATTTTGCCTGGAGGTTATGCTGAATGGAATGGTACAGAGTCTGGACTTCTTGCACCTTCAGGACAAGCTGTGGAAGTCATAATGCCAGTCTATGCCAGCCTGTTCCAAAGTTGCTACTTGGGTTAAAATTACTTTTAGCCATCTGATGGAATGCCCAGCACTGTAAGAAGAAAGTCAATTACCTTCTCCACTCCATCAGCATAAGCAACCCCACTCAGGTTCTATCTCTGCTGTTGTACCCACTTCCCACCAAATCATATGCTGTATCACATTTACTATTGCCTGCAACATCTTCCCCATTTTTCCCGACGCACCCCAACCCCTGACACCATTCATCTTGTATGCCCTCTGTACTGTCTACTCACTTGGGCTATCTTTACACTTGCACCAACAGAGGAAAACAGCCCATAATACATCAGAAAGAGCCAAGAGGAGTGCTGTGCTGCCGCCATCAGGCTCCTCACCCTTATGAAGAGATCATCCTGACTCTGGCTCTCCCTGTCCCTGAGCAGGCTGTGGCCTGGTATCACAGGCTTCCCTTGACTTGCTATGCTGGAATATCCTGAGCAAAGGCAGTCTCCCTTGACTGGACTGAGGCCTACTGGCAACGGTTGCAAACTTCCTAGCTTTGCGTCTGCTCTAAATGGCAAGGCAAACCAGCAGTGACATGAGCATGGTACCTACGTGCATGAAGTCAAGGCAGTGCAATGCAAGGCAGAGTTGCTGTGAGCATCAAGGTAGGCTCAATGTGTGAGTGCTATGACACTGAAATAAAGAGCCTGGAGATGCAGCCTAGTTGATCCTTGCTGCAGCATCATAGTGATAGTTGTCAGTGCAGCTGGAAGTGAATCTGAGTGAATCTGAGATATGTCATGAGGGCTGTTAGAGCCTGGCACATGTAAGATACCAGTGCCAGTCACATATGGGGTACATGTAATGGTGCCCATCCAGCTTGCTCTGAGATTTTAGTGTCTAGTATCCAACGTGGGGGTCATTCGATGCAAGTGGCGAGCTCAACTTGCCAAGCAGCTTTTCTGGTTTCCAACGTTGAGTTTGCCTGATGCCTAATTTGTTGGGAGAATTTTGTTAGATCATAACCAGTTTCTAAATGGACCTCTTGTGGTGCAGTGGTAGCATCCCTACCCCTAGATTGGGAGACCCGGGTTCAAGTCCTACCTGCTCGAGAGGTGTGTGATAACATTTGTGAAGAAGTTGATTACAAAAATTAGTAATAAATGAGATGAATTGGTCTGTTAGCATAGACCTTAACAAGTGTAAATCACTATCAATTGGCAACTCACTGTTCTCTGACAAGAATCTCACCACTCTGTTTGCAAAAATCATTAAAGATGTGGTAGGATTTTCTTGACTTTGAGATATGCCTCACTGGACATTTCACTCAATTCTGCCACACACGTCGCCATATTGCTCAGGTCCTTATAGGATTCTGCTTTGAGTCCTAAGTTCACATGAAAATCACCACACTTTGTGGTATTGGAAATCTGATACCTGTGCCTTCAGAGGAAATCAAAAATCTAGACTTTTGAGAGCAATTTCTTGCAAGCTCCATTTATCAGACACAAACAATTTATATACTGCAAATAAAATATTTTGAAAACTAATAAACCAAAAAAGTGACCTGTAGGTAAAGGGAAACTTTCTCTGTATTGGACATTTACATTGAGTAAATATTGAATTTTAACCTGTGATGTTTATCAGTTGGAGACTGATAATTTCTGATATACTTGCAGTCTTTTGTCATGGGTATTGAAATACAATATCTCTTGCACATTTAGCACTGATACAATCAAAAACATGCTGTAAATCTGAAAGAAAGATAGAAAATGGTGGGAGAAGTAGCAAATGAGTTAGCATCTGTTCTGAAAACAAATAAGTTAAAAGTTCTAATCTAAACCTTACACCAGAAATGCTTAACCGTGGTAACCTTCTTGTTTGAATGTAGGCTTTCAAGGTCTTAAAACTAAGTGTAGTGCCACTGTGGGCAAAATAATGAAGTCACCATCAGAAAGATGCTCAGTATATATTTAGTATATATCCACAAACTTCTTTGTGGACTGAATCGTAAAATTCTTGGATAAATGTAGATGGTGGCAGGGAGCATTGTCCTTGATCATTAGAACAAAAGTGATGTTTTAAAAAGTCACATGCAGCTATTTTGTTTGTATTTCATTCAATATCAGCCAGGAACCTTGCACAGATAAGCCAAGTGAAATCTTGGTCAGGGAATTACATTGTCCATAATGCTGTAGAAAAATATAAAGTTCTGTTTTTACTGAGGTTCTGGAGCAATGATGGTGAATACAAGATTTAGCAACAGAGATTCAAGTCCAGGCAAAGTGAAATAAAAGAGAAACTGGTAGATTTTCAATATGCCACCCTTTATAAAAACCAGCCTGCTTTTCCATGGTGTTGAGATCAGCTGGAAAGAGAATTGGGTGGGTTGTGTACACACATTTTGTTGTCGGTTTGATTGTGATAGAATACTTACCTTGTTATTCTTCTGTCCACTCTAGGTGATGTGCCTTCAGGATTTCTTTGGTGATGATGACATTTTTGTTGCCTGTGGTCCTGAGAAGTTCCGCTATGCACAGGATGACTTCTCACTGGATGAAAACGGTAAGTTTCTTTTGGCATATAAACTGAAGCGTGACTAAAATAAACAACAAATGAATGTTACATTGTCAGAAAAAAATAAAACAATTCCAAGATTGTGACAGTCACTGACCATAGAGTGTAAAAGCAAGGAAATGATGCTACATCTCTACAATTCATCGGTCAGACCACATTCGGAGTATTTTGTTCATTTCTGGGCATCTTATTGAAGGAAGGATGTTAAAAACTTAGTCTTATCTGCTCTCATCTGATTGCCACTTCCTAGCAGGAATCCCTGAATAGTCGTTGGAGGCAGGATTCATTTTGGGGCTACATTTGTTGCCACTGCAACTATAGGGAATACACTCAGCCCATGCAGGCGCAGTGTCTATAACAAGGCTGTCAGCAATGTCACAGGATTTGTGTCATGGCTTCATACTTAAGTTTATGAAGCAGTATTCTGCCTCTAAAATGTGTTAGAAATCTACTGATCCAGAGGAGCGTTCAGAAAGAACCCTTGTTGTCTCACTCGCTGCCACACTCTGAGTGAAATGGTGAAGCCATTTAGTGAAATAGTGATATAGCCAACAGAGTGGCAAAGGTGATGACCAGCTGAGGGACGTGGCTAGTGAGACACTGAGGAGATGCTACAATCGATGGGTGTACAACCTCTACTTTCAGTGTGGTGTGGGTGCACAATGATACCATTAACATTACTGACTCCTAGTCAGGCAGCATCCGAGGAGCAGAAAAATCGACGTTTCGGGCAAAAGCCCTTCATCAGGAAATGTCAATTTTCCTGCTCCTCGGATGCTGCCTGACCTGCTGTGCTTTTCCAGCACCATTCCAATATAGGCTCTGGTTTCCAGCATCTGCAGTCTTCACTTTTGCCATTACTGACTCCTATTCAGGAATCACATCAGGTTTTTTTTCCTAATCTGAGAATGGCAACATAAAGACAACCCAAAATGCTACTGCCTTACCATGTATTGGTCTTGGAGCCAAAGGCTTTTTTGGCCTGTACCTTTTTGGCATCATTTCTGGAACCCTCACAAATGTCCTTGTACCTCTCTTGTGCAGAAATTCCTTGGGTGTTGACTGCCATAGCTCTGGCAAAGCCTGGAGGAAACCCCAGAAGAACAGTATAGAAATGTTTTCAAGAGGTTTGGAAATATTTACCCAAGTTTTCTCTTTTTGCTTTGACCTTGTCATCTCCAGCAGCAGAATTGTATTCAACAAACTGTAACCTCATGGCCTGACATATCCTGCACTCTACCATTACATTCAAACCTGGTTCAATGAAGAGTACATCAGGGCATGCCAGGAATATCATCAGGAATACCTGAAATGAAGGGTCAACCTGATGAAGCTGTAACATAGGAACACTTGCATGTCAAACAGCTGAAGCAGTGATAGACTGAGCTACTGTAAATTCCACAAAACATGGATCAGATCTCAGCTCTACATGCTGCTACATCCAATTGTGTTTGGTAGTGAACAATTAAATATTCAGTGAAGTCGGCAGCACCTATGGAATCAGAAACATGAGTTAACATTACAAATCAATGACCTTTTACCACTTCTTTTGACCACACCAGAGAAAGGAAATGGTACAGCAAAAGAAGACCAAGTAATTGTTTATAATTATTTTGTGATTTAGGAAGGAGCAGGAGCATTTCTGCACTAAGTTGCTTGCACCTGGTGATCATAGACCCTCCAGCCGGAACTCCCCAGATCTCTGAAACTGCAGGGACTCAGATGGTAATCTGCACTGGTCTGGCTGTTCTGCTCTTCACACTGATCAGGGCACCTTCATGAAGGATAAATTGGTCAGGTTACCCATTCCACAGGCCAGGTGCCTGATAATAAACATCCAGTATAAAGATTTAGTGCTAAAACTGAGGAGATCGGATTTTGGCTTAAACATCCTCTGTTGCTAAGATTTTCTTTCCACTGTATGTTGTACTCATTAGTCATTGTAGTGAACTTAAAGCAGAAGAAAGGTATAGTTCCTTCTGTTAAAAACAATTCTCCCCTCTGTCTGAAGTGAATACAAATCTACCATTATTACAACTTAAGTGTATGGACCAACCAAAACTGTCATTTTGAGTTTCCTATCCTCTCTACTACAATAATGTCAATTTCAAGAGCAAACTGTTTCTGGGCCAGAAAATGTATATCCATTTCAGTGAGAGCCAACAGTTTAACTTGATCAGGAAGTGGCCACTTGACCCGAGAGTACATTCTGTCAAATGCTGGTAATGACTAATCCAAAGGGGACATAGGTCATAAAGGAAGTGGTCCTGATACAGACAACACCAGAACTGTGCTCTCAATGTAATACAGGTCATTTTAGAGTCAGCACCATGATGGGAATGAGAGGGTGTTCACAGTGCATCATCAGTCCTGCTGTTGATCCCAGCGCTGGCTCCCGTCCTGGATAATGTAATTTATTTTGTTGACCATAATGCTGCACCCGACCCTACAAATACATCTTAGTAAGAGATGATCAATGAACAATGAAGGTCAAAATGTACAACTTAGGGATGATTCAAAGGTTTTCACAGTGCCTCGCTATACGTGACAATCAATTCAATTCAATTCATTTGAAGTTAGAATTTAAATTGGAAATGCAGGAACTTCATGGGTAGGACAGAATTTGACAGGCTTTGCCACCCTACTACCTGAAGCGTCTTAAGGGAATTAATCCCCATAGAGTAAATGATGCCATTGCTGCCACATTCAACTCAGAAGTCCTTCCAATGCCCTCTGTCAAGCTCTGTGAGCTGAACACAAGTCAAGCAGTAGGAATGCTATTCTGCCAGCAGTCACTTTATGATGAGGAGGTGCCGGTGTTGGACTGGGGTGGACAAAGTTAAAAATCACGCAACACCAGGTTATAGTCCAACAGGTTTATTTAGAAGTGCTAGCTTTCGGAGCGCTGCTACTTCATCAGGTAGTTAGTGGGGCAGGATCATAAGACACAGAATTTATAGCACAAGATAGTGTCATGCAACTGGTACGATATATTGAACAAACCTAGATTGCTGTTAAATCTTTCAACTTTTAATGGGCCATTCTAAAAGATGAAAGACTTAACAGCAATGTAGGTTTGTTCAATATATCATACAAGTTGCATGACACTATGATCTTGTGCTATAAATTCTGTGTTTTATGATCTTGCCCCATTAGCTACCTGATGAAGGAGCAATGCTCCAAAAGTTAATACTTTCACATAAACCCTGTTGGACTATAACTTGGTGTTATGTGATTTTTAACTTCCTTCTGTCATATTCAGGTGTGCCAACTCCCATTATGCAAAATCAAAAGATGGCTTCTGGGTGACTAGGGATACTCATGATGATGTGGCTTATGCCTCTGGTATTCAACCCATGCATACTTACAGAGCCTACATACATTGCTGTTTTGTACATGTTGGAACCATCCAGGATGCCTTGGGTAGATTCACTGACACCAATCCCCCTTGTTGATATCAATCCAATGGATAGAGGAATGGCTAAACACCAGAAGGCAGCAGGCTGGGAGAGGGAGGAAATTTCAGGATGGAAACCTGCAATTAGTGGAGTGCCACAGAGATGAGTGCTAGGGCCACAGTTAATTTCAGTATATATTGATGATTTTGATGAGGAAAGTAAGGTACTATAAAATGCTATAAACAAGTTGTGGATGACACAAAAATAGTTGGGAAGGCAAGTAGTGAGGATGACAAAAGGTATCCACAGAGGGGAAGAGACAGGTTAGTTGAGTGAGGAAAAACTTGGTAAATGAAATGTAATGTAGGAAAATGTGAGGGTATGCATTTTGGTAGGAAGAATAGAAGAGTGGAATATTGTTTAAATGGAGAAAGTCTGCAGAAAGCTACAAAGCAGCGGGATTTGGGAATTCTAATCAATGTATCGGAAAAACCTAGCATCCAACTTCAGTGGGTAATAGGGAGACAATGGAATGTTGGCCTTTATTTCAAAGGAAATGGAGTGTATAAGTAGGAAGGTTTTGCTAAAACTATCTACAAAGCAATAATGAGACCACAGCTGGAATACTGTGAGCACCTCAGGAAATATATATTGGCATTGGAGGTAGTTCACAGAAGGTACACTAGTCTGATACCAGGTAGGAAGGGTCTGTTTTTAGAGGAGAGGTTGAGTAGATTGGGCCTGCACTTTATGGAATTTAGAAATATGTGAGGTGACTTTATTGAAACATACGAGATCCTTGGGCGACTTGACAGGGTAGATGCAGAAAAATAGTTTATCCTTTGTGGGAGAGTTTGGGACTGGAGGCTATAATCTCAGAATAGGCAGATAGGCATTTAACACAGGGAGGAAGAGGAATTTCTTCTCTTAGAATTTGGTGAATCTGTGAAATTCCTTACTGCAGAGGACCGTCAAGCTGATTCATCATGTATATTACAAGTGGAGATAAAGAAATTTTTTTTATCAGAGTTATAGGGAAAAGACAGTAAAATGCAGTTCAATATTATCAAATTAGCGATGATCTCATTGAATGGCAGAGCATACTTAATGGGCTGAATGGCCAGTGTCTGCTTCCACAGAAAAATGCCTACATGAACTCTTCTGCAGAAAGTAGGATAAGTCTTGAACAATAAATAGGTTTGCTATGTATACCAGAACACAGCACCTCACAATTGCCTTTAAATAAGTATAAAAATTACTCTCTCTGAGACTTCACTCTAGCAGCCGGGAACTTAAGGTTTTAGCTCAGTAGGCAGTTGCATCTTTCAACTCGGGGCTTGGATAATGCTGTAGAACAAAGAGACCTAGGGGTTCAGGTACATAATTCTTTGAAACTTGCATCACATATAGATAGGGTGGTTAAGAAGGGCGGCACGATGGCACAGTGGTTAGCACTGCTGCCTCACAGCGCCGGAGACCCGGGTTCAATTCCTGACTCAGGCGACTGACTGTGTGGAGTTTGCACATTCTCCCCGTGTCTGCGTGGGTTTCCTCCGGGTGCTCCGGTTTCCTCCCACAGTCACAAAGATGTGTGGGTCAGGTGAATTGGCTATGCTAAATTGCCTGTAGTGTTAGGTTAAAGGGGTAAATGTAGGGGTATGGGTGGGTTGTGCTTCAGCGGGTCGGTGTGGACTTGTTGGGCCGAAGGGCCTGTTTCCACACTGTAAGTAATCTAATCTAACCTAGAAGGTGTTTAGCACGCTTGCCTTCATGGCTCAGACCATCGAGTATAGGAGTTAGGACATTTTGGATTACTGTGTCCAGTTCTGGTCTCCCTGTTACAGGAAAGACATTATTAAGCTGGAGAGGGTTCAGAAGAGATTTACCGAGATGTCACCAGGAATGGAGGGCTTGAGTTATAAGGAGAGGCTGGATAGGCTGGGATCTTTTCCCTTGGAGGATAGGAGGTTAAGAAGTAACCTTATAGAGGTTTACAAAATCATGAGCAGTGTAGATAAGGTGAATGGTAGATGCCTTTTCCCTAGGGTGGGGGATTCAAAGACTAAGAGGTGTATTTTTAAGGTGAGAGGAGAAAGATTAGAAGAAAAGACATGATGGGAAATTGTTCTGCACAGAAAACAATGGTCCAAGTGTGCAATGAATTTCCAGAGAAAATGATGGATGTGGGTACTGTTACAGCATTTAAAAGACATTTAGATAAGTACATGAATAAGAAAGGTTTGGAGGGATATGGGCCAAGTGCAGGCAGGTGGGATTAGTTTAGTTTGGGATTATGGTCAGCGAGGACTAGTTGGAATGAAGGGTCTGTTTCCATGCTCTGTAACTAACTGAAAGCAAAACTAAAAGCTGTCTGGTCTGTGTGAGCTCAGACCCCACCCACTACTGCTGCTTTAGCCTCATTTTAAAAAGAAACACCAGGGAGAACTC
This sequence comes from Chiloscyllium plagiosum, assembly GCF_037043375.1. Classification (NCBI taxonomy): domain Eukaryota; kingdom Metazoa; phylum Chordata; class Chondrichthyes; order Orectolobiformes; family Hemiscylliidae; genus Chiloscyllium; species Chiloscyllium plagiosum. Next base: position 98,281,722 of record NW_028270144.1, on the reverse strand, counting down.
AAAAGCTGTTTACCACCTACTTGTCAGAAGGAGACATTTCGGTACCACAGTGGCAACACCCATCTGCAAGAGAAACAGCAGAGAGCACCTCTCTCATGAAAGAGCAGCCTCAACACAGTGATGATCTTTCAGGAAGTACTGGAGTCAGGTAGGATCCCGGAGAACTGAAAAATGGAACACCACTAGTTATAAAAAGAGGGAGGCAGAAAACAAGAAACGATAGGCCAGTTAGCCTGACTTTGGTTGTTGATAAAAGTTTAGAGTCCGTTATCAAGTTTGAGTATGTAGGAGTGCATGGTAAAATAAGGCTGAGTCAGCACAGCTTCATCAAGGAGAGGTTGCACCTGAGAAATCTGTCAGAATTCTTTGAGGAGATAATGAGCAAAGGACAGCCAGTGGATGTAATCTATTTGGATTTCTAGAAGGCCTTTAACAAGGTACCCCACAGGAACCTGCTAAATAAGATAAAAGCCCATGGTGTTCGGGGAAGGTACTGGCATGGATAGAGGATTGACTGATTGGCAGAAGGCAGAGAATAGGAATATAAGGGTCTTTTTCAGGATGGAAACATATGACTAGTGGAGCTCCACAGTGATCTGTGTTGGGACCACAACTATTCATGTTATACATTAACGACCTTGATGAAGGAATTGAGGGGTTTGTTGCTAAGTTTGCAGATGATGCAAAGATAGTGGAGGGTCTGGCAACATTGATCAAGCGGGAGGGCTGCAGAAAGACTTGGACAGGCTAGGAAAGTGTGCAAAGAAGTTGCAGATGGAATACAATGTGGGAAACTGACGTTATGCACTTTGGTGAAAGAATAGAGCTGTAGACTATTTTCTAAAGGGTAAGCCTTCCGAAGTCTGAAGCACAAAGGAACTGAGGAGTCCTACTTCAAGATTCTTAAGGTTAACATGCAGGTTCAGTTGGCAATGGGAAGGCAAATGCAGGGTCAGTATTCATTTCAAGAGGGCTACAATACAAGAGCAGACATGAGGCTGTATAAGGCTCTGATCAAACCACATTTGGAATATTGTGAACAGTTTTGGGCCCAGTATCTAAGGAAGGATGTGTTGACATTGGAGGGGGTGGTCCAGAGGAAGTTTACAAGAATGATCTAGGGGATGAAGGACTTGTCATATGAGGAGTGGCTGGGAACTCTGGGTCTGTATTCACTGGTCTTTAGAAGCATGAAGGGGGTTCGGATTGAAACTTAGAGAATAGTGAGAGGTCAGGATAGAATGGACATGGAAGAGATGTTACCACTAATAGAACAGACTAAGACTTGAGCCCACAGCCTCAGAGTGTAGGACGACACTTTAGAACTGAGATGATGAGAAACTTAAGTGGAACTCATTGCTGCAGAGAGCTGCGGAGGCCAAACCATTGAGTGTATTTAAGACAGAGAGATAGACAGGCTCTAGGATTCTCGGGGATAAAGGGTTATGGGGAAAAGGCAGGCGAATTGGGTTGAGAAATATATCAGACATGATTGCATGCAGCACAGGTGGCATGGTGGCTCAATGGTTAGCACTGCTGCCTCACAGAGGCAGGGACTTGGGTTCGATTCCGGCCTTGGGTGACTGTCTGTGTGGAGTTTGCACATTCTTCCCGTGTATGGGTAGGCTTCCTCCCATAATCCAAAGATGTGCAGGTCAGGTGAATTGACCGTGCTAAATGGCCCATAGTGTTAGGTGGATTAGTCAGAGGGAAATGGGTCAGTGTGGACTTGTTGGGCCAAATGGACTGTTTTCACACTGTAGGGACTCTTAAAAAAAAACTAAAGAATAATGCAGCAGATTTGATTGACTGAATGATCTAATTGTTCTCCTATATCCTGTGGGATCCTATGGGTTAGCCACTGACTATAGTAAATCCTTTCAGGTACTAACTGCATTATCAAATGATTGCCTCTAGAAATGTGATAGAACTAGCATTGTTATGCTAAAGCAGGAATTCCAATGGCAGAAATATTCTGGAATAGCGAGTAGGACTTGATGAATTATTCTCCTGATTTGTAGTAATATGCTGTGGGCTGCACAACCTTGGCATCATGACAGGACTGCTCTTGCCAACAGCTTACAGGCAAAATAATCAGTGGAGCAAGAATCCAGTCAGCCCCTTTCAGCCTTGATTGTACATGCAGAGGTAATCCGAGTGCAGTACCTGTAAACACAATTCCAATTCCCCAACAATCTCTTACCTCACCTTCTCTCTGTCACTGTCCATCATATGCCCACTTCTTCATAATTCAAATATAAAAGCCAGCATGAAGTAAACATTCCAAATCAAATCTCTAATTAAAATAATGTCACATTGCATAAAAATATGAACTCATCACCTTTGTGTTTTCCTTGATTTTCCTGACTTCCTTATACCTTTGCACATTTGAGATGTCTTACACTGTGTATCTCAGTGGATGCATCGTGACTTGCTGACTTTTAATAGGGGGAGATGCAGATGGCTCTGAAGTGAGAGCTGTGGTCGTAGAAGACTTCGCTGTAGACAGCATCAACTCAGCATGGACAGCAGCAGTTAGAGCTCTCAGGCTCGGAGGATACAGCAAGGGCACTGGAAGAGCGACAGTAGTTAAAAGCTGATGGTCGTCTCCCGAGAGAGCTAGCCACGGAACTATTTTCCGTCTCCTGGTGTGAAGTCCCAGCAATCTAAGTGATCTGTTGCTGTCAGATTGCTTTATTGTTGTGACAACCTGAAAGCCACTTCAAACACTGGCAACTGCAGACGTGACGGCAGCAGTCTGATCTTAAATGCTTCAGGCTGAGTTTAGATGTTAAAGCTAAGGTTTGTAACATGGTTATGTATAAACTGTCTCCTTCATCTCAGAATAAAGTGGAAAGGAGGAGTGTAATCTTCAATGAAATGTGCCCAGAGACAAGCCTATGTGACCTCTTCCTAAACATGAGCAGAAACCAATCTGTGCAAAAGCAGAAACTCAAATCATAACCTATCGAAAATAAGGTGGCAATTCTAACATCTGGATACAAATGGGAGGCAGCTGGTCTTGTTGTACATAGACTCTCAGCAGCAGAGAAATGCGTATAGGGAAGGTATCCTACGATGGGTGCTGCTAAGCTAAGCAGGTGAAAGTACTGCTTTAGGGTTAGCCACTGACTATAGTGCTGGTGGATTCCATGTTCAAGGAAACAAAACTTGTGGAGAATTGAAGACCAAGGGGTTTCCAGAAGATGTCTTGCTACTGGAAGTCAATCAATTATTGAGTCAGGGTACTTTGTTTAAAAGAACACTGGAAGTTTCACTGTTTGGAGATCCTGTTAAAGCTGGGAGGAGTTTGGACTTTAGAGACAAGATTACATTTCTGCTGAAAGTATTGTGCAATTCATAAGCATGATGTGAGTTTTTCAATTGTTAAGGGATTGATGTGGAGTTATTTTCTGTAGTTTAGAATATTTGCTGCCAAAACTAAGAGCTATCTTGTTGATGTTGATTTTACTTTGCTTACGAGAGTAAAAGTCTTACAACATGGGTACTTATTGTGAAATTTTTTTGTCTTTGTCACTGGGAAATTTGTTTTACTTTTTAAAAATCATTAGCCCCTATAGAAGTCATATAAACTTTGACCGTGGCATTCAGACTTTTAATGGAAACAATTTGGTCTGCTTCAGATCCTGATGCAGGCACTGCAGCATGTGTGGGTGTACAATTGTATTACTGGAGCTGACCAACATTGCTTTTGCTGGCACTAGTTTCTGGCAGACCTCCCAAACACAGTGGATTCTGTTGTGCATATCAATCAGCTCCCTTCTGTGCTTGGGTATTAAACTTTTCATGTGAGCTCTCAGAGTTTGGATATGGCCTCTTCATCTGGAAAGGCAGTACCTGTGCTATCCTTGCCTCTTGAACTGGTCGCAACACACCTTCCCTTGTGCACACAATGTGTGGCACTGCCTCCAAAGCCAGAACATCCTTCCTTAGATAAGGAGACTAATACTGCACACAACCAGTCAGTCTTACGTCTGTGGTCAGCAAAGTTTTGGAAAGAATTCTGAGGGATAGGATCCATTACTATTTGGCAAAGCATAACGTGATTAAAGGCAGTCAGCTTGGCTTTGTCAGAGGCAGGTCATGCCTCACAAATCTTATTGAGTTCTTCGAGGAGGTGACAAGACAGGTTGAACAGTGGATTTGATAAGGTTCCCCATGGTAGGCTCATTCATAAAGTCAGGAAGTATGGGATACAGGGAGATTTGGCTATATGGATTCAGAATTGGCTGGCTGACAGAAGTGGTTGTACATGGAAAGTATTCTGCCTGGAGGTCAGTGTTGAGTGGGTTTCCGCAGGGCTCTGTTCTTGGGTCTCTACTCTTCGTAGTTTTTATAAATGATTTGGATGAGGAGGTTGAGGGGTGGGTTAGTAAATTTGCAGTTGACACAAAAGTTGGAGGGATTGTCGATAGTATCGAGATCTACTGCAGGCTGCAGCGCGACATAGACAGAGCTGGGCTGAGAAATGGCAGATGGAGTTCAACCTGGATAAATGCGAAGTGATGCATTATGGAAGGTCGAACTCAAATGCTGAATATAGGATTAAAGACCGGATTCTTGATAGTGTGGAGGAACAGAGGGATCCGGGTGTGCAAGTACATAGATCCCTCAAAGTAGCCACCCAAGTGGATAGGGTTGTTAAGAAAGCATATGGTATTTTGGCTTTCATTAGCAGGGGGATCGAGTTTAAGAGCCACGAGGTTTTGCTCCAGCTCTACAAGACCCTGGTGAAACTACACTTGGAATATTGTGTCCAGTTCTGGTCGCCCTACTATTGGAAAGATACAGAAGCTTTGGAGAGGGTGCAAAGAAGGTTTACCAGGATGCTGCCTGGACTGGATGGCTTGTCTTATGAAGAAAAGTTGAAAAGGTTAGGACTTTTCTCTCTGGAGAGAAGGAGGAAGAGAGGAGACCCGATCGAGGTAAACAAGATAATGAGAGGAATAGATAGAGTCAATAGCCAGAGACTTTTCCCCAGGGCAGGAATGACGGATACGAGGGATCATAGTTTTAAGATATTAGTGGAAAGGTATAGAGGAGATTTCAGATGTAGGTTTTTTATGCAGAGAGTTATGAATGCATGGAATGCGTTGCCAGCGGCGGTGGTGGAAGCAGAGTCATTAGGGACATTTAAGCGACTGCTGGACATGCACATGGAGTGCAGTGAGTTGAGGGGTGCGCAGGATAAGTTATTATATATTACACTAGGATTAAACCTCAGCACATCATCATAGGCCGAAGGGCCTGTTCTGTGCTGTACTTTTCTATGTTCTAACACTCCAGGTGTGGTCTCACCAAAGCCCTGTGCAATTGTTGCGAGACAAGGCTGAAGTATCTGCATCAACTTTCATCCAGATGTGTCAAATGGATGATATATCTCTGCTTCCTGTTGAGGCCTAGCTTCACAGATACCAGTTTTCAGCCAATTCAACTCTCTCCACTTCGTATGAAGAAATAGCTGAAGGCACTCGATACTGCAAAGGCTGTGGGCCCTGACAACTTTCCAGCAATAGTTCTGCCAGGGACACTCAGCTTCTGATCTCATTGATCTCTCAGAGACAAAAGAGCTGTACTCACGAGGTCACCACGACCTTCTCCAGGACAATTCAGGATGAGCAATAAATGTTGCCTGGTTCATGTGTAGTGAATGAATTTGAAAAAAATTAGTGAGGTCATAGTGACTACCTTGACATCAAGGCCATATTTGAGCAAGTGTGGTATCAAGGAGCCATTGCAAAACTGAAGTCATCAGGAGTGAATTACTGCAGATGCTGGAATCTGTACTGGAAACAACAAATGCTGGAAATCACAGCGGATCAGGCAGCATCCATGGAGAGAGAGAGCAAACTAATGTTTTGAGTCTAGATAACCCTTCATCAGGACTTGTGTCACAAAGGAGGAGGTTCTTGGAGTGCTCTCATCTCAATCCCATGACGTCTCTGTGGAAGTTCCTCAGGGTAGGGTCCAGCTGCATGATTAATGACCTTCCCTCCACCATAAGGCCAGAGATGAGGATGCTTGCAGATGATTGCATAATATTCCATAAATGCATAAGAAATAAGAGCAGGGGTAGGCCATTCGATCTCTCAAATCCATTCCGCCATTCAATAGGATCAGTGCTGATCATATATTTCATATGTCTACTTTGCTGGATTTTCCTCGTAACCCTTAATTCCCCTATTGATCAAGATTCTATCTATCACAGCCTTAAATATACATAAGGACTCTGCCCCCACAGCTCTGTGGCAAGGAGTTCCAAAGGCTTGCAATTCTTCCTCATCTCAGTCTCAAATTAGTGCACTTTATTTCTGGGACTATGTCCTCTGGCCCTAAACATCCTCTTGAGAATAGGCAGGCAGGAAGCTGGAAGAACACAGCAAGCCAGACAGCATCAGGAGGTGGAGAAGTCGACGTTTCAGCAGGTCTTCTCTCCATTAGGGAAACCAAATGTAAACTTAGGGAACAGTTCGCTGAGCATCTGGGGCCAACCAGACCTCTCAGTCACCGCCCATTTTAATTCCCCTTCCCATTCTCTTTCTGACAAGACCATCCTTGGTCTCCATCATTGCCACAACAATTGCCAAACTGCAAATTGGGCTTTCATCTGGGCAGCCTACAGCCCAGAGGACTCAACATGGAGCTCTCCAATTTCAAATAACCTTCCTTCCCTTCCCCTGACTCTCTTCCTAGTCCCTCCTGCTCCCTTCCACTCCTTCCAGCCACCTACCGGATTCAGTCCTCCCATTGACCAACCAGGTCATACCCTCTGCCTGTCTTCTCCTATCCCCACTTTACCACCCGGCCGCCTCCACCTCCTTTATCTGCATCTCCCCCTACTTTCACCCTCAGTCCTGAAGAAGAGTTACTCCTGAAACGTTGACTTCTCCATCTCCTGATGCTGCCTAGTTTGCTGTGTTCTTCCAGCTTCCTGCTTGTCTACGTTGGATTCCAGCATCTGCAGTCTTTTTGTCTCTAAACATCCTCTCAGCATTTACCCTGTCAAGTCCCTTCAGCACCGTTCACCACTTCTCATACTGAAGCAGCCAATGTCTATATGTGCCAAGACCTGGATTATATTCTGATGTGGTCTAATAGGTTGATAAGTGACATTTGCATCACACAAGTGTCAGGCAATGATCATTTTAACAGGAGAAAATCTAACCATCTCCTCTTGTGTTCAATATCACTACTATTGCTGAATCTCCCAATATCAACATCCTGGATGTTACCATTGACCAGAATCTGGACTGGACCAGGCCTATAAATGCTGTGGCTACAAGAGCAGGTCAGAGTCTGGGAATAAATTGTATAAGAAACTAATTCCCATTTGGAGTATTCATAACAGGTCTAGGCACCACACTCATAACTCGAGAGACCAGAGCCTGTCTACCACACGTCAGGAGCAATGATATACTCTTGACTTACGTGGATGGCTGCGGCTCCAACAGCAAGTGAGAAGCTTAACACCACTCTGCACAAAGCTGCTCTATCTTGATTGGTACGTTACCCTCCACCTTCAGTATTTACTCCCTCTGCTGCTGCTTCACAGTGATGGCAGTGTATAATATATATGAGCTGCTCTGCAACAACTCACCTTGGCTCCTTTAACAGCAGTTTCCAAACTCATGAGCTCTGTCAGCTGGAAGGATAAAAGCAGCAGATGCAAGGGATAGCACAACTTGCAAGATCCTTTATTTTTCCCCAAAACATAATTTGTATATAAAATTTGTAAAAATATTTTACCCAAATTACAGAAGTTGTTCTGGAATTAATCTTGTCTCCCTATGTCATGTTCTACTCAATATGATTGCAGCACTCAATATTTACAGTACACACTCTATTTCAGGCATGCAGCACAAGACAAAACATTGTCGTAAGTTAATATAAATCAACTTTTCTGTATACACTATATTTTACTCTGAAGTGCTACAGCCACCTGCAAGATACCCTCCAGGCCACACACTAACCTGACTTGGAACAATGTCACCAATCCTTAGCTGGGTCACCATCCTGGAACTGCCTTCCTTTCAGCACTCTGTGTGTACCTGCACCATGTGGACTGCATTTGTTTAAGATGGCAGCTCGCCACCACTTTCTTGAGGGCAGTTGGGGATGGACAATAAATGCTGGTCTGGCCAGTGACTGCCACGTCCTATAAAAGAAGGAGAATAAAGGTAAGCAGTTGTGTATCTCTTTAGCCTAATAGATTGAAGAATTACTTATGAACAGCACAGTGTAAATTAGAATAGTGATTTCAATGCTTAATCAGGTTGGAAAGTTTTGTCAAGGTAAAGACAGGTTGTGTTAAGAGGGACAGGAATAAAAATAATTATAATATCAATTTATAGCCTACATATTTAACAGATAATTTTCAGTGCCAGGGAGGTTGTATTATAGTAATCAAGACTAGTCATGCAGTTAAAGGGTACCATAAAAGGTTCCACTCATTTTTTATCTTGCCAAGCAGAAAATAGTAGCCCATATTGAAACTTCATGCCATTTAATACACTGTAATGGTGAACTAAATGCTGAGATGCTGTTTTCATATCACCTTTCAATGAGAAGGCCACCTCATCAGCAGCTTCACATTTCAGGATTAAAATGTACAGTTCAGGAAGTTGCTGCCCAGTTTACACATTGAGTGTTGTTAATCTCACTGTTATTTTGACAGCTCTATAAATAATACTTTTAGAAATAAATGCTAACTATTTGCTTTAGATTTTTTCCAGATTCATTGGCGCTTATCAAACCCACAAATGGGTTGAGGACCTTCTGATACTTGTATTTATAGCCTATACATTCTTATGAAAACTACTCATTCCTCGTGAGAAGGGATATCCTATGTTTTCATGAAGCTCATAGGACACAATTAAGGCTGCATCTATTCTGGATGCCTGTTAATCTTGTGCTAACCAGAGCTCCAGATAGTGTTGAGGGGTGGGGAACACTTTGATACGGTATGAAGACCCTCATAATGCCTGTGATTCTCCTTGGGGGAGGTAGGTGGGGGTGAGGGTGCTCCCAGATATAGTTCAGGCTGCTTTTGCATTTCCTGTAACATACAGAAAGATTATGCCACTGAATGACTGACTCTATCCCCAGATGAGAAGTTAACCACAACTAAGACAAATAGATGTATGCCACCCTGCACAAATTGTAGTGCAAATTGTTTAACTGGACATTACTCTCCCCCCACCCCAAAAAAATTCTACATTCCCACCTTTTTGGCTCACCTTAAGGACTCCTGGGGTATAGTTTGTCATTTCCTAATCTATAGCACATTACTTGCTGGTGCTTCAAAAAGAAAATGGTATTAGAATTTCATTCCTAAAATTGCTTCACCTAACTGATTCAGTCAGAGTGCTTAAATAGCCTTTTCTGGGTTGGTGGCAATTGTCTGGATGCAGCCCTACTGAGAAACTGGGGGCTATTTTCTTATTAAAAGTGCTGTACAAATGCAAGTTTTGTTGTTTACTTCACAAGATTCAAAATTTACTTTCGTGCCAAGACTGGAAGGAAAGTGTAAAAGATGCAATTTATTCTGATTCTGCTTGAAGGAAGGTTCTATACTGTTCAAAGTTTTCAAAGAATTTCAGTAACACTGCACTATTACTGGACATCACGAGGGCAATGATCCCTGTAATTTTTCTTTGCCGTCTACAGTTTGTTGCACTGTATAATAGCTTTAAGATTGCTGCACAACTGTGCACTTAAATGGAACATTGAAATAACAATGAAGTCTGGATAATCTCAGCAGGTCTGGCAGCATCTATGGAGAGAGAAAAACAGAGTTAACATTTTGAGTTAAATAGGATTTTCCTTTGGAACTTGAAACCTTTTCTCTCACCACATACACCAGCAGAGCTGTTGAATTTTTTCTGTTTATATTTCAGTTCTCTAGGCTCTGCAGTATGATTAAAAGGAATGATGGTTGTATGCAGCCTGTTTGTTCCCTGTGCAGTACATACCAGATAACTACATGACCATGCATCTGTTCAGGGAACAGCACTGTTGTCTTCACTGCCTGTCCCGCTGACACAAACTGCTTCACCGCATAAAACTCCATACAACTTCTATCCTCACCTGAAATTTTGTGCTCTCCCTCCATTATCTCAGGTTGATCTAGATTGTCCACACTTTTGATCTCCTGTGAGACCTGGAGCAATTTCATCGCAATGTCTGTGTAATTCTATCTCCACAGTATCATGCTTCTTTGCTCCTGCCTGAGCCTGTCTTATACTGAAACCCCTATGCATTGTCTCCTGGCCAGCCTTGCATTCTCAATCTTTCATAAATTTCATCTTAGTTAAATCTCTGTTAACCATATGGCACTGCAAATTAAATTCTGCTCATCTATTTCCTTTGTCTTTGCTGACATGCATATCATCCTCACATAAAAATCACATGGCAATATCATGCATTCAAACATCTCCTTTTTATCTAAAGCAACAAAGAATTTCCATTCGCTATCATTTTCAGTTACGCAATATTGATGGTCAACAGAGAAATGATCATTCATTAACAAAACTGTGTGATTCTTGACTGTCCCATTTTCATCAGTCTCTGCACATATATTGCATTCATAATCTCTAAAGCATTCAGGTCTTTGGTTGACATGCAGAAGTGTTCCTGTTGTCAGTTTATCTGTTATCTGCTTATTCTGAGGGAAATGTTTCTGCCATAAGGAGGATGGTTCCCATGGTGAATGCTTGATCAAAGCAAAATGTTTGTCTTTCGAATTTGATGTCCTGCTAGATTGATCCTTGTAGAGCTGTTGTTAGTTTTTATAATATTAATGAAAGATGCTTCTTATTCTATACTAAATATAATTGTGCATTCTTAGCTTTCTTAATAGTGCACACTCTGATAACAAATTAAGCAAGAAGCTTGCTAAGTAGTTCATGAATTCAACAAACCATTTCATTCCATTCATATCTTTTGGTAACTATCTTTATGTTTCATCTCTGACTTTGTCAGGATCTGGGTAAAGTCCTTTTTACTGTCAATATGATGGACTTAAGGCATCTTCAATTAAAGATTTTTCTTCCTGTTCCATTCTTTTGTTCTTATCACATTTTTCTTCAGCTGTTCTGTGAAGACATCCAGTTCTGCTTTCTCTTGGCAGCTTTGGTGTTTAGCTGTGAGCTTCTGAACGAAAGAATTCTTGACTTTTACTTTTACTCCATTTTTAAGGATCCCGTGGATTAATGGAGTCACGAGATCCTCTGTCTTGTCCTTCAGGCTGACCTTGAAGTCAGCTGGAACTCTCCTTAGCAGATCTAGAGTTAGTTTCAAACTCCAGTCTACTTTTAGATCATGTTCACCAGGAAGGAGTTGGTAGTGTAGAGATAATGTTACTGAACTACTAATCCATAACTTCAGACTATTGTTCTAGGGGCATGAGTTTGAAACCCACCATGACAGGGGGCAAGATTTGAATTTATTAAAAATCTAGCTTACGTTTGGAATCCCTACATGTGAAAGCAGGCCATTCAGCCCATCAAGCCAACACTGATCCTCCTATCCGGATCCACCTCACTACCCTATAACACTGCATTTTTCTTAGCTAATCCACCTAGTGTGCACTCCCTCCATACTATGGGCAATTTAGCACGGTAAATCCACCTACCCTGCATATATTTGGGCTGTGGGAGGAAACCAGAGCACCCAGAGAAAACCCACACAGATACGGGGAGAATATGCAAACTCTACACAGACAGTTGCCCGAGGGTAGAATTGAACCTGGGTGTGAGGCAGCAGTGCTAACTACTGAACCATTCAACTACCCTGCATGGCAGGGAAGTCATGTGACCACTTTTGATTATTGTAAAAACCCATCAAATTCAGTAATGTCTTTTAGAAAAGGAAGTCTGTCATCCTTACCTGATCAGGCCCTCATGTGACTTGAGGCCCACAGACTGTGATTGATTCTTAATAGGTATCTGGCAATTAAGGATGGGTAATAAATGCTGGCCTGGCTATTGCTGCCCTTATCCTATGAAAAAAAAGTAAAATGACAATTAAGATCTTTGTAATCTTGCATCATCTGTTCAGTCACTTAATGGCCTGCTAAACACTGCAGATCACTTATAGCATGTGTAGCTTGGCCAGACTTGCTTCAGCTAAGATGAATCGATTTGCTTAATGTTGACGAACTGAAACTCGAGCTGTTCATTCTTCCCTTCCATTGGGCTCCCGCTTTTTTTTTATTTTCTTCAGTTGAGCACTATTTGTTTATAAGATGGTTGACTTTTGTATTGAGACTTAGAGGGAGGAACTTCCATAGTGTAGGGATCCTATGATTAGGTTAGATTTATTTTGAATTCAAATTTCACCATCTGTCTTGGTGGGATTTGAACTTATGCCCTGAGGAAAATAGTCTGAGGTTCTGAATAAGTAGCTCAGTAATATTATCTCTATTCTGCCAACTCTTCTTTCCTGGTGAACATCACCTGAAAGTAGACTGGAGTTGGAAGCAGCTGTGCTGAGCTTAACTAAGAATAACTACAAGGGAATAAGGGCTGAGCTGGCTGGAGTGGACTGGTTTATAAGCAAAGAGATTTGAGGAACAATGGCAAACGTTTAAAGAGATAGTTCATGGCTCACAGCAAATACATATTCCAGTGAGGAAAATTAATGCTAGGAAGGGATAAAGCAAACATGTTTAACAGTAGAAACAGACTGATTCCTGTGGCAGGATTGATGTATGAAGAGAGATTGGATCTGTTTGGAATATATTCATTGAAGTGGAGAAGAATGAAGGGGTATCTCAGAAAAACCTATAAAATTCTAACAGGACTAGACAGGGTAAATGCAGGAAGGATGTTCTGAAGACTAGGGAGTTCAGAATGAGGGGTCAGAGTCTAAAGATCTAGGGTAGGCCGTTTATTAGTGAGATGAGGGAAAATTCACCAGAGATTATAATTCTCTGCCAAAAAAAGCGATTGAGATCAAAACATTGAATGTTTTCAGGAAGGGGATAGATATAGTTATTAGGGCAAAAAAGATCAAAAGGTATGGGGCAAAGGGCTGTTTACACAGGCTACTTTTGTTCATATTTGCTATGTTTCCATGTTTAACTAGGGAGGTTAAGGATAGCATCAAAATGAAAGAAGCAACATACAATGTGGCAAAGATTAGTGGTACGCTACAGGATTGGAAAAGTTTTAAAAACCAACAAAAGCTGACCAAAGAATAATAGTGAGAAAGTAAATATTGAGGGTAAACTTGCAAATAATATCAAGACATATAGCAAGAACTGATTTAAATATATGAAAAGGAACAGAGAAGTCAAAGTAAATGTAGGCCCCTTAGAGAATGAACCTGGGATAATCATAATGGGGAATCAAGAAATGGCAGAGGAATTGAATAATTACTTTGCATCAACCTTCACAGTCAAAGACACCTATAGCATTACAAAATTACAAAACAATCAAGGGGCTAAAGGAAGAGAGGAAATAAAAATAATATTTATCAGGGTTTATAAATTCATGAGGAGAATAGATAAGGTGAATAACCAAGGCCGTTTCCTCAGGGTAGGGGTGTCCAAAGCTAGAGGGCTTAGGTTTAAGTTGAGAGGGAAAGGATTTAAAAGGGACCTAAGGGGCAATATTTTCACACAGGTAGTGCTACGTATATATAGAATGAACTGCCAGAGGAAGTGATAGAGTTGAGTAAGGTTCCAACATTTAAAAGACATGGATAGGATAGGTTTAGAGGAGTTTGGGCCAAATGCAGGCAACTGGGACTATTTCAGTTTAGGAAACCTGGTTGGCCTAAACAAGTTGGGCCAAAGAGTCTGGTTCCATGATGTGTGACTCTAAGACTTAATGGCTCTTAAACTATCACCAGATTAAAAAGTGCTTGGGAAACTAATATGGCTAAAAAACAGAGATTTGGAAAACTGTCAATATAACACCTTTATTTGAAAAAGGGAAGGAAACAAAAAACAAGTATCTCTGGGCCAGTTAGCATCACTTTTATTTTGGAAGTTGTTGGAACCTGTCATAAAGGATGTAATAGCAGAGCATTTAGAAATGCATAATATAATCAAACAGAGATGGCACAGCACCATGAAGGAGGAATCATGCCCGGCAAGTTTACTCGCATGTTTTGAGGAGGTAACAAGCAGAATAAATAAACGACAGTGGTGGGGGGCAAAATATTTCTACATTTAGAAGGCATTTGATAAGATACCAACATTGGGCTACTTAATAAAATAAGAGCCCATCGTGTTGGAGGTACATGTTAACATGGATGGAGGATTATCCAACAAATATAAGACAGAGATTTGGGATAAAGGGTGCAATGTTAGGAGAGCACCCTGTAACTAGTGGTGTACCTCATGGATCAGCGCTGGAGCTAAAATTATTTTAAGTATGTATTAATTAGTTGGATGAGGACAGTTAATGTACTGTACCAAAGCTTGCAGCTGATACAAAAATAGGTGAGAAGGCAAATGGTGAGAATGTCACAAAGAATCTTCAAAGGAACATAGACAGCTTAAGTGAGTGAGAAAAAACTGAGCAGATGGAACATAATGTGGGAAAGTGTGAGCCCATGCATTTTAGCAGGAAGAATAGAGTAATTCAATATTATTTAAATTGAGAAAGACTGCAAAAAGCTGCAGAATTGAGGAATTTGGGAATCCTTATCCATGAATCACAAAAAAGCTAGCATTCAAGATTAGTGGGAAGGTAAAGGGAATGTTGGATTTTATTTCAAAGGGAACAGAGATTTTTCTAAATTCATAGAAGGCACTAGTCAGATCAAGCTGGAATACTTTAGATAATTTTAGGTTTCTTATCTGGGGCAGATATGCTGACATTGGAGGCAGTCCAGGGAAGATTAACTAAACACATATGAGGAATGCAGTTACTGTCTTATGAAGGGTATTTGGGTAGACTGGGCACCTATTAATTGGAATTTAGAAGACTGAGAAGCAAAGTCAATGAAATATAAATGATTCTTAGAGCAGTGTCCAAGGTATGTGCTGCAAGGTTGTTTTCCCTTTTTGGGAGAATCTATGACCAGAGCAGATAATCTCAGAATAAGGGATCATAAATTTAAGACAGTGATGAGGAGAATTTTCTTTCTCTGGGAAGGTAGTGAACCTGTGGAATTTTTTATCACAGAGAGCTGTTGAGGCTGGGCCATTAAGTGCATTAGAACTGAGATCGAAAGATTTTTAATCAGTAAGGGATTCCCGAGGTTCTGGGGAAAAGACACAAGTGAAATTGTGGATTATCAGCTTAGCCATGATCTCATTGAATGAGATGTGCGAGGTGAGGTGCCGGAGAACTGGAGGTTGGCTAACATGGTGCCACTGTTTAAGAAAAGTGGTAAGGGCAAGCCAGGGAACTACAGACCAGTGAGCCTGACGTTGGTGGTGGGCAAGTTGTTGGAGGGAATCCTGAGGGACAGGATGTACATGTATTTGGAAAGGCAAAGACTGTTTAGGGATAGTCAACATGGCTTTGTGCATGGGAAATCATTTCTCACAAACTTGATTGAGTATTTTGAGGAAGTAACAAAGAGGATCGATAAGGGCAGAGCTGTAGATGTGATCTATATGGACATCAGTAAGGCGTTCGACAAGGTTCCCCATGGGAGACAGATTAGCAAGGTTAGATCTCACGGAATACAGGGAGAACTAACCATTTGGATACAGAACTGGCTCAAAGGTAGAAGACAGAGGGCGGTGGTGGATGGTTGTTTTTCAGACTGGAGGCCTGTGACCAGTGGAGTGCCACAAGGATCGGTGCTGGATCCTCTACTTTTTGTCATTTGCATAAATGATTTGGATGCGAGCATAAGAGGTACAGTTAGTAAGTTTGCAGATGACACCAAAATTGGAGGTGTAGTGGACAGTGAAGAGGGTTACCTCAGATTACAACAGGATCTTGACCAGATGGGCCAATGGGCTGAGAAGTGGCAGATGGAGTTTAATTCAGATAAATGCGAGGTGCTGCATTTTGGGAAAGCAAATCTTAGCAGGACTTATACACTTAATGGTAAGACCCGGGGGAGTGTTGCTGAACAAAGAGACCTTGGAGTGCAGGTTCATAGCTCCTTGAAAGTGAAGTCGCAGTTAGATAGGATGGCGAAGAAGGCATTTGGTATGCTTTCCTTTATTGGTCCGAGTATTGAGTACAGGAGTTGGGAGGTCATGTTGCGACTGTACAGGACATTGGTTAGGCCACTGTTGGAATACTGCATGCAATTCTGGTCTCCTTCCTATTGGAAAGATGTTGTGAAACTTGAAAGGGTTCAGAAAAGATTTACAAGGATGTTGCCAGGGTTGGAGGATTTGAGCTAATGGGAGAGGCTGAATAGGCTGGGGCTGTTTTCCCTGGAGCGTCAGAGGCTGAGGGGTAACCTTATAGAGGTTTACAAAATTGAGGGGCATGGATAGGGTAAATAGGCAAAATCTTTTCCCTGGGGTCGGGAAGTCCAGAACTAGAGGGCATAGGTTTAGGGTGAGAGGGGAAAGATATAAAAGAGACCTAAGGGGCAACTTTTTCACACAGAGGGTGGTAAGTGTATGGAATGAGCTGCCAGAGGATGTGGTGGAGGCTGGTACAATTGCAACATTTAAGAGGCATTTGGATGGGTATATGAATAGGAAGGGTTTGGAGGGATATGGGCTGAGTTTTGGCAGGTGGGATAAGATTGGGTTGGGATATATGGACGGGTTGGACCGAAGGGTCTGTTTCTATGCTGTACATCTCTATGACTCTATGACAAAGAGGTTTGATGGGCTGAATGGCCTTTACTTCTCATATGTATTATGTCTAATGGAAAAATGTCTTACCCCCGCATGTCCTGAATTAATATTGCGTCTTATATCTTTGCTCAAATGTCTCTGAGTCTGATTTATTCCATTTTCCCATGCTGTTTTTTTTCCCATGATCGAATGGTTGTTAATCAAACATCAACCCTCCTAATTTTTGGAACTTCATCCTAAATTCTTTGGATGAAACATTTCTTCTCACATAATGCAGTTTAAAACTGCAACATACAGATTTCTTTTGATTTCCATGTTACTAGACAGTGTCATTGCCTCCTGCCTCCCCAGCATTGATGGCATTGAAGAATCCCCTTCACTACCGTGTGTGTTTGAATATTCAGCACAGCAAAGTGTTCAACACAGGGACTTTATTGAAGTGAAGCTTACGATGTCAGCTGACAATGTGGGTCATGGCAAAGGACACATGACATGGCATGCTAGATCAGGATATGTGCATGGTTTCATTTTTTTCCAAAAATTCCACATTTATACATAAAAAGAAAATAATGCAGCTAAGTTACCAACTGCCTACATTACTGTTCTCATGCCTTAGCAGTTCATTATTTCCTTCAGTCTCTGCATATGCATTGCACACACAAACCGTGTTGGTCTCTTAATGGTAAGTGTGCATTTGTCATTGATTGTTCAACTGCATGATGTTCTTTTGTGAAGGAGTGTCATTCCTGTGTTATTTGGGGTTGCTGTTCTATTTCTGATGTTGGATTGCTGTGGACTTATTATTTTCTTTTGCAAGATGTTTTCCGTAATGTTTACATTCAGCTCTTTGTCTGTGATTATTCCACCCTGTGAGCCTGGTGTATCTGTCAGCATAATACCAAGACCTGTTTTCCTTCTGCCATGAATATGCTCCACAGTACTTATACACAGGTCAATTGCTCTCCTGTGTGTAAACAAGCCAAATGAGGAGAGATGGAGCAGTTTGTGCCTATGTTCGCTAGAAATTAGAAGAATGAGAGGAGCTCTAATTGAGGTATTTAAGGTAAAGAGGATTGACAAAGTCGACATACAGTCAGTGCTTCCCCTTGTGAGGCAATCTAAAATGAGGGATCATAATTTTTGGCTAAGGGGTGGCAGTTTTAAAATAGAGAAGAGGAGGAATTACTTCATCCAAAGGATTGCAAAGCTGTAGAATTCATTACCTCAGAGTGCGGTGGACACCAGGACACTGATTATGGAGGAGTTAGATAGACTTTCCTTTAGGAATGGATTAAAGGATTATGGATAGTGGGTAAGAGTGGACTTGAGGCTAAGGTGAGATCAACCGTGATTGTGTTAAGTGGTGGAGCAGGCTTGAGGGGCTGAACTTGTGTTTTCTATCATGAGGTATGGTTTCACTTTGGATCCCTTATGCCCAAAACAATCCTGGCTTTCATTAGTTCATTCCTTAATTGTGTAAATTCATAAGTTTCTGCAAGCAATGTCACTAATATCATATTTTGATTAATGGACTCTTTCACTTTGTTCACTAGTTTTGAATAGATATCATTCATTCCTAGCTTTCACTTAGAGCTCTATGAGTTTCTTCAAAATGTTAAAAATTACTGATTCATATTTTTTCTGCACTACAGAGTGATTCAAGGTGGAATATATTTTGAAAGCATCTCTTCCTAACAGTGTTAAAATATAGCAACTTGTACTTATTCTGGTTTGCTCAACAAATCTGTAGATATTTTATAATTCTGCCTTGCCCAGTGAAGAATTTCAGTTTTTTTTTCCATATCCCCAGTAAATGGAAGAGGAACTGAAAGGGGAGAAGCTGCAGCCATTTTCTCCTGATCAGCATTTTCATGATGATCTTTGTTTTATTTTCTTTCTCAGTGGCAGCTCAGCTCTGCAGCTGTGCATTTTGTTTGAGCTCTGGACGTTCACCACTTCTGACACCATGTTTTCAGTGTATGACAGCAATGTGATCCTTATGAGAACTTCATTAAAGCCTAAGATGCCTGCCTACAGTGTGTGTGCTTCTTGGTAGGGGTCACATGTGAATGGCAAATTAGAACAGACACTTGTAGACATTGTATTTTAATCTAAATACATTGAGCTGTTTGAAGTAGCATTATGTAAACAAATCTTTCCCTGATAATGCCTCTATTACCTCCTCCTTGCTATAAAAAGTCTGCCACAACTTTAATGCTCATCCATACTTTTCTCCTCAGCGCTTCATTTCATTCTATATACTCATTTCCCTGATATTGATATTGTCCATTATAATGGTATTGTCAATTTATTCTCCAATGTGTGAATTGTTCTCTACAGCTTTCTGAAATATCATGAATTATGAAAATGTACATTATTGTTGACGTATGTTTTAAGTTCCAGAGCAAAACATATTTTTGATTGTCTAACTTTCTGAAAAAAACATCCTTTCTTTTGCACCCACAGAATGTCGAGTTGTTAAGTCTACTTCATACACTAAAGTTCCTGGTGCAGGTGGTGGTGCTACAGCACGAAACATTACCACTAAGAACCCTGGGCCTTCCCGACGTAGCAAGTCCCCAGCTTCTACTGGCTCAGGTAATGAAGACAATATTACCATTTTATATTATATTACTGTACTTGATAACTCATTTCTGAAATCAAATCAACACTTCCATAAATACAATTAAGTAAGAAATTGCATTTTAATAAGATTCATGTAGAGCGTATGAATGGGAGAAAAGTCTCTGTTCAGCAAACTGCACCATTTTATGATTAATGCCTATTCACCCTCCCGTGTTCTCATAGCATCTCCAAAATAGAGAATACATTTGATGATAAACTATGAGAGTAGAACTCATTTGCTTATTAATTGTTATTTCAATCTTGTAATTAGATTACAGACTTGAAATTGCTTCCTTTTCAATTATATTATATTATTATAATTTATATTATTGTAAAAGCATTTTAGCACTTTCTTCCTATAACTGGAGCATTGTTCACCTTTCAATTTTATACCTCACTCTTTCAGCGTTTGAATCTTTCAGTTTCCTCCATCTCTCTGCCATTCCACATTTTCTCTTATAGCTGTCTATATCTTTCTTGCTTATGACTCTTTTACATCCACTTTCCCTTTGTATAAGTTGACTCTTTGTCTCCTGCTCTGTGACCATAAGCATAGAATAATGTCCTTGAATGTCAGGTATTCTGCTATTCTTATAATTTCTTCCCTCTTTGCTAACTTAGCATTATTTGAAGGATCATGAAAATGTAAGGATAGATGCTGGCCTGTGGCTAATGACATCATTGTGTATATGGGTGAAAAATATCATAATATAGATGGAATAATGTATGGATTCAGATTGTGGGAACTGCTACAGACAGACTGGCCAGGATTTGCAAAAGGTTCTTGCAGCATGTTACATAGTATATCGCTATTGAGGTCACAAGAGAAAGAAAAGCAATGGCAGGTTTCTACTGCTGGCAAATCTGCCTGCAAGACAGAGCACTGACATGGAGAGAAAATCATTCAGTCAACGAGAGTTAACAGAAAGTGTCTAACAAGCCAAACCTTTATCTAAATACTTCTCATGTAATGTGGTCAGCTTTAGAACAGCAGGCAATAGTAACAAAAAAAAATCTGAAAGTACAGCAGCCTTCTCGATGTAAGTAGTTAGAAGGATGCCAGCGTGTTGGATGTATCTGTGGAAGTTTGCTTTGAGTGAAGTGTGGGTTAAGAGAACAAGACTGTTGGAGACCAATGAAAGAAACTCCTTACAGATAATGGTTCAGACTGTAGAGGAGTCAGCAAGAGCAGTCATCTTAAGAAATGCTGCACAACAGCCAAACTAATTTTTTACATATAGGGAAACCTCTCAATTAAAACAGGGTTCATCCTATTCTGTGTTTCAAGTTTGGCTTTGATTAATATTAATTTATCATGAAATACTGACCTCTCTTATTTTTGATTAATATAACTGTCAATTTCTAGTAAGTTTTGGACATCATTGATTGTAAGAAAACCTAAACTTGCAAGTTTCCTTTGTGATAATATTTTACTGGTCAGAAGTCCACATTTTAATATTATAATACAACTCACAGTTATAAATATTTCGTCCTGAATGTAGTTTCCTTACCAATTCTTCTATCTTCCTGAGAGTAGCAAAAATGTGCCTGTGGGGCAGCTTTTTACGTATGAACCCTTTCTAATCACTGGATTCTTTGAACTCTTGTCTTTAGGAAAATAACTTTTTTTCTCTTATAACCATTCAAAGTGGCCATTTTCTTTATGCAGTACTCTGCACCAGTGGGCCTGAAGAATGTGATGGAAATTGCTGTCCAGCCTTTGGGACAATAAGCTTATTTCCAATCACAAAAGGGGCTCAGCACCTTCTGTCATTGCAATAGAGAAACTGTACATACAGCTTGAAGAACTTGAGAAAGTAAGTTAGCTGACACAAGTGGATGGATACAATAGTAAGAAGTACTCACCATGATTCGAATCATTGGCTGGTTTTAGTACAAGTTATATTTTTTTAAACCAAAAGCATATTTGAACACTTGGAGGTTTGCGTTAATTTCTGCCTGTGCTTTCAGCTTTTGGGATTTTGAACGATAACATGGTAACTGTAGACATTCATTTCACTGTGCAAATTGTTGGACAGTGTGTGGGTGTGAGGGTGTTTATGAGATAGTTTTTATCTGGTGAATTGGCTGTAATTTATTGAAACCACAGGACTATAAAGTATGTTCTCCTTTCTCTGGCCACCCATTCTAGACCTTCCCTCCTTGCAGACCATCCACATGTTACTAGGACACAGTTGAATCTACCCCTCTTCATTGTCAACAACTTCAAATTCCAGAAGCTGGAAGTTACCTGCTTTATGATGTTATTGCAATGCACAACAGACTACAATGATTCCTGAAACTCTTGCTTGAATACATTGTAGAATTTATGTGAGCATCTAAAACAAAATTATACATTGGTTGCTCTAACTCAGTTAATACAGTGACTTCATATCTATTGCCCCATCTGTCTGTGAAATGTTACTGGAATCATAAACCACAAGCGGGTGGGAATTAGAGCGACATATCTGAGAGGGGGGTAGTTGTAGGTGGGGCAGTGACAGGATGTAATGAACCTATTGGGAAGGTTTCTCACGTGATGAAACAAAGGGATCAGTTAAAGTGTGTCTGCTTTAACGCAAGGAGTGTCAGAAATAAGAGTGATGAACTTAGAGCATGAACAAGTACTTGGGGCGATGATGTTGTGGCTGTAACGGAGACGTGGGTTTCACAGTGGCAGGAATGGGTTGCTAGAGTGGAAAAAGAGGAGGGAATGCAGCATTGCTAATTAGAGAGTGCATCGCAGCTACAGAAACTAAGGTTGTTGAGGAAGGTTTGCCTACTGAGTCAGTATGGGTGGAAGTTAGGAACAGCAAGGGAACAGCCACCCAATTGGGGGTTTTCTCCAGTCTCACTAATAGCAGTAGAGAGATTTAAGAACTGATAAGCCGGCAGGTTTTGGAAAAATGCAGATGTAGCATGGTTGTTGTTAAGGGTGACTTCAACTTTCCCAATATCGACTGGAACCTCCTTAGTGCAGATGGTTTGGATGGAGCCGTTTTGTCAGGTGTGTTCAAGTGGGTTTCCTTACTCAGTATGTAGACAGGCCAACGAGGGGAGAGGCCATTTTGGATTTGGTGTTCGGCAATGAGCCAGGACAGATGTCTGATCTCGTGGTGGGAGAACACTTTGGTGACAGTGACCACAACTGCCTCACATTTACCATAGACTTGGAGAGGGAAAGGTGCAGTCACCAAGGGAAGATATTTAATTGGGGAAAAGGAAATTATGACACTGTCAGACAGGAGTTAGGAAGTACAGCCTGAGAGTAATTGTTCCACAGAAAGGGAACAGCAGATTGTTTAAGGAGCAGTTGTTGCGAGCGATGCACGAATTTGTTCCTCTGAGACAGGTAAGAAGGTGTAAGATTATAGAGCTGTGGATGACGAGAACAGAGGAGCTTTATCGTCAAAAGGAAGAAGGCAGCTTACGTAACGTGGAGGAAGCAATGATCTAGCACAGCTTTCGAGGATTACAGGCTTGCTAGAAAGGAACTCAGAAATGGACTGAGGAGAGCCAGGAGGAGGCACGAGAAAGGCTTGGCAGGAAGGATTAGATAGAACCCAAAGGCATTTTACTCATGCGTGAAGAATAAGAGAATGATCAGGGAGAAAGTAGGGCTGATCAGGGTTAGCATATGGAAGAGAAAGTGAGGTCTGCAGATGCTGGAGATCAAAGTTGAAACTTTATTGCTGGAACAGCACAGCAGGTCAGGCAGCATCAAGGGAACAGGAGATTCGACGTTTCGGGCACAGGCCCTTCTTCAGGAAGCATATGGAACTTGTGTATGGAGTCTGAGCAGACAGGGGAAGCCCTAAATGAGGTTTTTGCCTCAGTTTTCACCAAGGAAATGGAACTTGTTGTGAATGAGAACTTTGAGGAGCTGGGATATGAGATTGGACAGACCAAGATTGATGAAGTTAATGTGTTGGAAATTTTGGCGAACATTAAAATTGATAAATCTCCAGATTTATCCTAGGTTGGTCCGCGAAGCAAGAAAGGAGGTTGCTAAGTCGCTGGTGGAGATCTTTGCTTCCTCACTCTCCACAGGAGTCATACTGGAGGATTGGAAGGAATTGAATGTTCCTCTTTTCAAGAAGGGTAATAGGGAAATCCCTGGCAATTACAGACCAGTCAGTCTTATGTCTGTGGTCAGCAAGGGTTTGGAAAGAATTCTGAGGGATAGGATTTATGACTATTTAGAAAAGCATAGTGTGATTAAAGGCAGTCAGCATGGCTTTGTGAGGGACAGGTCGTGCCTGACTAATCTTATTGAATTCTTCGAGGAGGTGTCAAGACAGGTCGACGAAAGTCGAGCAGTAGATGTGGTGTATATGGACTTCAGCAAGGCATTTGACAGGGTTCCTCATGGTAGGCTCATTCATAAAGTCAGGAAGTATGGGATACAGGAAGATTTGGCTATCTGGATTCAGAATTGGTTGGCTGACAGAAAGCAGAGAGTGGTTGTAGATGGAAAGTATTCTGCCTGGAGGTCAGTGTTGAGTGGTGTCCTATAGCACTCTGTTCTTGGGCCTCTGCTTTCTGTAGTTTTTATAAATGATTTGGGTGAGGAGATTGAGGGTTGGGTTAGTAAATTTGCAGACAACACAAAGGTTGTAGGCGCCGTTGATAGTATTGTGGGCTATTACAGGCTGCAGTGTGACATAGACAGGTTGCAGAGCTGGGCTGAGAAATGGTAGATGAAGTTCAACCTGGATAAATGCGAAGTGATGCATTTTGGAAGGTCGAACTTGTATGCTGAATATAGGATTAAAGACAGGATTCTTGGCAGTCTGGAGGAACAGAGGGATATTGGTGTTCAAGTACATAGATCCCTCAAAGTTGCCAGTCAAGTGGATACGGTTGTTAAGAAAGCATATGGTGTTTTGGCCTTCATTAACAGCGGGATCGAGTTTAAGAGCTGCGAGGTTTTGCTCCAGCTGTACAAGTCCCTGGTGAGACCACACTTGAAATATTGTGTCCAGTTCTGGTTGGCCTACTGTAGGGAAGATACAGAGGTTTTGGAGGGGGTGCAAAGAAGGTTTACCAGGATGCTGCCTGAACTGGAGGGCTTGTCTTATGAAGAAAGGTTGACTAAGCTTGGACTTTTCTCTCTGGAGAGAAGGAGGAAGAGAGGTGACCTGATTGAGGTGTACAAGGTAATGAGAGGCATGAATAAAGTCAATAGCCAGAGACCTTTCCCCAGGGCAGGATTGACGGGACGAAGGGTCATAGTTTTAAGGTATTAGGAGGAAGGTATAGAGGAGACGTCAGAGGTAGGTTCTTTATGCAGAGAATTGTGAATGCATGGAATGCATTGCCAGTGGTGGTGGTGGAAACAGGGTCACTGGGGACATTTAAGCGCCTGCTGGACATGTACATGGACAGCAGTGAATTGAGGGGTGTGTAGGTAAAGTTATTTTCTTTTTTTTAGATTAGATTAGATTACTTGGTGTGGAAACAGGCCCTTCGGCCCAACAAGTCCACATCGACCCTCCGAAGAGTAAACCACCCAGACCAATTTCCCTCTGACTAACGCACCTAACCTATGGGCAATTTAGCATGGACAATTCACCTAACCTGCGCATCTTTGGACTGTGGAAGGAAACCGGAGCACCCGGAGGAAACCCACGCAGACATGGGGAGAATGTGCAAACTCCACACAGACAATTGCCTGAGGTGGGAATTAAACCCAGGTCTCTGGCACTGTGAGGCAACAGTGCTAACCATTGTGCCACCATGCCACCCACACATTAGGATTTTACATTAGGATTAATCCTCGGTACATCATAGGCTGAAGGGCGTGTTCTGTGCTGTACTTTTCTATGTTCTATGTTCTAACTTCAGTAGATGACCCTGAACAATACTCTAGCATCCTGATGCATGGTTCTGAGGGATGAGGACAAATATGGTGCATTGTCACATAGTGAAAACATCATGGTACCTCCATCGGGTTCTCAAGATATACTATACTAATTAAAAGGATATAGGACACATAACATTTGTCTGGGTGTTTTAAGCTGGGTTTAATTTTTGAGCCTTTTCCAATGACTTTAAAGAAGAGGTGCCTCCTGAAATGTTTATTCCAAACTAACATTTCCCATTCTTATCTTTCATCTATTTATAACACAAATATAAAGGAGTTCCCTTTAGAAAGTCTGTCACCATAAAAACATAAGGAATTAGACGAGGATTAGGACATTCAGTCCTTCAAGTCTGCTCCGCCATTCAATGAGATGAGACTGATCTTTTATTTCAACACCATTTTCTTGAATTGTCGTCATTTTTTAAATGCTTTTAATGTTTAGAAATCCATCAATCTCAGTCTTAAACATGTTCAATGACTGAGCCTCCACAGCTCTCTGGGCTAGAGAATTCCAAAGATTCACCCTCTGAGTGAAGAAATTCCCCCTCAACTCAGTCCAATGGCCTCCCTTCTTAATCTGAGACTATGTCCTCTGTTTCTGGGTGCTTTAGCCAGAGGAAACATCCTGCATCTGTCCTGTTGATCCCTCTAAGAACTTGCATATTTGAATGAGGTTTCCTTCATTGTTGAAAACTCCTGAGAAAATAGTAACCTATTTAATCTTTCCTCAAAGGACAGTCCTTCCATCCCACAAATCGTCTGGTAAGGAAACCAAAAATGCAGGAAATACTTC
The DNA here is from genome assembly GCF_037043375.1 of Chiloscyllium plagiosum. NCBI lineage: Eukaryota > Metazoa > Chordata > Chondrichthyes > Orectolobiformes > Hemiscylliidae > Chiloscyllium > Chiloscyllium plagiosum. The sequence goes on along the minus strand of NW_028270144.1, from coordinate 98,255,688 downwards.
ATGTCTGGTTTCAACAAGGCTCTATATAACTGCAGTAAGAATACTTATATTCTCAAATCCTCTTATAGTAAAGGTCAACATACCATTTCCCTTCTTAATTGCTTGCTGTTCCTTCATGTTAACTTTTAGTGACTCATGAACAAGGATATCCAAGTCCCTTTGAAGTTCAACATTTCCCACCTCCTCACCAGTAAGAGATATTCTGTATTTTGATTTTCCTGCCTAACTGGTTAAACTCACATTTCTCTACATTATATGTTATCTGACAAAATTATGCCCACTCACTTAGTCTCTTCAAATCCCCTTGAAACGTCTTTGTATCCTCCTCGCAACTCGCACTCCCACCTAGTTTTCTGTTCACTGCGAACTTGGAAATATTACATCTAATCCACACATTGTTCTCTTTGTGAAAAGTTGGCCCAAGCACTGATCTTTGCAACACCCCACTACTCAGAGGCTGCAATCCCTGAAAGTTTGCCATTTATTCACACTTTTTTTTCTGTCCATTTTACAGCTATCAATCCATTCCAGTCTACTTCCCATGTGCTCTAATTTTGCTCATTAAAATAAGAATTTCTTTGAATTACACTGGTTGAACCAAATAGCGAAACTACTTAACTACCGACTGCTAAAGAGTACTACCAATTGTCAAGCCGGAGCATATTGAGTTTGCCTCTTCAATGTATTGTCTACCTTAGTGATATTTTCCTGCTGTTCACACTTGGTTTTTTATATATATAAAGTAATATTTATGCTTTTCACCTTATTACAGACCTTCCTTTCCCTTTGTTCTTTTGCCCATCCTCTGCAACCTAGACCAAACCTCCTATCTTGATGAAAACGTTTTACATCACTATCTTTTCTCCATTCTGACGCATGGTCATCAACTAGAAAATCTGAGCCATATTTTGCCACAAGCTGTTATCAAAACCACTGCTATGTCTGGACCCCAGTGGATTTCAGAGAAAGAAATTCAGGGCAACTTGGTGCACTTGCAATGGACGTGAATAGTGTCCGACGTGCGACCAGGGGAAGGACAGCTGTGACACATGTAACAGAGAAGCACACAATAACTATCAGCATCTGTGGAGTGGCTCATAGTGTTCAGAGGCAGTCTTTCTGGGAATTCCACATGAAGTAGATGAGATGAGAGATGGGAGTACAGCAGCCTTTCCACTTGCTGTCATTGAAAATCCCCTTCATTTGTAACATGGTCTCCAATTGTGGTTATGTAGCCTCCTCCTTTCGTTGTTGAGATTTCGACACCCTGTGGTGGGCACACAGATCTCACTGTAAATCTCAATTTCTGCCACTGCTTAGTAGTTGTGGCCAGGTCTGTGGTGCACCATTGACAAAAGTACAAAAAAGCAAAAGCAGTAAGGAACCAAGGTGGATACATTTTATAAACCTTTGCTGGCTGGACTACCTTCAAACCTAACTTGGAAAATTCTTGCTGTTAACACTGTTCCTGTCTCCCTAGAATACCTGCTGAGTATTTCCACCATATTCCGTTTTGTTTCTATTATTTTGGGGGATTTTTGAAAACGGTTTTAGGAAATGAATCAAAATGGTTCGCATGTGCTCTTAAACTATTAATGTGCAGCAGATAAAGTGTTATGTCATTGCAAATGGTTAGTGGTCCTACCTACGAGCAGAAATCACTCTCACTTCTCGTCCCACAATTGAGATACTTGACATTACAACAAAATTTCACCCAATCACTTGTGATTATCAACTTGAAATGATCAACATATTGCGATCCTGGGCCATATGAGGACAGACCAGGCAAGTCAGCAAAAGTTTCAGCAAAGATGCAGATTTCAAGGGGTATCTTAAGGACGGAAAATGCGGGGTAGGGAAGTGGAGCAGTTTAGGGACTAAAATCCACAGCTGAACGCACACGCACATGGAGAAATGACCGTCTATGGTAAACTGATTGAAATAGGGGAGTGCTCAAATACCTGCAATTAGATGACTGAAGGGGTTGTGAGACTGAAGAAGATTACAGACATAGGGTGGGGTGAGACCATTATGGGTTTGCAAGCGAGATTGAGATTTTGAAAATTGAGGTGTAGTTTAATTAGGAAATGTTTTAGGTGAGAAAATACAGAGCAATGAAAAGACAGGAATTTGGTGCAAGTTTGGACACAGGAAGCATTTTGGATCATCTCAATATTACAGAGTTGAAAACTCTGTCAAAATAATTAAGTTGAGAAGTAACAAAGAGACGGTGGAGTGCTGCAACTCCAGGTAAGTTGGGACAGTGTTAGAGTGGGTAATGTTTTAGGGGGAGAAATAAATGGTCTTTCTCACAATTTGGCCACATCACAAAATATGACAGCAAGGCTCTGACTATTTAGTTCGGGTGCAATTGGTTACCTCGGAGAGGCATAGAGGATAGTGTGAAAGAGTTGGGCGTGGAAGTCCAGGTAGTAGTAGAATCAGCATGCGTGGCAATTAGGAACATCTTGGATGACAAGAGAAATTGAGAGCTTGGTCAAAAAGGTATACGCAAGCAAGGATTTAGGAGGGCTAAAAGTAGCCGTGAAATTACTTTGGAAAACAGAATTAATGAAAATCCTAAAGCATTTTGTGCATATACTGTATAAGAAGCAAGATGGTAGCTAGGGAAAGGATAGGTCCAATGAAAGACAAAGGAAGGAGTTTATGCATTGAGCTGGAGGAAGTGGTTTAGGTGCTTAATGAATTGTATCGGCATTGACAAAGGAGAAGAGTATGGTGCACGCTGAGGGATATTCTAGTGCTCAATATAAAAAAGGAGGAAGTGTAGAGTGTTTTGAAAAGCATTAAGGTAGACAAGTCCCCAGGACCAGATAGGATCTATCCCAGAATGCTGTTGGGGCAGGTGAGGAAATTGCATGTACCTTGTATGAAATCTTTGAATCCTGTTTAGTCACAGGTGAAGTCCCACAGGACTGGAGAAATCCCAACATTGTTCCTCTCATTTAAGAAGAGCAACAGGGATAATATGCGAAATTACAGGCCAGTAATTAAGGGTATTATTGGAAAAGATTAATCAGGATGGAATTTACTCACATTTGGAAAAATATTAACTTATTAGCAACAGGCTAATAATGACTGTGTCCGGAATGCAGTCCCAGAGGAGGTAATGGAGACAGACACAATAGTATCATCGAAGAGGCATTTTGACAGATATATGAATAGGCAGGGAATAGAGGGATATGGACCGCATACAGGCAAAAGGTTTTTAATTTAGAAAGGCATCATGTGTGGGTGAAATCTTGGTGGACTGAACAGCCTTTTCCTGTGATGTACTGTTCTTTGTTCTTTGGAAGATCATCAAGCACTATATTGCATCTTTAAAAAAAAGCAACGTAATCATTGTGAGAAACTTTTTTCTTCATAAAGACTAGATAGATCAATTGGCAAAGGTGATCTGGCAGATGAGTTTGAATTTATTGAATGCTTTTATGACAGTATCTTTGAAAAATACATTGTGCAACCAAATAGGGATAAATCTCCTTCAAATCTAATACTGCAAATTAAGGCAGGGTTAACTAATCAATAAAAGAGCCATTGAGGAAAGAATAATCATCATACAAGTAAATTCCATATTAACTTTGAAAGTAGTCTAATCTAATTTCAAACAAGGATCTTTAATCTGAAATGATGTAGATATGGGGAGTGGGTGGTGAAGCTGGTTAAGTTTGACTGGTAAATAGATTAAAAGTGCAGTGATCCCTTTAAAAATGGGAGATTACAAAGAAACAACTCAAAATGTTCAGAAGAAAAGAACAGGCCATTAGAAAAATAAAAACTCAGCTAGAGACATCCAGCCCGATTTATTAATGAAGGTCAGGGTATAGTTGATAGTACAGAATTTGAGTATTGCTGATAAAGTCACATTTCATTAAAGCTTTTCATCTTGTACCCTAGATGATAAGCAAAAATGCCAATTTTCAAAGGGAGTTTTCATTCATAGTTTCATAGAGATGTACAGCATGGAAACAGACACTTCGGTCCAACCCGTCCATACCGACCAGACATCTCAACCCGGGTCCCACCTACCAGCACCCGGCCCATGTCCCTTCAAACCCTTCCTATTCATAATGCATTGGTAAAAAGGGTGCTTATTGGTTGGTAAGTCAGCTCTGGCGGTTAAGGCATTGCCATGGGAATGCACCAGGAGGTATTGTCCCAAAAGTACTTAATGTTCAACCACTCACAGCACTTTGTTACATTTCCTTTTCCTGCAGAGAAAAGACCCTTGCTTATGAATATATGTAAACCTAGCAAGCAAGCATACTACAAGACCAACTGTTAATATTTAACTTGGTTGTTAGAGTAATTCTTAGCACACTTGGGATTGTTCAGCAAGTTGTGTCCAATCACAAGATTGCATCTAACGTTATATATTATCTTCTGAGTGTTGTAAGTATACCCTGGTTGAGTACAGTCTGGCCAGCACAAACAGCTAAAATGACATGCTGTTTGATACAATCCAATAGTAGTAGGTCATGTGGTCGAGATTATTTTGTTCATAGATCTTTGCAACACAGAATGAAGCCATTTGGCCATTCGTGTCCAAGCTGGTCAACAAAGATCTGACTACATGATTCCCTTTTTCCAGCTCTTGAACCATAGCCCTGGAAGCTTGTGAATGCAATGAATATTTAATTACTGCTAAAATATTATGAGAGTTTCAGACTCAACCTCCCATTCAGGGAATGAGTTTCAGATTACTTCCACTATCTGGGTGAAATAACCTTTCCTCAATGTTCCTTTTGGCCTTCGATTTCTTACCTTCAATCTATGCCACCTGATAGAGTCATAGAGTCATGGAGATGTACAGCATGGAAACAGACCCTTCAGTCCAACCCGTCCATGCCGACCAGATATCCCAACCCAATCTAGTCCCACCTGCCAGCACCCGGCCCATATCCCTCCAAACCCTTCCTATTCATATACCCATCCAAATGCCTCTTAAATGTTGCAATTGTACCAGCTTCCACCACTTCCTCTGGCAGCTCATTCCATACACGTAGCACCCTCTGTGTGAAAACATTGCCCCTTAGGTCTCTTTTATATCTTTCCCCTCTCACCCTAAACCTATGCCCTCTAGTTTTGGACTTCCTGACCCCAGGAAAAAGACTTTGTCTATTTATCCTATCCATGCCCCTCATAATTTTGTAAACCTCTATAAGGTTACCCCTCAGCCTCTGACGCTCCAGGGAAAACAGCCCCAGCCTGTTCAGCCTCTCCCTATAGCTCAAATCCTCAAACCCTCGCAACATCCTTGTAAATCTTTTCTGAACCCTTTCAAGTTGCACAACATCTCTCCGATACGAATAAGACCAGAATTGCACGTAGTATTCCATCAGTGGCCTAACCAGTGTCCTGTACAGCCACAACATGACCTCCCAACTCCTGTATTCAGTACTCTGACCAATAAAGGAAAGCATACCAAATGCCTTCATCACTATCCTATCTACTTGTGACTCCACTTTCAAGGAGCTATGAACCTGCACTCCAAGGTCTCTTTGTTCAGCAACACTCCCTAGGATCTTACCATTAAGTGTATAAGTCCTGCTAAGATTTGCTTTTCCAAAAGGCAGCACCTCGCATTTATCTGAATTAAACTCCATCTGCCACTTCTCAGTCCATTGGCCCATCTGATCAAGATCCTGTTGAAATCTGAGGTAACCCTCTTCGCTGTCCACTACACCTCCAATTTTGGTGTCATCTGCAAACTTACTAACTGTACCTCTTATGCTCGCATCCAAATCAATTATGTAAATGACAAAAAGTGGAGGACCCAGCATCGATCCTTGTGGCACTCCACTGGCCATAGGCCTCCAGTCTGAAAAACAACCCTCCACCACCGCCCTCTGTCTTCTACCTTACGTCTGAGGCTAGTCTATCCTGTGGTATGATGCTCAGAATTGAATGTGTTAAGATCTCTGTAGAAAAATAACCTTTTAAAATATACTTAAATTCCAAGTGACTAACTTAAAAGAAGTTACATGACAGGATTTCAAGTATTAAATCATAGGATTTGAAGTATTATTCAGTAGTAACTTACTGTAATAAACTAAATACAATATTGACTAAACATAACCCAGGAGGCAATTAATATTCTAACAACATAACAAATAACTCTTATGAATATCTTAACATAACCAACAACCCCGCACCCCAAATATATATGTGGTTATAGCCTTTATGGAAAATCGTCCACAGCCATACCTACTTCCAATGGATTCATATCACTCCTACACTGATCTGACCACTTAAAGGATCTTCTACCAGTTTCCAAAGAATTCCTGACTAACTACAGCAGTAAAAATCACTGTGATGATTTCTTTATCTGCCCTTGGCGGGAATATTTTCCTGAGGCTTTAGGTTGCTATAGGATTCATCACTTCAAGTGGAGACTGTCCTCCCTCTTACAATTCTGCCTGGTAGCTTTCAAAGGACTAGAAGCCTTCTCCTCTCTGCTGACCACAACGACTGCAGCCTATCTCTCTGGGACACATTTCTCACTCACATTTTCTTTCCAAAGCCTCTGAGACAGAAAGCCTGCCTGGAGTCAGCACAGGTGCTTCTGTTCCCAAGTGTGTGAACATTTGCACTTTGCTCTCAACAAGCCTCAGCTTTAGCTGCTCATCTTCACAGACACTACAAAATACAGTCATCTTATAAAACTTTACATTTATGACAAATGTTGTAATCCAGGTATGGTCTAATGAAGAAACAAAAACAGAAGTTGCTGGAAAAGCTCAGCAGGTTTGGCAGCATCTGTGCAGAGAAATCAGAGTTTCGGGTCCAGTCACCCTTCCTCTGAGATTGTTGCCAGACTTGCTGAGCTTTTCCAGCAATTGCTGTTGTTGTTTCAGAATTACAACATCTGCACTTCTTTCAGTTTTTAAATGGTTTAATAAAGGATTTCTATAGCTATAGGATGACATGTAACTCCTCACATTTTAACATTTTTAGGTATGAAGGTGAGAATTCCATTACCCTTTTGTATTTTTTTTTAACCATGACATTTTAACAATCTATGTGCATTACCTCTTAACAACACTCAGAATGTTTCAAGTGTTTCACTATTTAGAGAGTACTCCATTATGTTTTTTTTTTAATCCAAAAGCAATTGCCTCACACTTACCTATTCTGCTTGAAGTAGAACTTGCTTTTATTGAAAGTCAGCAGCAAGGAGCTGGATGGACAAGAACTAAAAGTAATCCATGACTACAGAGCAAAGATGTGGTAAAAATCAGAAACTCTGACCCATTCATGAATGAACACAGAATTATATGAATAAAAAATAAAATTGTAGAAGAACTCAAGGAAAAAAGTCACAATACAGTAGACTACATTCACTTGCCTGTCAGCTTTTCTGGAACATTATACTATCCTTGTATTCTACAAAGGTGATGAAATAGGTATGTCACTGTGTTGAATTATTTATCGACAGAATCAAATAATTAAAGCTCCCAGGTTTTTAAAAATATAGCCTCGAATCTGCCCATTTTCTTTTTTAATTTATTCATTTAACCTAATTAGTTTGCAGATGAAATATCTTGTGGGCATGTTAGCAATATGGTAAATGTAATAGAAAACTCTCATTTCAAGTTTTGTTACACAATTTTATTTCAATTGTATCAAGTGGTTAGGATTATTTAAATTGATAACTAGGACACAACAACAGATATAAGGCATGAATCAATGATCGTCACCACAAACCTTTAGAGATCTTTTAACCTCAACACTGTTATAAGGTCACAACTTTTTCAGGGTCTGTGGTTTCATTGCATTGTGATCCAGGATTTTCAGTCAAGCCTAGGTGAATATCTGATTAAATATACTTACTAGTTGCTTACTCCATTACAATTTCAGTAAAGCCTATGATGGGTTTTTGCTATAAGCTGATGGTTCCTATTTTAGGTGAATCCATTCACGAAGCACAGACCCATAGCAACGTAGTCACAGTCAAGTCATTGCCTGTTAGTTGATCACATCAGCAGAGTCAGTCAATCTCAGACTTGACAGCAAAGTAGTTGTGGATCAATGACAAGTATTGATTTCATTTTCAGAAGTGGATGATGAGTAATAATTATTTTATTGATTTGCTAGTGTGTGAGGTAGAGATTACCCACTATGCACTGATCTCAATTAACTTACTGTCCTGCAGTAACATCTCTTGATTTCAAAATCTGTAAAGATGACCTTTTATTAAAAAGATCAGTTTTACATCTTAAAAAATTATGTATACATTTATATAGTGTTCAACTTAAATATGAGTCAATTTTTGAGCATAAGTAGATAGCAGATAACCTTGCCTGCCACCCGTCTATAATAGAAAATCATGGATAACAATCTCTCAATTTTCAATTGTTTCTGGCAGTAAGCAATATTTGGTGTCACTAGTATCCATTAAAAAAACCTTATCCACAATGACGAATTTGTTCTTTTCCAATATGTAAGCTAACAAACGATACCTTTTCAAAATTGAGAATAGCTAGCCAAACACCTGCCTAAAGCTAAGGTTTAAATCACATCATTCTAACTAGGTAATGATGTGGGCACAGAAATTTAGTTACACAGTGACTGTTTCTCAGGAGTTAGACTGTTCCTAATATGGTAGGCAGGAAGCACTCTCTACATTAAGTGCACTGCCTGCAAGGCTGCATTAAGTAAAATAAGATGCTTATTCCATATGCAGTTAGGAACAGCGTTCTTTCAATTGATATTACCTCACATGCTGCAACATGCCGCCACAGCTATTGCTCTAGTCAGTGGCCTTTGCCATCCCATCCCAATTCCACTCTAAGCACTTACTTAGTTATTATTGCTGGTAATGCATCAGCTTAATCATCTATTCTGCTTTTGACATTGAGCTGTCTGTTAATATCCATCCCTCACGGGTTTGAAAATGAGGCCTGAGCCTGTACAATGACTGTTTTGGATCACATTGTCAGTATTAAAAATGCAGGTCCTTTTAAGGATAAACCAAAAAAAAATTCAGCTCCAGAGTTGATTGAGAGCATGTAGTGCTCATTTAACATTGGGCTGTGGCTTGTAACTTTGACAGAGTTGCGATGGCGCAACTCCAAGGCTGGGAAGATGCCACTAGTTTACAGAAATAGTTCAATGGGTGGCATGTCCTACGGCTGGATCACAATGGAGCCCCTTGCTGATGTGGTCCCAAAAACTGCAGAAATGTTTTTTGCACTGTGCACTGGCAAGAAGAGGTTTGTTATAAGAACTTGACAATCCACTGAATAAACATAGTGGCATTGCTGGGACGTGAATCTGTAATGAGAAGTTTTCTGGTGTTAATTTCAATTAAAGTGTAGTGGACCTGGAACCCTGTCAATGGCCAATCCTGGGCCAAATACAAATGGATCAATTCTTTACATGCCCTGTAGCTACTGTACGGTTGGATGAAAAGCTTGATTTAATTGGTAAAGTGATACTATGGTGAAGATGGAGAAATTGGGCTACGATGAGGGCAAAATGTTAGGGTAGGTTAGCATGATTAATTCTGAACAGATGCAAATGGAATTATACAATTTAAATAAAACATGATTATTTGAGTTTCCAAAGCAAATCCTAGGTTCTCTCCCTCCAACATAATTTTGAGTTAACTCCTCTGTCTTTCCATAACCTTCACTTAGTTTTGTTGCTGTTGCATGCCTGTGCTAGGCATTGCTTGCAAATTGTTAATTTGTCAATTGGGTGATCTGTTGGTGGGCATTAAAACAGAAGTGTTGGGTTCTGGCAGCTCTTGTGATGCAGTGGCTGTTTCCCTACCTCTGAACCAGGAGGTCTGGTTTCAAGTCCCATCTGCTCTAAAGGCAGAACACGGAACAGTACAGCACAGCATAGATTCTTTGGCTCTTGGTGTTGTGACAACCTTTTATCCTACTCTAAGATCAAACTAACCTACATACCTTTCATTTTACTATCATCACTGTGGCTATCCAAGTGTCACTAATGCATCTGATTGTACTACAACTGCTGGCAGTGCGTTCCACACTCCCACCACTCTCTGTGTAAAGGACCATCTCTGACACTTCCCCTAAACTTTCCTCAAATCACCTTAACATTTATCCCCCTTGTGATAGTCATTTCCCCCCGGGAAAAGGTCTCTGTCTATCCACTGTATCTACGCCTCTTAACATGTGTATACCTCTATCAAGTCACCTCTCATCCTTCTTCACTCCAATGAGAGAAGCCCTAGTTCACTCAATCTTTCTTCATAAGGCCTGCCCTCCAGTCCAAGCAGCTTTCTGGTAAATTTCCTCTGCATCCTCTTGAAAGCTTCCACATCTTTTTTATAATGAGGCGACCAGAACTGATTCCTGAAGAAGGGCTTATGCCCGAAACGTCGATTCTCCTTCTCCTTTGATGCTGCCTGACCTGCTGCACTTTTCCAGCATCACATTTTTAAGACCAGAACTGAACACAATATTCCAAGTGCAGTCTATCCAGGGCTCTATAGAGGTGCAGCACAACCTCGTGGCTTTTAAACTCAGTACCCCTGCTAATGAAAGCCAACACATCATTCGCCTTCTTAAGAACCCTATCCACTTGGGTGGCAAATTTGAAGGATCTATGGACATGGACCCCAAGATGCTGCTGTTCCGCCACACTTCCAAGAATCCTGCCTTTAACCCTGCAATCTGCATTCAAATTCAACCTTCCAAAATGAATTACGTCACACTTTTCCAGATTGAAGTCCATCTGCTACTTATCAGCTCAGCTCTGCATCCTATCAATGTCCCGTTGCAACCTACAATAGCCCTCCACACCATCCACCACTCCACCAAACTTTGTGTCATCGACAAACTTACGAATCCACTTTTCCACTTCCTCATCCAAGTCACTTATAAATTTCACAACGAGCAGAGGTCCCAGAACAGATCCCTGCGGAGCACCACTGGTCACCGAGTACCCGGCTGAATACTTTTCATCTACTACTGTCATCTATGGGCTAGCCAATTCTGTTACCAGACAGTCAGTTTTCCCTATATCCCATGCCTCATTTCTTTCTGAATGAGCCTATCATGGGGAACCTTATCAAATGCTTTGCTAAAATCCATGTACGCCACATCTACTGCTCTACCTTCATCAGTGTATTTTGTCATATCCTCAAATAATTAAATAAGGTTTGTCAGGCATGACCTGCCCCTCACAAAGCCATGCTGACTATCTCTAATCAGACAGTAGTTTTCCAAATCATCATAAATCCTATCTCTCAGAATCCTCTTGAATAATTTGCCCACACCGACGAAAGACTGACTGGTCTGTAATTCCCAGGGTTATCCCTATTCCCTTTCTTGAACAAGGGAATAACATTTGCCGCCCTCCAATCATCTAATACTGCTTCAGTGGACAGTGAGGACACAAAGATCATCGCCAAAGGTGCAGCAATCTCTTCCCTCGCTTCCTATAGTAACCTTGGGTATATCTCTTCTGGCCCAGGGGACTTATTTATCCTCATGTTTTTCAAAATCTCCAGCACACCCTCCTTCTTAATATCAACCTGATCAAGCGTATCAGTCTGTTTCACACTGTCTTCACAAATGATAATGTCCTTCTCACTAGTGAATACTGAAGCAAAGTATTTATTAAGGACCTCCTCTACCTCCTTTGACTCCAGGAACAAGTTCCCTCCACTATCCCTGACTCTGGCCAATCTCTTGTTCCTCAAGTAGATGTAGAACCCCTTGGGGTTTTCCTTAATCCTACCCACCAAGGCTTTTTCATGTCCTCTTCTAGCTCTTCTAAATCCATTCTTCAGTCCATTCCTGGCTACCGTGTAATGCTCTACAGCCCTGGTTGATCCTTGTTTCCTCAACCTTAAGTAAGCTTCCTTCTTCCTCTTGACTAGATGTTCCACATCTTTTGTCATCCAAGGTTCCTTCACCCTACCATCCCTTCCTGGCCTCAGTGGGACAAACCCCTATCCAGCACACACAGCAAGTACTCTCTAAACAAACTCCACATGTCTGTCATGCATTTCCCCGAAAATATCTGTTTCCAATTTATACTCCATTGTTCCTTCCTAATAGCATTGTAATTCTCCCTTTTCCAATTAAATATTTTTCCATATCGTCTGCTCCTATCTCTCTCCATTACTATACTAAATGTCAGGGAGTTGTGATCACTATCACTGAAATGCTCTCCCACCGAGAGATCTGACACCTGACCTGGTTCGTTGCCATGCACCAAATCCAAAATGGCCTCTCCTCTGCTCGACCTATCCACATATTGAGTCAGGATTCGTTCCTGGACACGCTGACAAAGTCTGCTTCATCGAAACTATTTGCACTAAGGAGATTCCAATCAATTTTAGGGAAGTTGAAGTCTTCTGTTACTTCTGCACCTTTCCAAAATTGTTCTTACAATCTACTCCTCCGTGTCTCTGTTGCTATTGGGGGCTCCACAGAAAACTCAATAAAATGACTGCTCCTTTCCTATTTCTGACTTCCACCCATACTGACTCTGTAGACAAATCCTCCTTGATGACCTCTCTTTGTGCAGCTGTTATATTATCTCTGATCAGCAATGCCATTCCCTCACCTCTTTTCCTCCCCCTGACCCCCATTCCTTTTGAAGCATCTAAACCCTGGAGCATCCAACATCCATCCCTGCCTCTATGATATCCATGTCTCCATAATGGCAACTACATCACAGCTCCAAATACTGACCCATGCTCTAAGTTTATCACTCTTATTCCTGAAACTACCTGTGTTAAAATAGACACACTTTAATCCATCACACTGACTCCAACTTTGCCCTATCATGTATCTATCCTTCCTCACAGACTCTCTGCATGCAGTATCTGCCTATTCACCAGCTATCCCATCCCCTGTTCTATTGCTCCGGTTCCCATCCCCCTGCCAAACTAGTTTAAACCTTCCTAAAGATCTCTAGGAAATCTCCCACCCAGGATATTGATACCCCTCCAGTTCAGGTGCAATCTGTCCTCCTTGTACGGTACCATCTTCCCCAGAAGGTATCCCAAAGACCCACATATCTGAAGCCCTTCCGTCTTACACTAGCCCTACAGCCACGTGTTCAGCTACACTTGCTCTCTGTTCCTAGTCTCACTTGCTCTTGGCACGGGTAGCAATGCTGAGACTACTACTCTGCTAATTCTGCCTTTTACCTTTCAACCTAAATCCTTATATTCACTTCCAGGTCCTCATCCCTTTTCCTAGTTATGTCTTGGTACCGATGTGTACCATGACATTTTGGCTATTCACCCTCCCTTTTAAGAATCCTGTGTACCCAATCCGAGACATCCCTGACCCTAGCACCCAGAAGGCAACATACCATCCGGGGGTCTCGCTCGCTACCAGAGACTCTCTTGACTGTTTCTCTAACCATTGAATTTCCTATCACTATTGCTGTCCTATTCTCTAATATCTTTGAACACAGGCTAATTACGAAAATATCTAGCCTCTGTTTGTGCAGACAGAAAGGCGAACAAACTAGCACAATTTGCTGTTGTCATTTTGTGAAAAAAGCTGTATTATGGGGCTCTTTAGGTCTGGGTTCAAGTCCCATCTGCACAGGATGTTTGATCCATGTCTAAAAAGATTAATTAAAAATATCAAGTGCTAGGTTGTGGCACAGTGGTAGTGTCCCTACCTCTGAATCAGAAGATTGAGGTACAAATCCTAGCTGATCCAATATTGTGTCATAACACACGAACAGGTCAATCAAAACTATTAGTAACAAACCGATATTCTCTTTTGAATTGAACAACTATTTGAATATTAGCCTCTGGTGGGCAGTGCTTGTTAATTATTAATACTTAGTTGTTTTCATTAGGTAAGCTGGTGTTGAGTATGCAAAAAGGAAAAAACAAAGCTAGGTTCTTCTTGTCTCTCTTCTGCGGCTATGATCATGCCAGGTGACCTCAGAGAGAGAGAGCATGACATGACCACCAACACATTGAGCATTCAGAGAGTTGGACACTGTGGGGTCTGGAGCACATTGTCTTCCCCTTCAATTCCATTTTAATTTAGTCCCCTCCCTCTCTTTCTACACTGTGTTTACTTCAGTTTTGCTGTGCTATCCCTGGTAGGATTTGGAGTTGGGTTATCAAACAATAAAAAGCTGGGTTCTTCCTCAGTGGGGAGTTAGCTCCTAGACAAGGAAATCATCCAGGAGGGAAAAGTGGAAACTGGTATTTCAGCTAACTTATGTGTTCACAGTAAAAACCTTGTAGATCTCTGAAAGTTGCTTTACTAATTTGATATATGGATATTTGCCTGTGAAACATACTTCGCTAATGTAAGAGATTTGAATCTTGCACCACACAAGTACAACCATATTCCAAGACCACACAGTGAAACAAAATTAGAATATTTCTTGAATTTCTGTCTATTTTTGCATTTTTTTAAACAAAACTGCACTCTACTGCCAATATGTGTATGAGTTGAGTTGTTTTCCTCTCAGAAATGATTGGATGTCTCAAGCTGTTATGCATTTCAGTTTTTAATATCAATAGTTACTTGTAAAATTCACTGTAGCTGTGGCTGGACTTTAATATCATAGAATGATACAGTACAGAAGTAAGCCATTGAATACATCCTGGTTATGCTGGTTCTTTTAAAGAACTGTTCAGTTAGTTTCATCCTGCTGTTCTTTCCCTGTAGCATTAAGATTTTTCTTAATGAAGTAAGTACTGAATTTGATTTCGAAAGTGACTGTTGAATCTGCTTTCATCACCTTTCAAAGCATAACAACCCCACTGTGATTAACAGAAATATTCTCCTCATCTCCTCTCCGATTTTTTGGGAAAATGAACTTAAAACTGTGTTCTTTTGTTAATAAACTTTCAATTACTACAAATAATTTATTTCTAATTTCTTATTTCATGGAACATAAATGTCATTGGCTAGATCATTATTTATTGCCAATCTCTAACTGCCCTTGAGAACTTAGTAGCAAATTTGAACTGCTGCAGTTATTAAAGATGGTAGTTTAGCTGACATATCAAGGGTGACCTCCTGGATCCATTTGTGACCTGGGGCAAAAGCATCTGCAGTAAATGTTTGAAGTTCAAGCAGATATGGCTCCGAGGTTATGAGCTGGAGGATAAGGACTTCTGATATGGTCAGTAATTAGGGAGGGAAAAGTGTGACTGTGAGTGAGACAGCTGAGGGAACCAGAGGGCAGGTTTGATGTTCTCTCAGTCTTTTTGAATGAAGTCGAGCCTGCAGGGTGGATGTGCAAACTGACCATGATGCTGATAGGAAGCAGTTCAAGTGAGGAAAGCAAAAAGGTGGTATAGCCACAGTTGTTTCTGATAATATAGTGAGGGGAATCACACCATAGTCTGCACCAAAGAATGAGAATCCAGGCAACTGCATTACCTGCCCAGTTTAAGTGAACAAAAACAAAAATTGATGGAAAATCTCAGCAGGTCTGGCAGCATTTATGGAGAGAAATCAGAGTTAACATATTGGGTCCAGTGACCCTTCTTCAGAACCCAAGGGTTAGAGCATCTGTTCAGAGCTTGAAAGGAACTTGCAGTGGGAGGGGAAGTTAAGGCAAGAGGGGAATACAGTGGTATGGGAAATGAGGGTCAGTGAATAGCAGGATGAAGCAGAAAGATAAAAAGAATTACAGGAATATACCAACAATCAAGACTAAATATTACAAACAAAAAAGACAAACCTATAGGCTCTGTATCATGTTGCAGTCAAACAGAGTAAACAAATTGAGGCTGGACATTGAAGTAAATAAATATGACCTCATCCCCATTAAACAGACATGGCTACAGGATGACAATGATTGAGTCCTGAAAATTGAGGGCTATACAACATTCAAGAAAAAAAAGAAGCTAGGTGAAGATGAATGGGTAGGTAGCACTGTTAATCAAAGATGGCATTGATGAATTGATTAGAAACAAACTTAGTTCAGGAGATCAGGATGTAGAATCAGTTTAGGTGGAGATGAAATATAGTAACATAGAAAATAGGAGCAGGAAGAGACCATTCAATCATTCAATATAATCATGGCTGATCATACAATCTCAGTATCCCATTCCTGCTTTCTCTCCATACCCTTTGATCCCTTTAGCCTCAATGGCCACGCCTAGCTCCTCCTTGAATGTACATATATAATGAACTGGCTCTAACAGCTTACTGTGGGTGAGAATTCCACAGGTTTGCAACTCTCTGAATGAAGAAACTTTTGTGGATCACGGTCCTGAATATCTTACCCCTTATTCTTAGATTGTGACCCTTTGTTCTGGATTTCCCCAATACCAGAAACATTCTTCCCAAATCTAGACTGTCCAGTTCCATCAGGATTTTATATGTTTCTAAATTCCAGTGGGTACAAGCCCCGTCGATTCAGTCTTTCCTCAGCCATCCCAGGAATCAGTCTGGTGCATCCCTAGCTAACCGTACCCATAATATGACTGAATTTTGCATCTAATTTAAAAAGGAGAAAATTATTTTAAGTTTAAATAAGAGTAACTCTGTGGGCATGAGAGTTGAGCTAGCTGAAGCGAACAGGCACACGTGATTAAGGGACAGATCAATAGAAATGCAGTGGCAGTCATTTAAGGGAATATTTCAGAATACATAGAATAAGTATATTCCAACTATATAAAACATTTAAATGGGGATACACCCATGATTAACCAAAGAAGTTATTTTGGAAAGGTGCAGAAGCCACAGGGTCGTAGTCATGGGCGACTTCAACTTCCCAAATATTGATTGGAAGCTCTTTAGATCAAGTAGATTGGATGGGGCGGTGTTTGTGCAGTGTGTCCAGGAAGCTTTTCTAACGCAGTATGTAGATTGTCCAACCAGAGGGGAGGCCATATTGGATTTGGTACTCGGTAATGAACCGGGACAAGTGGTGGACTTGTTAGTGGGTGAACATTTTGGTGATGGTGACCACAATTCTGTGACTTTCACCTTGGTTATGGAGAGAGATAGGTGCGCACAACAAGGTAGATTTTATAATTGGGGGAAGGGAAATTACGATGCTGTAAGGCAGGATTTGAGGAGCATACGTTGGGAGCTTAGGCTGTCAGGGAAGGATGTGGTGGAAATGTGGAACTTTTTCAAAGAGCAGATACGACGTGTCCATGATATGTATGTACCTATCAGGCAGGAAAGAAATGGTCGTGTGAGGGAGCCTTGGTTGACGAGAGAGGTTGAATGTCTGGTAAAGAGGAAGAAGGAGGCTTACATAAGGTTGAGGAAACAGGATTCAGACAGAGCAGTGGAGGGATACAGGATAGCCAGAAGGGACCTGAAGAAAGGGATTAGGAGAGCTAAGAGAGGGCATGAAAAATCGTTGGCGGATAGGATCAAGGATAACCCCAAGGCATTTTATGCGTATGTGAGAAACCTGAGAATGACGAGAACGAGGGTAGGTCCGATCAAGGACAGTAGTGGGAGACTGTGTATTGAGTCGGAAGAGATAGGAGAGGTCTTGAACAAGTACTTCTCTTCAGTATTTACGAACGAGAGGGACCGTATTGTAGAAGAGGAGAGTGTGAAATGGACTGGTAAGCTAGAAGAGATACCTGTTAGGAAGGAAGATGTGTTGGACATTTTGAACAACTTGAGGATAGACAAGTCCCCCGGGCCTGACGGGATATATCCTAGGATTATGTGGGAAGCAAGAGAGGAAATTGCAGTACCGTTGGCAATGATCTTCTCGTCTTCACTGGCAACGGGGGTGGTACCAGGGGACTGGAGAGTAGCGAATGTTGTGCCCCTGTTCAAAAAAGGGAATAGGGATAACCCCGGGAATTACAGGTCTGTTAGTCTTACTTCTGTGGTAGGCAAAGTAATGGAAAGGGTACTGAGGGATAGGATTTATGAGTATCTGGAAAGACACTGCTTGATTAGGGACAGCCAGCACGGATTTGTGAAGGGTAGGTCTTGCCTTACAAGTCTTATTGAATTCTTCGAGGAGGTGACCAAGCATGTGGATGAGGGAAGAGCAGTGGATGTAGTGTACATGGATTTTAGTAAGGCATTTGATAAGGTTCCCCATGGTAGGCTTATGCGGAAAGTCAGGAGGCATGGGATAGAGGGAAATTTGGCCAATTGGATAGAAAACTGGCTAACCGGTCGAAGGCAGAGAGTGGTGGTAGATGGTAAATATTCAGCCTGGAGCCCAGTTACAAGTGGAGTTCCGCAGGGATCAGTTCTGGGTCCTCTGCTGTTTGTAATTTTTATTAATGACTTAGATGAGGGAGTCGAAGGGTGGGTCAGTAAATTTGCAGATGATACGAAGATAGGTGGAGTTGTGGACAGTGAGGAGGGCTGTTGTCGGCTGCAGAGGGACTTAGATATGATGCAGAGCTGGGCTGAGGAGTGGCAGATGGAGTTCAACCCTGCCAAGTGTGAGGTTGTCCATTTTGGAAGAACAAATAAGAATGCGGAATACAGGGTTAATGGTAGGGTTCTTAGTCAGGTGGAGGAACAGAGGGATCTTGGGGTCTATGTACATAGATCTTTGAAGGTTGCCACTCAGGTGGATAGAGTTTGTAAGAAGGCCTATGGAGTATTATCGTTCATTAGCAGAGGGATTGAATTCAAGAGTCGTGAAGTGATGTTGCAGCTGTACAGGACTTTGGTTAGGCCACAGTTGGAGTACTGTGTGCAGTTCTGGTCGCCTCACTTTAGGAAAGAGGTGGAAGCTTTGGAGAGGGTGCAGAGAAGATTTACCAGGATGTTGCCTGGAATGGAGAGGAAGTCGTACGAGGATAGGTTGAGAGTTCTCGGCCTTTTCTCGTTGGAACGGCGAAGGATGAGGGGTGACCTGATAGAGGTTTATAAGATGATCAGAGGAATAGATAGAGTAGACAGTCAGAAACTTTTTCCCCGGGTACAACAGAGTGTTACAAGGGGACATAAATTTAAGGTGAAGGGTGGAAGGTATAGGGGAGATGTCAGGGGTGGGCTCTTTACCCAGAGAGTGGTGGGGGCATGGAATGCGCTGCCTGTGGGTGTGGTAGAGTCGGAATCATTGGCGACCTTTAAGCGGCATTTGGATAGGTACATGGATGGGTACTTAATCTAGGTTAGAAGTTCGGCACAACATCGTGGGCCGAAGGGCCTGTTCTGTGCTGTATTGTTCTATGTTCTATGTTCTATGTTCTAAGTTCAGGAAATAATCAAATTAAAGGGACAAAAAGACCACAAAGGGGTCTGGCTGGTTGGGTGATTGGTCAGAATTAAAGAACAGCAGATAATGAATAAAAGGTTAAAAAGGAGGAAGAAATTCAATTATGTGAGGAAGCTAGCTCCAAATGTAACAATGGATAGCAAGAAATTTAAAAAGAAAGAGTAAGTAAAGTGAATAGCCTCTGTAGAGTGACAATGAGGAAGTCAAAGTAGATAAAGAGGAAATGGTAGATGAAAGGAACAAATAGTTTGCTTCTGTGTTCACTATGGAGAATACAAAACATTGCAGTAATAGTTGTAAATCGTGGTGGAAAAAAGAGAGAAAGAGGAACTTAATGAAATTACAATCATGAGGGAAATGTGACAAAACAAACTGATGGAGCCATTGGTTCCACTTTCATCCTAAGGTCTTAAGAGGTTGCTATAGATGTGTAGATGTTAATTTTCTAAAACTTTCTAGACTCAAGAAAAGTTCCATCAGCCAGGAAAATAATAAATATAACTAATCTATTGAAGAAGGGAGGGTAGCAATAAAGAGGAAACTTGCATGCCAGTTATCTTGACATCTACTCATAAGACCAGGAGAAGTACAAACAGAAATGTAGGCCATTTAGCCATTGAATCAATTCAATGACACCTTCAATTCCTGGATGATCTGATAA
Source organism: Chiloscyllium plagiosum (assembly GCF_037043375.1). Taxonomy (NCBI): domain Eukaryota; kingdom Metazoa; phylum Chordata; class Chondrichthyes; order Orectolobiformes; family Hemiscylliidae; genus Chiloscyllium; species Chiloscyllium plagiosum. Next base: position 98,235,860 of record NW_028270144.1, on the reverse strand, counting down.
GCTTCAACTCCACTTTCTTACATTTAGCTTATAATTCTTGATTCCCTTACTGATTAAAAATCTGCCTATCTCAGCCTTGAATATACTGAATGTTACAGCCTGAACTGCCCTTTAAGGTAATGTACTTTACAGATTCACTACCCTTTGAGAGAAAGAATTCCTCATTATCTCTGTCCTAACTAGGTGACTCTTTATGCTCTGATTGTTCCCTTTGGTCCCTACACTCTCCCACAGGGGGAAGCAATCCCTACCCTACCAAGCCCCTGAAGGATCTGAAATGGTTCAATAAAGTTGCCCCATATTTTTATGTTACTAGTGCTCTCATATTAATTAATGAGCCAGAATGTATATTGTACCAGCATGCTTTACTGGAACATAACATCTACACATTATAGGTACACTTACTGAATGTTCACATCAGTTGTTGGTTGGTTATGGACTAGGAGGAATGTGCAGCAAGTCAACACCATTGTGAAGAGGAATGGGAGCATAGACCTGTGTGAGCAAGGCAATGCTAACAGGAGATAAAAACAACCAGAAATAAAAACCAGATCATTGAACCCATTTCTACCTTTCAGAGCTGAAATGTGACACCTCAGGAAACCAGATATGTGATAGCTGAGTTTTTCTTACATGTCTCTACTGTTTGGCCAAGTTGTTCAAAATCAAGAGATGTTATTACAGCTATTTCTAAAAAAAAACTTTCAGTTTCATTACGATGAATAGAGTTGGCTAGGAAGGTGATGTGTTGCAACTGTAGTATGTGTGAGCTGGTGGACGCCAGTGTGGTCCACAGTAAACACATCTGCAGCAAATGTTGGCTTCTCAAAGAACTTCAGCTCAGAGTTGATGAGCTGGAGTCTGAGCTGCAGACATGGTGACACTTCAGGAAGAGGGCAAGTTAGCTGGACTTTATGTTCTCGGAGACAGTCACACCCCTTAAATAATTACATCAAATTTGATCCATGGTCAGAGACAGGTAGGTGTGAAGCAGGTTTGGGGGTTCCAGAATTTAGTTTTGAAAGAATCTCAGCCAGTGCCCTTGTCCAGTAGGCACGATGTTCTTGCTTCTCATGTGGACAATGACACAGACTGCAGGGAGGATGAGCGAACTGACCAAAGCACCATGGTACACAGCATCATTTGAGTTGAGTGAAGAGACATGTAGTTGTAACAGGGGTACAATAGTTAGGGGAATAGATACAGTTCTTTGCAGCAAAGACAGAGTTCTGGAGGCTGTGTTGTCTGTACTGGGTTGGGAAGGATTCGGGTGCAATGATTCATGTAGGTTCAGATGATGTAGGTAGAACTAGGAAAGAGGTTCTGCTGAGCGTTTATGAGAAGTTCAGGGATTTAAAAAGCAAAACCACAAGTTAATAAACTCTGGAGCCACATGCAAATTAATTTAGAGTAAGTGAGATTACAAAGTGAATGCATAATTCAGGGATTGGTCTGGGAGAGAGGAATTCTAAATTTTAGCACACTGACACATGCACTGGGGAAAGAGAAATACAGAATCACTACATTGAGTGTGTAGAAGGAGGCCATTGTGCCTGCACCAGCTCTCCACACAAACATCATCACCTAGAGCCAATCTCCTGCCTTTTCCCCAAAGACACCATTACAATCCAAACAATCATCCAATGCTGTCTTTAATGCATCAGTTTAACCTGCCTTCACCACATTTCCAGGCATTGTATTCCGTACCCTAACTATTCGCTGTGTGAAAAAGCTTTTTCTCTAACATTGTTTTAAAATTTATGCCCTCTCATTCTTGTTCTTTCTATGAGTGTGAAGAGCTCCTCCTATCTACTCTAACCTGCTCATTCCTGATTTTGAAAACCTTTATCAATTTTCCTCTTAGCCTTCTTCTGTCCAAGGAGAACAGTCCTCACTTCTTCAATCTATCCTCATATCTGAAGTTTCTCATTCCTGGAACTATTCTTGTAAACCACTCTGCACTCTCTCCAATGCATTCACATCCTTCCTATAATGTGGTGCCCACAACTGTACACAATACCTCCGGGTGAGTTATAATAAGTATTTTATACAAGTTTAATATCACCTCCTTGCTCTTGTCTGCTCCGATTAATAAAGCCAAGGATACTGTTATGTTTGACTTACTGCTCTCACTAGCTGTCCTTACCTTCAATGGTCTGTGCACATATACACTCAAGTCCCTTTGTTCCTGCACCTCCTTTAGATTTTACCCGTATTTTATAAAGTCTTGCAATATTCTTCACCAAAGTGCATCACCTCACACTTCTCCACATTGAAGCTATCTGCCATCAATCTTCTCTCTCCCCAACGTGCCCTTTTAGAGTTCCACACTGTCCTGCTCACTGTTTTCAATTCTTCCCAGTTTTGTGTCCCCTGCATAGTAAGATCTAAATCATTAATATACTTCAGGAATAAGTCTCAATACTGACCCCACTGTAAACCCTCCTCTGGCCCGATAAACAGCCTTTGGCCATCTGTTTCCTAGCACTCAACCAATTTTGTACCAATGTTGCTACTGTCCTTTTTATACCATGACCTGTCACTTTTCTCATAAGTTATTTATTTGGACTTTAGTAAAGCCTTTGACAGAATTCTGCATGCTAGACTAATTAGTAAAGTTAGGTCACATGGGATTCAGAGTGAGCTTGCCAATTGTGTAATTGGCTTAATGGCAGGAGACAGGGAGTGGTGGTGGAGGGTTGTTTTTCTGACTGGAAGCCTGTCACCAGCGGTATTCCTCAGGGATTAGTTCTGGGCCCTCTTTTGTTTGCTATTGACATAAATGATTTGGATGAGAATGTAGAAGACATGGTTAGTACATTTGTGGATGACAGCAAAATTGGTGGCATAGTTGACAGTGAAGAATTTTTTCTAAGATTATAAAGGGATCATGATCATATGGGTCAATGGGTTGGAGATGGAGTTCAAACTGGATAAATGCACAGTATTGCATTTTGGTAAAATAAACAAGTGCAGGACTTATACAATTAAACGTAGGGCCTTGGGTAATGTGAGAACAGAAGAACCGAGGGGTTCAGATGCATAATTGTTTGCAGTTTGCGAAACATATAGACAGATTGGTTGAAAAGGCATTTGGCACGCATGCCTTCATTGCTCAGTCCTTTGAGTAGAGGAGTTGGGAAGTCATGTTGAGATTGTTCAGGACATTGGTGAGGTCTCTTCTGGAATACTGTGTCCAGGTCTGCTCACCCAGTAATAGGAAGGATACTATTAAGCTGGAGAGGATTCAGAAGAGATTGATCAGGATGTTGCCAAGTCTGGAAGGTTTGAATTATAAAGAAAGGCTGGAATTATTTTCTCTGGAGATTAGGAGGTTGAGAGGAAACCTTACAGAAGTTTATAGAATCATGAGGGGTATAAATAGAGTTAATGATAGTTATCTTTTCCCTAGGATGGGGGATTTCAAGACTAAGGGGCACATTTTTTAAGGTGAGTGGAGAGGCATTTAAAAAAGATATGAAGGGCAGATATTTTACTCAGAAGAGTGGTTCACATGTGGAATGAAATTCCAGCAGAACTGATGGATGTAGATGTAATTACAATGTTTAAAAGAACATTTGGAGAAGTACATGAATAGGAAAGGTTTGGAGGGATATGGGCCAGGAGCAGGCAGTTGGGATGAGTTTAGTTTGGGATTATGTTTGGCATGGACTGGTTGGACCGAAGGGTCTGTTTCCATGCAGTATGACTCTATGACAATGTGTGGCAAGTGTTAAACATCTTCTGGAAATCTGAAAGAGACACAGAGAATGCTGGTATGGCAGCATCTGTGGAGTTAGAAACATTTTGAGTCTGGTATGACTCTTCTTCAGAACAGCCTTCTGGGTCATGTGTACCACCTCAACAGCATTACTGTCATCCAGCCTTTCGTACCTTGTCAAAAAACTTCAGCAAGTTAGTTAAACACACTGCCTCCATCAGAAATCCATATTGACTCTTCCTAATCAATCCATTTCTGATGAAGGGCTTATTCCCAAAATGTCAACTCACCTGCTCCTTGGATGCTTCCTGACCTGCTGTGCTTTTACAGTGTCACACTTTTTGACTCTTCTTTTTCCATTTAACTACTAATTGTACCCCAAATAATTGTCTCTAGAAGCTTCACCACCATTGAAGTTAAACTGACTGGTCCTACTCTGGCTAGGATTATCCTTATAAACTTTCTTGAACGTTCGCTTCTCCCACCAGTCCAGGGAAGAATGAAAGATTATGGCCAATGCCCCAGCAATTTCTGACCTCACTTCTTTGAAATTCTTGGATGTATCTTATCCAGTCCTCATGCCTTGTGAAGCTTAAGAATCACCAATCTATCCAGGACTTCTTCCTTATTAATTTGGAACGCCTCTTGTGACAGAGTTGGCCATTGCTTCTCTGTCACCATGGCCTGGGCAGCATCCTCCTCTTTTGTAAAGAAAGATACAAAATTAATTACATTTAAGGAAGAGATGGACCAATTTTTAATTAGTAATATGTTAAAGGGTTATGGAGAGTTGGAAAATGGAGTTGAGGCTGAGATGAGATCAGCCATGTTTATATTAAATAGAGAAGCAGATTCAAAGGATTAAATTGCCTACTCCTGCTCCTAGTTCATATGTTCATCTAATTCCTCAGCCATATACCCTACCTCCATGTGTAAATCCCCTTTTTGCTCACTAATTGGCTGTACTCTTCCTTTAACCATAGCTATTCGATTGACATGGGTTTCATTTGAACCATGCTAAGATGAGTTGTATAACTAAGGTTCTAGATAAGGATTTCTAACTAATTAGTGGGTGGCAAGGAGGGTTCAACTGAAGGAAAGTTTAGACAATCAAAAAACGTCAGGGAGCAGAGGAGTGAAGAGGGGAACAATATTCAAAGTATGATTGGAAGGGGCAGAAAATACACACAGAGCAGTGCAGCAGAAATTAGAACTAGAGAGAGCAATAATGGGAAAACATCAATGCATAATACTCTTTATCTGAATTCATGCAGCATTTATGAAGAGATAGATGAGTTGATGGCACAAAAAATAAATAATTGTGACTTGATGGCTATTACAAAGACTTGGTGGCAGGATGATCAGGACTGAGAACTAAAAATAGGCACAAAGGAGACGGAGGTGAGGTATTCTTGTTCATAAAGAAAGTATGAGTGCAGCGGTGAGTAGGCGATGCATTAGATAATGGCATGGAATCGGTTTGGCCGAAGTAAAGAATAGTCGGGGAAAAATGTTGTGGTCAAGTGCAACATTCCCTCTAAGCAGCACAGTTGTGAAGTTGCTGGGAAACTTTGCGCACAGTAATTGGCATACAGGGCTCCCCCTTCCTGAAGTTGCTGCAGCAGTAAAATTCAAGAGAACGTTGGGTGGGAGTAGTCTATGGGCCCCAGAAGAGATCCCTGACTGTTAGACAAAATATAAATTAGGAAATAGTGGAAACGTGGGTGACTTTAATCTGCATTTTAGCTGGACAAATCAGATGGGCAAGAGTAACATGAAAGAAGAATTTGTCCAGAGCATCAGCAATTATTTCTTGTGCAATGTACTCAGTAGCAAGCTATTTTGCAGCTAGTGTTGTGTAATAAGGTAGGATTACTCAAAAAAATCATAGATAAAGATCCACTGGGGGTGGTGATCACAATAAGGTAGAATTTCAGATTCACTTTGTGGGAGAGATACTCTGGCATCAAACTAATGTTGAGTGTGTGATATTGGAAAAGCTCAGCAGGCCAGGCAGCATCCGAGAAGCAGGAGAATTGCCGCTTACAGGGATTGTTGCAATTTCCCATGACTTTTTCCCTAACTATTCTTTACTTCTGCCCAAACTGATTCCTTATCACTATGTAATGCACCACCTACTCACCACTGCACTTATACTTCCTTTATAAACAACAACACCTTCCTGATGAAGGGCTTATGCCCGAAACATTGATTCTCCTGCTCCTCAGATGCTCCCTGAACTGCTGTGCTTTTCCAGCACCACACTCTCAGCTCTGATCTCCAGCATCTGCAGTCCTCACTTTCGCCCTCAAACAAATGTCTCAACTTAAATAAGGACAATTATAGAGGCATGAAGTAAGAGCTGTCTGAAGCAGTTTGGGAAATTGACCAAAGGCAAGATCTGTAGATGAGGAGTAGCAGATATTTAATAAGCCTCAGGATATATGTTTCCTAGTCAAAACATAGACTCGATGACTCCCGTGGTTAACAAAAGTGGTCGAGATTAGTATCCTATAAAAGCTGCAAAAACAAGTGGTAAACCAGAGGATTAAGAATTTTTTAGGGAACAGCAGTGGAAGACTAAAAAGCTAATAAAAATGAAGAAAATTTATTTGTGAAAGTTAATTGGCTAGAAATATAAAAACAAACAGCAAGAACTTCTGGGGGTTATATAAAAATGAAGAAAGTAGCTAGGGTGAGTGTGGGATCTCTGGAGGATGTGACTGGGGTATTGGTAATAGGGAACAAGCAAATGGCAAATAATTTAAACCAATATTTGTACCTCGAGGGTGTCATGGTGTAACAGTGACAGAAGGTTGGCATGCAGATGCAGCAGGTGGTGAGGAAAGCTAATGGCAGGTTGGCCTTCATAATGAGAGGATTTGATTATCAGAATAAGGATGTTTTGCTGTAGTTATTCAGGGCCTTGGTGAAGCCACACCCTACATAAAAGCCTAGTATGGCAGCTGCTCTGCCCAGTGCCATAAGAAACTAAAGAAAGTTGTGTGCACAGCCCAGACCATCACAAAAGCCAATTTTCCATCCATGGACTCCATTTACAATACTTGTTGCCATGGAAAGGCTGACAACATCATTAAAGACCCCTCTCACCCCAGTAATGCTTTCCTACAACCTATTCCATCAGGCAGAAGATACAGAAACCTGAACACATTTCACCTGTGGCCAAAAAGGAGACAAACATGTCTTTCAATGCTCCAGCAATTTGTTCCCTTGCCTCGCTCAATATTGTGGGATAGATCCCATCAGGACCTGGGGACTAATTTACCTTAATACTTTTTAAGATGCTCAACACTTCTTCATTTTTAATACCAACTTGGCATAGAAATTCAACACTTCCTTCCCTGAGATCATCCTCCACCAATTCATTCCTTCTCTTAGGTGAATACTGGTACAAAGTATTCATTTAGGACCTCACCTACCTCTTCTGGCTCCATGTGTAGATTCTCTCCTTTGTCCTTGAGTGGGACAACCCTTTCCCTGGCTACGCTCTTGCTTTTTATATGTGTATAAAAACCTTGGGATTCTCCTTAATCCTGTTTGCTAATGATTTTCATGATTCGTTTTAGGCCTTCTAATTCATTGCTTAACTTCTTACCCACTTTCCTTATATACTTCAAGGGCTTCAACAATCTCCATCCTCTTAGAGTTTACATTTTGGCCAAGGTCATGACATTCCTGGTCATCTAAGTTCACATAGCCTGCCATACTTATCTGTTATTCTCTAAGCAATAAGTTGCTCCTAAGATCTGATAAACTGTTGTTTGAAATACTCCCACATGTCCAATGTGGATTTTGCCTCAAACAGTCACCTCCAATCTCTAGTCCCTGCCTAATTTTGTTGTAGTTTAGCTTCCCCCCAATTTAAGATCTTCCCTCAAGGACTGCATGTTTTCCCTATCCATGAGTATCTTAAAACTCACAGTATCATGGTCACTACTCACGAAATGCTCCCTCTCTGAAACTTCACTCATCTGGCCAGGCTCATTACTGAAACCCAGGTCCAATATAATTCCTTCCCTGTTTGGACTGATTTGGACTGACAACATCTGCCCCATCCAAGCCCCTAGCATGAAGTGTGTCTCAGTCAATATAGGGCAGGTTAAAAATCACTCAACCCTGTTGTTTTTATTCATTGACCACTGAAGACTACTGCTATACATCTACAAACAGAAACTTGGAGTGAGACATTAACAAATATCTGGGAACAGAATCTGTTTGGGGAACCTTAAAGTGAAAGTAAAATTTTTAAATGGCACGATGCAAAAAAATTGCTGCAGTCACTTTTAAAAACTGAAGTCATTTTCTAAAGACCGAAGAGTTTTGCAAGATAGCTTCTCGAGTATTTGATTTTCTAAACAGTGCATATTTAATGTTAGTAAGTGATAACACTACTCATGGTGACCTATTCCCAAGTCCTAGAAGAGAAGTGTGAAAGCACATAATGTACATAATGTCCATGTCACATTTTACAGCTTCAAGTGTAAGTGCAGAGAAACTGTCTGACGCAGTACACTTAACTGGTATAATAGTGCAGTAAAGAAGGGTAGGAGTCTGTGCTGGTTATGTACGTCAATGTTGCTGTGGAAACCAACAGTACTGTCTAAAGTCATGGGAGGAAAGAGTTTTATGTAATAATGAGGAATCAACAAATGATTTCGAATCAATAAACGTTTTATGGGCTTCCTGTTTCATTTTTGCTTCTTCCATCCGAATATAAACACAATCATACTCTCACTGTTACAATAACCAATTGATTCGAAAGATCAATGAAGATAGAAATTATTTTTCCAACCTCTGTCTGTTACAATGTGAAATTCACTTTACAGTTTAAACATGTCTGCAATCAACAAAAAGCCCTTCTGTGTGGATGGCAACTTCTGGTGTTTAACATTTTATTGTTCATGGTCACTTTGCTAACAAGATTATAGAAAAGCCCATCATAATGACATCTCATTATTGTAATATCTACAAATACATATTCAGAAGCATATTTTATTTATTATATAGAACACATAATCCATGGACTTACATCTTTGACTTGAGTAATTTTACCTTTTTGTCAAGGAAAAAATCTTAAGTAACTCCATGGGAAGTCACACATGCAGAAACCTTACTGTTAGTGTCCAATATCACAAAGTTGACAGATTCTTGGAATTGGAATTTGTTGACTTTATCTTCCTCAAAACTTGATGTATCGAATTGTGACACAGCAAGGCTGAACTGCTTGTTCCTGGAACTTTCTATATTCATCACCCTCAAAGGAAATTGTAGGCTGACATTTGCAGTGATATTGATGTGTGTGCAGCCAGTACTAATGCAGTAGCGCACATCTATGTAATGGTTTTAACATAGGAAATGCCACGTTTCACAGAGACATAATCAGACAAACTGGATATTGAAACAAAAACAACAATATTAGAGAGAGTGGACAAAATCTTGTTCGAAAGGCAGTTTCTAAAGAACGCCTTAAAGTGGAGAAGTTTAAAAATAGAATTCTAGAACAAGGGGCCTAGATGCCTGTGAACAGTGGGGTGACAGAAGAAAGAATGCAATAAAAGAGCAGAGCCAGGTAATAGATAACTCGGTATGGAGTTTGTCGTTATATGTCTGTAGGGGTAACAAGCTGATGCAGTAAAGCCATGAAAGTATTTGAACACAAGAAGAAAAATTTTAAGTTTTAAGTTGTTGAAAATCTGGAGCCAATCCACATCAGGTGGTGGATGGGCAGAATAAAATCTGAGTAGCAGAGTTTTAGATGAGTTGAGGTTCATGATCTGTGATTGTGAAACATACTCTGAAGAGCATCAAAATACTCAAGTCTGGAGGCTTCACAGACATAGATGAGTTTCAGTCAGAGATGGTCTGACAAAGCAGCAGAAATGAACAATAATATTGGGAGGATGTATGTGGTCTTTGTGATGGAGAAGATATAGAGTGATTGGTTCAGTTCTGGTTCAAATATTGCAAACTATCTGGTTGAATCAGAAACAATGGTGACAGAAAAGCATGAAATTGGTGGCAGTTGGATAGAGTTTGTACTGGAGACTGAAGATAATGACTTCAATTTTCCCTGTGTTCTCCAGTACAGGTTTGGTCCTTTCATAAATAAAAAGATGAAAAATGCACACAGTAAGCCAGGCCTGTATTCAGCAAAGTCCTATGCAAGCACAGCAAGCCTTATATCTCTTTGTAGTTCAATCCCCTTGCAATAAAGAGCATTGTGCCATATGGCTTTTTACTTACTTGTTCTACCCATGCTAACTTTCTGTGTTCTTTGTACATGTGCACCTAAGTCTCTCTGAAAACGGTATTTGACAATTTCTTACAACCAAAATGAATAACCTCAATCTTCACCACATTATTCAATCTCTGCTACCTTGTTGCCCATTCACTTAACCTGCTGATATCTCTCCACGGCTTTTTTGTATCCTCTTCACAGCTTGCTTTGTACTTCTAGAAACTTTCAATGCGTTAGTCTCCATCTCTCCATCTAAGTCTTTTAATATAGATTGTAACGTAAACAGCTGAGACCTCAGCACTGACCTTGCAGCACTCCACTAGAGACAGCCTGCCAACTTGAAAATGACTCATTTATCCCTACTTTTTGCTTTAGTAAATAAAGTTATTTTTAACAAACTTTAAAAAAAATTGCTGCCTGCAAATTTCTGGGGTCACTGAAGCAAACCCACAATGGAGAATGCTGTTTAGGTGAGACCAGCAGGCTGAAAAGACTATGATCACTGAAACTGAAGAGCTGAAGCCATGGACAAGTATGTGTCTGCTGAAAACAAAGAATGCTGGAAATCACAGTGGGTCAGGTGACACCCATGGAGAGATAGCAAGCTAACATTTTGGGTCTAGATGACTTCATCAGAACTCTTCTTCTGTTTGCACTCATTCTGAAACAATGCTTTCAGTGCTTGACAGGTGATTCTCACCTTCATGGAAACCTCTTCACCTGTCTTTTAATTTTTTCACATTTTTTTTATTAGATTCTCCACAGTGTGGAAACAGGCCTTTCAGCCTAACTAGTCCACACCGACCCTCCGAAGAGTAACCTTCCCAGACCCATTTCCCCCCCTGACTAATGCACCTAACACTATGGGCAATTTAGCAAAACCAATTCACCTAACCTGTGGGAGGAAACCGGAACACCTGGAGGAAACCCACACAGACATGGGGAGAATATGCAAACTCCACACAGACAGTTGCCCGAGGTGGGAATTGAATCCGGGTCCCTGGCACTGTGAGGCAGCAGTGCTAACCACTGAGCCACTGTGCTGCCTCTTTTAGCTGCACTTTGCTGCTGCCACCCTTCACAATGACATGGGAGAGCCTCCTGTACCTCTACTCTACCCCTCAGATCAAAAGAAAGAGAAGCAGCAACTCCACTAGCATCAATTGGTTTCTCCACAAGGCAGAGAGGTTCCAAAGAGGTGAGCCTCACTACAAGGTCTAGAAGGAAAGCATCAGCTTTCTTAACGTGTGAGGTTCAGCACCTCAGGAAAACTCAAATGATCACAGCGGATTGCTGTAAACATCTGCAACTTCCTGTAACAAAACCTCCTTCAAATGTGGCATGCATTTCCAGGGGCTGTCAAGGGTACTATCACTAGATGGCTAGCACCCACCCAATACCCAGTGGTGGTGTATTCTCCTGCAGGGAGAGAAAGCAAAGCATTAATAGCATTTGAAAAAAAAACTTGCCTGAAGAAGAGAGACATAACATTTGTGGAGGGTGAGAGTGAGACTTAGACATGGGAGAGCTTTAAGATGAGGCTAAGTCTGAGTGCTGGCTGCTTATATGCAAGTGTGAGATGTCAGCAGGGCAAGGAATGAATGTTGCTACAAGATATATTGCTCTAAGGAGTGATGTGCTGGAGAATACCAAGGGAAATCAGAGTATGGGGCTTGGCACCTGAATGCCATGTACCTTTCCTGCTCTCCTGAGGTCCTAGATACTCTTGGTCCATTGTCTCCAGTTTGGAGGGATGACACTTTTGTTCATGACCTTGAACACTTGAATCCAGCCCTGTTTATATGCAATAGTTGCCTATCTTTCCTGTTCTTGAGAGAGCTCACCCCACTGCTAATAGTTTTGGAGGAGTATTCAACCACGGGACTACTTCTGTGTTCTTGCTGCCACTCAGTACTCTTAATTTCACTTAACTCTTCAGCACATGATTTCTGCTTTAATGACACCACTAACTAACTGTGTACTATTAAAATAAACTGTTTTGTGAGTACCGTAAATAATAGTAGTCAGTTGTTTACCTTGTAGCATTTATGTTTCTGAGCCATTTGGTTTTCTGCTTAAATTCCATTCAGGATTTGGACACATAGTTTATAATGGGCTAGTACATGTGTTGTCCTCTGAAAGAAGTATTAATTTAATATCTCAGGTGATAGCTTCAACTCTTTGTATTTATACTATGCAAGTTAAGCCTACAAACATTTTTTTCAGTGGGTGTTGCTGGCTAAGCGATAATTTTTATTGTCTATGCCTAAATGCCTAGAGGGTAGTTAAGATTCCCTCACATTTAGCTGTGGATCTGAAGTCACATGTAGGCAAGACCAGATAAGGATTACAGTTTCATTCCAGAAAGGATAGGCATTTTTGAAAATGGTTTCAGGATCATCATTCCACCATCTCCTCTGATGGAATTTGAACCCAGAATATTGTCTGGATCTCTGGGTTAATAATATAGGGATTATATCGCAAGGCCATCATCCTCCCCATAACATAATAAAATAGTAGTTGGAAGTTCAATAAATTGATTTCTCACCTGGCGCCGCACTATAGAAACATCAATGTATTTATGCCTTTCACATCATTAATGTTTTGAAGCACTTTACAGACAATAATTGTCTTTGAATTGTAGTCAGTGTTCATATGTAGTCAATTGTGATAAACAATTTGTGCACAGCAAGTTGCCACAAAATTAGCTAGATACATAGAAATCAGAAGCAGGAGTAGGCCTCTTGAGCCTGCTCTCCCATTCTGTAAGATAATGGCTGATCTGATTGAAACATCAAAACCACATTTCCATCTACCTCTGGTAACTTTTCAACACTCTAAAAAACATTACTGAAAATCTGTCACTCTCTTATATGTATTCAAAGCCTTATATGTATTCTACTTCCACCACCTTTGCAAAAAGAGAATTCCAAACAGTCACAACATTGTAAGAGAAAAAAAAAGCTAACTTCCTTTTTAGATGGGTGATCCTTGATTTTTAATCAGGGATTAGTTCTATATTCTCTCATTAAAAACAACATTATCTCAATGCCTATCATGCCATCTCCCCTCACAATTCTATGCTTTAATAAAGTTGCCTCTCATTCTTCTGAACTGCAGTGCATTCAAGCATAGCTTGTGCTTCCATTCCCTCCTAACACAATCTGTTCATTCCCTCCCAAGACAATCTGTCCATTCCCTCCTAAGACAGTCTGTCCATTCCCTCCTATGACAATCTGTCCATTCCAAGCACTAGTGTGTTGCTGGAAATCAATATTTCAGGCTGGAGCCCTTCATCAGGAATGAGGCTTATTCCCGATGAAGGGCTCCGGTCCAAAACATCAATTTTCCTGCTCCTCGGATTCTGCCTGACCTGCTGTGCTTTTCCAGCAACACACTCTCAACTCTGAACTCCAGCATCTGCAGACCTCATTGTCTCCCATTTCAAGCACTAGTCTAGTAAACCCTCTCTAACCTGCCTGTAATGCATTTACCTCCTTCCTTAAGTAAGGAAACCCAAACTGCACATGGTACTTGAGGTGTGGATACATCATTGACTTGTACATTTATGTCTTACATATAATATCCTTACTTTTAATTCCTCTTGTGATAAAAGAGAGCATCCCATTAACCTGCTTGACATTTTGCAAAGTCCCTAGATCACTCAAAAGTCTCCATTATATCTGTACAAAGTTAACTGTAAACAGCATAAAAACAAGTCTATTGCCAATATGACATTCAGTGTTGGGTTTCTTTTGTTCCCCTGTCGTGTTTTGAATGTCCAAATTCATCTGTTTTATAATCATGTAGTCACCAATGTGTTTTTTATTTTAGAGATGAAGACAACTGACTATTTTGAAATAGGTCCTAATTGCTGTTGCTCATCAACATTTCAGTATTCTAATGTACATTTAAATCATGTAGTGATCTCAAATTTTTAATTTTTAAAGTAGAAAGGTGCATTGATATATGAAACTTAAATGTTCTGTTGAGCTTTAGTCAATGGAAATCGGAAGTCTTGATTTCCAAATTATCCTTCTGTTTTCTTCCACCCAACGTTTGTTCAAAATTTTATATTGATAAAAACCTAATTGAAAAAAATGTCAATTTGTTCTGTGCCAGCAGCAAACAATTATGTCTGACTCACTGGTGAAAACCCACCCACTGCTGGCTGGTCTATAGACTGTTGTGTATGTGCACAGAAAAACAATTACTGTTTGCTCAATTGTTAATATTTCATTGAACACAAAATGAAATAAAGAATAATTTTGAGAAAAAAGCTCAGGATTTTCATACAGTTTAACAATTAGTATTATTAAAGCTTTTAAATAATCCGGAACATATATAAGAGTTTTTGTTGTTGAATACAAAAGTTCAATTCAAGTAATAAAAGAAATAATTATTTACCTTTGCACCGAAATGCACAATATTTAGATGCATGATATCTAATATTAAATTCCTTGGTTTTCATTGGTGATTGCTACATTGATTATCTAAATTGTGGATCATTTTTCTTACAATCAAATATCAGTGGCATCTATTAGATTATGTAGGTAACCTGCTGCTGCTAATTTGTTTGTGCCATAACCTAGATAAATTGCAATATGGTCTTTAAAATGAGATATTTACTGTAATATTACGTCAACAGCTATCTTACTTGAAAGCCTCCGACAAGTAATTTTAAATAGGGTACTGGATGAATCATTCAGTACCTGACTGTAAGTTGAATCATGCATTCACATTCTAAATTATTCATTTTTTTTCCATATTGTCAAAGGGGCAGAGTTGTTTAATGTTCCTGGGTACTTGCAATAGATTTAATTGACATCTATGATGCAGCCTTAAGAAACCACCTGAACCACCCACTCCTGAATCATGGACGTCAGTCTTACGCAGCAAAGCATTTGCTTATGATAGCTGCTTCTTACTCAGCTGTCCTTACTAGCAGGTATTTTGTCTGTGAGTCTACATCTCAGCTATCTTTTTGCTTCATTTTGTTATTGTTCTTCTTGAAGCTACATACAATCTGTGTTTAGTATTTGTGAATTATCTGGAAGAAGTTTTGTGTGTTGAAAAAATCCTCTCATAATGAAGTACGTAGAAGGTATGTATGACCATGACCATTTAGAAGTTATATAAAATCTTTCAAAGCATAGATAATTAGTTATCAAGCTGTGTAAATGTTATATTTCAGACTGTGTAGTAACTAAATGTTCCTTTATCTCATCGTACTTAGGGAAGCTGAAATAAACTAAGAAGTTATATCTGCAAAATTAGCTTCACTGAATGATATTTTCAATGTTCTTAACTTCTTCTTGGTATTCAGTATTTTATACTTGAGGAAGTTAAACCTCTTTATGTTCTTACAAAATGTTCTTTATTGAATATTGTCAATTTTTTTATTATGGGCTTACGGAGTGGGGAACAGAAATAAACTACAATGTTGTGTCAGCATAAAAATGTTGTATCTGAAAATGTCTTCCTACATTAAACCATTATGATTTCACAGTTTTGGCAAATGATTCCAATATTCTGCGACTTATGTGATGTATCTTGGAACTCCACTACTTACAATAGTTCAGATAAAATTTTTGCATTACCAACCAAAAGTGATGGGGCTGCTGTCCACACTCATTGCTGTGCAGTGGCAGAAGGCAAAATTCTGATGCATCAATTTATCCTGATTGAGACAAATTGATCGGACAGTCATTTCTTTTCAATAAGTGAAAACTAAAAGATAATTTACTGTAAAAAATGTTATAAAAAATTAGAGCATATGAAAGTTACGGCATATAGCATTAATGACCAAAATGTACCAAGGCTCTTCACAAAATTATAATCAGGGAATAATGATGAATGGGAGGCTAGCCAGAATAGCTTTAGAATAGTTGAGCCTGATAGGAGGCTTTGATGGGGAATTTGGTTGCAGATAAACTGGGTAATGTTACAAAAGTAGAAGTTAAATTTCTTTGTCACTTGGTGTTTTGAGCCTAGTTCAGATGCTGAGCATGCAAAAGTGAGGTGGAAAGGTACAACAGTGTAGTCATCAGTGTAAATGTGTGTCTGTATTCCAGGCCTTTGGATATCACTGAATGGAAAGATACACATAATGAGAAGTGTTCTAAAGTTGGATTCTTGGGACCTCCAGAGGTAATGGTGTCGGTGTGTAAAAGAAACCATTATTGGAGATGCTTTAGTTTACTGGACAACAGAGAAGAAATTCTAGAATATAATGATGTGGCGTATCCTACCAAAGACTGCAGAGGGATCAAGAAGATGGGCTGTGTACTATTGGACACAAATATATTTCACCTTCTTTGGCGCTATCTGAAACCTGTGGCAAGGATGGAATTCTGACTGTAACAATTCAGATGTTGAACTGCAGGTACAAATTTGGGAGGCAACAAAACGTTAAAGAGTATTGGTGAGGAGAGGAAGGTTAGAGGTGAGGCTGCAAGTTGCAAGGTGAGAGGAATGAAGGATTTTTTTTCAGGTTGGAGTGATAGTTGTTTTGAAACAAAAGGGTCAATATTTGAGGGAATGATTTGCAATATCAGTGGTA